>NW_028225426.1:0-469042 GCF_052327205.1 Somniosus microcephalus | reverse complement strand
CCTTCTCCTTCTCTTTCTTCTGCTTCTTCTGATTCACCCTCCAGACTTCACCTTCTCCTTCTCCTTCTTCTGATTCTTCTGATTCACCCTCCAGACTTCACCTTCTCCTTCTCCTTCTTCAGCTTCTTCTGATTCACCCTCCTGACTTCACCTTCTCCTTCTCCTTCTTCTACTTCTTCTGATTCACCCTCCTGACTTCACCTTCTCCTTCTCCTTCTTCTACTTCTTCTGCTTCACCCTCCAGACTTCACCTTCTCCTTCTCCTTATTCTGCTTCTTCTGATTCACCCTCCAGACTTCACCTTCTCCTTCTCCTTCTTCTGCTTCTTCTGATTCACCCTCCAGACTTCACCTTCTCCTTCTCCTTCTTCTGCTTCTTCTGATTCACCCTCCAGACTTCACCTTCTCCTTCTCCTTCTTCTACTTCTTCTGATTCACCCTCCAGACTTCATCGTCTCCTTCTCCTTCTTCTGCTTCTTCTGATTCATCCTCCAGACTTCACCTTCTCCTTCTCCTTCTTCTGCTTCTTCTGATTCACCCTCCAGACTTCACCTTCTCCTTCTCCTTCTTCTACTTCTTCTGATTCACCCTCCAGACTTCACCTTCTCCTTCTCCTTCTTCTACTTCTTCTGATTCACCCTCCAGACTTCACCTTCTCCATCTCCTTCTTCTGCTTCTTCTGATTCACCCTCCAGACTTCACCTTCTCCTTCTCCTTATTCTGCTTCTTCTGATTCACCCTCCAGACTTCACCTTCTCCTTCTCCTTCTTCTGCTTCTTCTGATTCACCCTCCAGACTTCACCTTCGCCTTCTCCTTCTTCTGCTTCTTCTGATTCACCCTCCAGACTTCACCTTCTCCTTCTCCTTCTTCTACTTCTTCTGATTCACCCTCCAGACTTCACCTTCTCCTTCTCCTTCTTCTGCTTCTTCTGATACACCCTGCAGACTTCACCTTCTCCTTCTCCTTCGTCTACTTCTTCTGATTCACCGTCCAGACTACACCTTCTCCTTCTCCTTCTTCTACTTCTTCTGATTCACCCTCCAGACTTCACCTTCTCCTTCTCCTTCTTCTGCTTCTTCTGATTCACCCTCCAGACTTCACCTTCTCCTTCTCCTTCTTCTACTTCTTCTGATTGACCCTCCAGACTTCACCTTCTCCTTCTTCTACATCTTCTGATTCACGCTCCAGACTTCACCTTCTCCTTCTCCTTCTTCTACTTCTTCTGCTTCTCCCTCCAGACTTCACCTTCTCCTTCTCTTTCTTCTACTTCTTCTGATTCACCCTCCAGACTTCACCTTCTCCTTCTCCTTCTTCTACTTCTTCTGATTCACCCTCCAGACTTCACCTTCTCCTTCTCCTTCTTCTACTTCTTCTGATTCACCCTCCAGACTTCACCTTCTCCTTCTCCTTCTTCTACTTCTTCTGATTCACCCTCCTGACTTCACCTTCTCCTTCTCCTTCTTCTGCTTCTTCTGCTTCACCCTCCAAACTTCACCTTCTCCTTCTCCTTCTTCTGCTTCTTCTGCTTCACCCTCCTGACTTCACCTTCTCCTTCTCCTTCTTCTACTTCTTCTGATCCACCCTCCAGACTTCACCTTCTCCTTCTCCTTCTTCTGCTTCTTCTGCTTCACCCTCCAGAATTCACCTTCTCCTTCTCCTTCTTATGCTTCTTCTGCTTCGCCCTCCAGACTTCACCTTCTCCTTCTCCTTCTTCTGCTTCTTCTGCTTCACCCTCCAGACTTCATCGTCTCCTTCTCCTTCTTCTGCTTCTTCTGATTCATCCACCAGACTTCACCTTCTCCTTCTCCTTCTTCTGCTTCTTCTGATTCACCCTCCAGACTTCACCTTCTCCTTCTCCTTCTTCTACTTCTTCTGATTCACCCTCCAGACTTCACCTTCTCCTTCTCCTTCTTCTACTTCTTCTGATTCACCCTCCAGACTTCCCTTTCCCCTTCTCCTTCTTCTGCTTCTTCTGATTCACCCTCCTGACTTCACCTTCTCCTTCTCCTTATTCTGCTTCTTCTGATTCACCCTCCAGACTTCACCTTCTCCTTCTCCTTCTTCTGCTTCTTCTGATTCACCCTCCAGACTTCACCTTCTCCTTCTCCTTCTTCTGCTTCTTCTGATTCACCCTCCAGACTTCACCTTCTCCTTCTCCTTCTTCTACTTCTTCTGATTCACCCTCCAGACTTCACCTTCTCCTTCTCCTTCTTCTGCTTCTTCTGATTCACCCTGCAGACTTCACCTTCTCCTTCTCCTTCTTCTACTTCTTCTGCTTCACCCCCCTGACTTCACCTTCTCCTTCCCCTTCTTCTGCTTCTTCTGATTCACCCTCCTAACTTCATCTTCTCCTTCTCCTTCTTCTGCTTCTTCTGATTCACCCTCCAGACTTCACCTTCTCCTTCTCCTTCTTCTGCTTCTTCTGATTCACCCTCCAGACCTCACCTTCTCCTTCTCCTTCTTCTACTTCTTCTGATTCACCCTCCAGACTTCATCTTCTCCTTCTTCTTCTTCTGCTTCTTCTGATTCACCCTCCAGACTTCACCTTCTCCTTCTCCTTCTTCTGCTTCTTCTGATTCACCCTCCAGACTTCACATTCTCCTTCAACTTCTTCTACTTCTTCTGATTCACCCTCCAGACTTCACCTTCTCCTTCTCCTTCTTCTACTTCTTCTGATTCACCCTCCAGTCTTCACCTTCTCCTTCTCCTTCTTCTGTTTCTTCTGCTTCACCCTCCAGACATCACCTTCTCCTTCTCTTTCTTCTGCTTCTTCTGATTCACCCTCCAGACTTCACCTTCTCCTTCTCCTTCTTCTGATTCTTCTGATTCACCCTCCAGACTTCATCTTCTCCTTCTCCTTCTTCAGCTTCTTCTGATTCACCCTCCTGACTTCACCTTCTCCTTCTCATTCTTCTACTTCTTCTGATTCACCCTCCTGACTTCACCTCTCCTTCTCCTTCTTCTACTTCTTCTGCTTCACCCTCCAGACTTCACCTTCTCCTTCTCCTTCTTCTACTTCTTCTGATTCACCCTCCAGACGTCACCTTCTCCTTCTTCTGCTTCTTCTGATTCACCCTCCAGACTTCACCTTCTCCTTCTCCTTATTCTGCTTCTTCTGATTCACCCTCCAGACTTCAGCTTCTCCTTCTCCTTCTTCTGCTTCTTCTGATTCACCCTGCAGACTTCACCTTCTCCTTCTCCTTCTTCTGCTTCTTCTGATTCACCCTCCAGACTTCACCTTCTCCTTCTCCTTCTTCTACTTCTTCTGATTCACCCTCCAGACTTCATCGTCTCCTTCTCCTTCTTCTGCTTCTTCTGATTCATCCTCCAGACTTCACCTTCTCCTTCTCCTTCTTCTGCTTCTTCTGATTCAGCCTCCAGACTTCACCTTCTCCTTCTCCTTCTTCTACTTCTTCTGATTCACCCTCCAGACTTCACCTTCTCCTTCTCCTTCTTCTACTTCTTCTGATTCACCCTCCAGACTTCACCTTCTCCATCTCCTTCTTCTGCTTCTTCTGATTCACCCTCCAGACTTCACCTTCTCCTTCTCCTTATTCTGCTTCTTCTGATTCACCCTCCAGACATCACCTTCTCCTTCTCCTTCTTCTGCTTCTTCAATTCACCCTCCAGACTTCACCTTCTCCTTCTCCTTCTTCTGCTTCTTCTGATTCACCCTCCAGACTTCACCTTCTCCTTCTCCTTATTCTACTTCTTCTGATTCACCCTCCAGACTTCACCTTCTCCTTCTCCTTCTTCTGCTTCTTCTGATTCACCCTGCAGACTTCACCTTCTCCTTCTCCTTCGTCTACTTCTTCTGATTGACCGTCCAGACTACACCTTCTCCTTCTCCTTCTTCTACTTCTTCTGATTCACCCTCCAGACTTCACCTTCTCCTTCTCCTTCTTCTGCTTCTTCTGATTCACCCTCCAGACTTCACCTTCTCCTTCTCCTTCTTCTACTTCTTCTGATTGACCCTCCAGACTTCACCTTCTCCTTCTCCTTCTTCTACATCTTCTGATTCACCCTCCAGACTTCACCTTCTCCTTCTCCTTCTTCTACTTCTTCTGATTCACCCTCCTGACTTCACCTTCTCCTTCTCCTTCTTCTGCTTCTTCTGCTTCACCCTCCAAACTTCACCTTCTCCTTCTCCTTCTTCTGCTTCTTCTGCTTCACCCTCCAGACTTCACCTTCTCCTTCTCCTTCTTCTGCTTCTTCTGCTTCACCCTCCTGACTTCACCTTCTCCTTCTCCTTCTTCTACTTCTTCTGATCCACCCTCCAGACTTCACCTTCTCCTTCTCCTTCTTCTGCTTCTTCTGCTTCACCCTCCAGAATTCACCTTCTCCTTCTCCTTCTTATGCTTCTTCTGCTTCGCCCTCCAGACTTCACCTTCTCCTTCTCCTTCTTCTGCTTCTTCTGCTTCACCCTCCAGACTTCATCGTCTCCTTCTCCTTCTTCTGCTTCTTCTGATTCATCCACCAGACTTCACCTTCTCCTTCTCCTTCTTCTGCTTCTTCTGATTCACCCTCCAGACTTCACCTTCTCCTTCTCCTTCTTCTACTTCTTCTGATTCACCCTCCAGACTTCACCTTCTCCTTCTCCTTCTTCTACTTCTTCTGATTCACCCTCCAGACTTCACCTTCCCCTTCTCCTTCTTCTGCTTCTTCTGATTCACCCTCCTGACTTCACCTTCTCCTTCTCCTTATTCTGCTTCTTCTGATTCACCCTCCAGACTTCACCTTCTCCTTCTCCTTCTTCTGCTTCTTCTGATTCACCCTCCAGACTTCACCTTCTCCTTCTCCTTCTTCTGCTTCTTCTGATTCACCCTCCAGACTTCACCTTCTCCTTCTCCTTCTTCTACTTCTTCTGATTCACCCTCCAGACTTCACCTTCTCCTTCTCCTTCTTCTGCTTCTTCTGATTCACCCTGCAGACTTCACCTTCTCCTTCTCCTTCGTCTACTTCTTCTGTTTCACCGTCCAGACTACACCTTCTCCTTCTCCTTCTTCTACTTCTTCTGATTCACCCTCCAGACTTCACCTTCTCCTTCTCCTTCTTCTGCTTCTTCTGATTCACCCTCCAGACTTCACCTTCTCCTTCTCCTTCTTCTACTTCTTCTGATTGACCCTCCAGACTTCACCTTCTCCTTCTCCTTCTTCTACATCTTCTGATTCACGCTCCAGACTTCACCTTCTCCTTCTCCTTCTTCTACTTCTTCTGTTTCACACTCCAGGCTTCGCCTTCTCCTTCTCCTTCTTCTACTTCTTCTGCTTCACCCTCCTGACTTCACCTTCTCCTTCTCCTTCTTCTACTTCTTCTGATTCACCCTCCAGACTTCACCTTCTCCTTCTCCTTCTTCTGCTTCTTCTGCTTCACCCTCCTGACTTCACCTTCTCCTTCTCCTTCTTCTACTTCTTCTGTTTCACCCTCCAGACTTCACCTTCTCCTTCTCCTTCTTCTGCTTCTTCTGCTTCACCCTCCAGACTGCACCTTCTCCTTCTCCTTCTTCTGCTTCTTCTGCTGCGCCCTCCAGACTTCACCTTCTCCTTCTCCTTCTTCTGCTTCTTCTGCTTCACCCTCCTGACTTCACCTTCTCCTTGTCCTTCTTCTACTTCTTCTGCTTCACCCCCCTGACTTCACCTTCTCCTTCCCCTTCTTCTGCTTCTTCTGATTCACCCTCCTAACTTCACCTTCTCCTTCTCCTTCTTCTGCTTCTTCTGATTCACCCTCCAGACTTCACCTTCTCCTTCTCCTTCTTCTGCTTCTTCTGATTCACCCTCCAGACCTCACCTTCTCCTTCTCCTTCTTCTACTTCTTCTGATTCACCCTCCAGACTTCATCTTCTCCTTCTTCTTCTTCTGCTTCTTCTGATTCACCCTCCAGACTTCACCTTCTCCTTCTCCTTCTTCTGCTTCTTCTGATTCACCCTCCAGACTTCACCTTCTCCTTCAACTTCTTCTACTTCTTCTGATTCACCCTCCAGACTTCACCTTCTCCTTCTCCTTCTTCTACTTCTTCTGATTCACCCTCCAGTCTTCACCTTCTCCTTCTCCTTCTTCTGTTTCTTCTGCTTCACCCTCCAGACATCACCTTCTCCTTCTCTTTCTTCTGCTTCTTCTGATTCACCCTCCAGACTTCACCTTCTCCTTCTCCTTCTTCTGATTCTTCTGATTCACCCTCCAGACTTCACCTTCTCCTTCTCCTTCTTCAGCTTCTTCTGATTCACCCTCCTGACTTCACCTTCTCCTTCTCATTCTTCTACTTCTTCTGATTCACCCTCCTGACTTCACCTTCTCCTTCTCCTTCTTCTACTTCTTCTGCTTCACCCTCCAGACTTCACCTTCTCCTTCTCCTTCTTCTACTTCTTCTGATTCACCCTCCAGACGTCACCTTCTCCTTCTTCTGCTTCTTCTGATTCACCCTCCAGACTTCACCTTCTCCTTCTCCTTATTCTGCTTCTTCTGATTCACCCTCCAGACTTCAGCTTCTCCTTCTCCTTCTTCTGCTTCTTCTGATTCACCCTGCAGACTTCACCTTCTCCTTCTCCTTCTTCTGCTTCTTCTGATTCACCCTCCAGACTTCACCTTCTCCTTCTCCTTCTTCTACTTCTTCTGATTCACCCTCCAGACTTCATCGTCTCCTTCTCCTTCTTCTGCTTCTTCTGATTCATCCTCCAGACTTCACCTTCTCCTTCTCCTTCTTCTGCTTCTTCTGATTCAGCCTCCAGACTTCACCTTCTCCTTCTCCTTCTTCTACTTCTTCTGATTCACCCTCCAGACTTCACCTTCCCCTTCTCCTTCTTCTGCTTCTTCTGATTCACCCTCCTGACTTCACCTTCTCCTTCTCCTTATTCTGCTTCTTCTGATTCACCCTCCAGACTTCACCTTCTCCTTCTCCTTCTTCTGCTTCTTCTGATTCACCCTCCAGACTTCACCTTCTCCTTCTCCTTCTTCTGCTTCTTCTGATTCACCCTCCAGACTTCACCTTCTCCTTCTCCTTCTTCTACTTCTTCTGATTCACCCTCCAGACTTCACCTTCTCCTTCTCCTTCTTCTGCTTCTTATGATTCACCCTGCAGACTTCACCTTCTCCTTCTCCTTCGTCTACTTCTTCTGATTCACCGTCCAGACTACACCTTCTCCTTCTCCTTCTTCTACTTCTTCTGATTCACCCTCCAGACTTCACCTTCTCCTTCTCCTTCTTCTGCTTCTTCTGATTCACCCTCCAGACTTCACCTTCTCCTTCTCCTTCTTCTACTTCTTCTGATTGACCCTCCAGACTTCACCTTCTCCTTCTCCTTCTTCTACATCTTCTGATTCACGCTCCAGACTTCACCTTCTCCTTCTCCTTCTTCTACTTCTTCTGTTTCACACTCCAGGCTTCGCCTTCTCCTTCTCCTTCTTCTACTTCTTCTGCTTCACCCTCCTGACTTCACCTTCTCCTTCTCCTTCTTCTACTTCTTCTGATTCACCCTCCAGACTTCACCTTCTCCTTCTCCTTCTTCTGCTTCTTCTGCTTCACCCTCCTGACTTCACCTTCTCCTTCTCCTTCTTCTACTTCTTCTGTTTCACCCTCCAGACTTCACCTTCTCCTTCTCCTTCTTCTGCTTCTTCTGCTTCACCCTCCAGACTGCACCTTCTCCTTCTCCTTCTTCTGCTTCTTCTGCTGCGCCCTCCAGACTTCACCTTCTCCTTCTCCTTCTTCTGCTTCTTCTGCTTCACCCTCCTGACTTCACCTTCTCCTTGTCCTTCTTCTACTTCTTCTGCTTCACCCCCCTGACTTCACCTTCTCCTTCCCCTTCTTCTGCTTCTTCTGATTCACCCTCCTAACTTCACCTTCTCCTTCTCCTTCTTCTGCTTCTTCTGATTCACCCTCCAGACTTCACCTTCTCCTTCTCCTTCTTCTGCTTCTTCTGATTCACCCTCCAGACCTCACCTTCTCCTTCTCCTTCTTCTACTTCTTCTGATTCACCCTCCAGACTTCATCTTCTCCTTCTTCTTCTTCTGCTTCTTCTGATTCACCCTCCAGACTTCACCTTCTCCTTCTCCTTCTTCTGCTTCTTCTGATTCACCCTCCAGACTTCACCTTCTCCTTCAACTTCTTCTACTTCTTCTGATTCACCCTCCAGACTTCACCTTCTCCTTCTCCTTCTTCTACTTCTTCTGATTCACCCTCCAGTCTTCACCTTCTCCTTCTCCTTCTTCTGTTTCTTCTGCTTCACCCTCCAGACATCACCTTCTCCTTCTCTTTCTTCTGCTTCTTCTGATTCACCCTCCAGACTTCACCTTCTCCTTCTCCTTCTTCTGATTCTTCTGATTCACCCTCCAGACTTCACCTTCTCCTTCTCCTTCTTCAGCTTCTTCTGATTCACCCTCCTGACTTCACCTTCTCCTTCTCATTCTTCTACTTCTTCTGATTCACCCTCCTGACTTCACCTTCTCCTTCTCCTTCTTCTACTTCTTCTGCTTCACCCTCCAGACTTCACCTTCTCCTTCTCCTTCTTCTACTTCTTCTGATTCACCCTCCAGACGTCACCTTCTCCTTCTTCTGCTTCTTCTGATTCACCCTCCAGACTTCACCTTCTCCTTCTCCTTATTCTGCTTCTTCTGATTCACCCTCCAGACTTCAGCTTCTCCTTCTCCTTCTTCTGCTTCTTCTGATTCACCCTGCAGACTTCACCTTCTCCTTCTCCTTCTTCTGCTTCTTCTGATTCACCCTCCAGACTTCACCTTCTCCTTCTCCTTCTTCTACTTCTTCTGATTCACCCTCGAGACTTCATCGTCTCCTTCTCCTTCTTCTGCTTCTTCTGATTCATCCTCCAGACTTCACCTTCTCCTTCTCCTTCTTCTGCTTCTTCTGATTCAGCCTCCAGACTTCACCTTCTCCTTCTCCTTCTTCTACTTCTTCTGATTCACCCTCCAGACTTCACCTTCTCCTTCTCCTTCTTCTACTTCTTCTGATTCACCCTCCAGACTTCACCTTCTCCATCTCCTTCTTCTGCTTCTTCTGATTCACCCTCCAGACTTCACCTTCTCCTTCTCCTTATTCTGCTTCTTCTGATTCACCCTCCAGACATCACCTTCTCCTTCTCCTTCTTCTGCTTCTTCTGATTCACCCTCCAGTCTTCACCTTCTCCTTCTCCTTCTTCTGTTTCTTCTGCTTCACCCTCCAGACATCACCTTCTCCTTCTCTTTCTTCTGCTTCTTCTGATTCACCCTCCAGACTTCACCTTCTCCTTCTCCTTCTTCTGATTCTTCTGATTCACCCTCCAGACTTCACCTTCTCCTTCTCCTTCTTCAGCTTCTTCTGATTCACCCTCCTGACTTCACCTTCTCCTTCTCATTCTTCTACTTCTTCTGATTCACCCTCCTGACTTCACCTTCTCCTTCTCCTTCTTCTACTTCTTCTGCTTCACCCTCCAGACTTCACCTTCTCCTTCTCCTTCTTCTACTTCTTCTGATTCACCCTCCAGGCGTCACCTTCTCCTTCTTCTGCTTCTTCTGATTCACCCTCCAGACTTCACCTTCTCCTTCTCCTTATTCTGCTTCTTCTGATTCACCCTCCAGACTTCAGCTTCTCCTTCTCCTTCTTCTGCTTCTTCTGATTCACCCTGCAGACTTCACCTTCTCCTTCTCCTTCTTCTGCTTCTTCTGATTCACCCTCCAGACTTCACCTTCTCCTTCTCCTTCTTCTACTTCTTCTGATTCACCCTCCAGACTTCATCGTCTCCTTCTCCTTCTTCTGCTTCTTCTGATTCATCCTCCAGACTTCACCTTCTCCTTCTCCTTCTTCTGCTTCTTCTGATTCAGCCTCCAGACTTCACCTTCTCCTTCTCCTTCTTCTACTTCTTCTGATTCACCCTCCAGACTTCACCTTCTCCTTCTCCTTCTTCTACTTCTTCTGATTCACCCTCCAGACTTCACCTTCTCCATCTCCTTCTTCTGCTTCTTCTGATTCACCCTCCAGACTTCACCTTCTCCTTCTCCTTATTCTGCTTCTTCTGATTCACCCTCCAGACATCACCTTCTCCTTCTCCTTCTTCTGCTTCTTCTGATTCACCCTCCAGACTTCACCTTCTCCTTCTCCTTCTTCTGCTTCTTCTGATTCACCCTCCAGACTTCACCTTCTCCTTCTCCTTATTCTACTTCTTCTGATTCACCCTCCAGACTTCACCTTCTCCTTCTCCTTCTGCTGCTTCTTCTGATTCACCCTGCAGACTTCACCTTCTCCTTCTCCTTCGTCTACTTCTTCTGATTGACCGTCCAGACTACACCTTCTCCTTCTCCTTCTTCTACTTCTTCTGATTCACCCTCCAGACTTCACCTTCTCCTTCTCCTTCTTCTGCTTCTTCTGATTCACCCTCCAGACTTCACCTTCTCCTTCTCCTTCTTCTACTTCTTCTGATTGACCCTCCAGACTTCACCTTCTCCTTCTCCTTCTTCTACATCTTCTGATTCACCCTCCAGACTTCACCTTCTCCTTCTCCTTCTTCTACTTCTTCTGATTCACCCTCCTGACTTCACCTTCTCCTTCTCCTTCTTCTGCTTCTTCTGCTTCACCCTCCAAACTTCACCTTCTCCTTCTCCTTCTTCTGCTTCTTCTGCTTCACCCTCCAGACTTCACCTTCTCCTTCTCCTTCTTCTGCTTCTTCTGCTTCACCCTCCTGACTTCACCTTCTCCTTCTCCTTCTTCTACTTCTTCTGATCCACCCTCCAGACTTCACCTTCTCCTTCTCCTTCTTCTGCTTCTTCTGCTTCACCCTCCAGAATTCACCTTCTCCTTCTCCTTCTTATGCTTCTTCTGCTTCGCCCTCCAGACTTCACCTTCTCCTTCTCCTTCTTCTGCTTCTTCTGCTTCACCCTCCAGACTTCATCGTCTCCTTCTCCTTCTTCTGCTTCTTCTGATTCATCCACCAGACTTCACCTTCTCCTTCTCCTTCTTCTGCTTCTTCTGATTCACCCTCCAGACTTCACCTTCTCCTTCTCCTTCTTCTACTTCTTCTGATTCACCCTCCAGACTTCACCTTCTCCTTCTCCTTCTTCTACTTCTTCTGATTGACCCTCCAGACTTCACCTTCTCCTTCTCCTTCTTCTGCTTCTTCTGATTCACCCTCCAGACTTCACCTTCTCCTTCTCCTTCTTCTACTTCTTCTGATTCACCCTCCAGACTTCATCGTCTCCTTCTCCTTCTTCTGCTTCTTCTGATTCATCCTCCAGACTTCACCTTCTCCTTCTCCTTCTTCTGCTTCTTCTGATTCAGCCTCCAGACTTCACCTTCTCCTTCTCCTTCTTCTACTTCTTCTGATTCACCCTCCAGACTTCACCTTCTCCTTCTCCTTCTTCTACTTCTTCTGATTCACCCTCCAGACTTCACCTTCTCCATCTCCTTCTTCTGCTTCTTCTGATTCACCCTCCAGACTTCACCTTCTCCTTCTCCTTATTCTGCTTCTTCTGATTCACCCTCCAGACATCACCTTCTCCTTCTCCTTCTTCTGCTTCTTCTGATTCACCCTCCAGACTTCACCTTCTCCTTCTCCTTCTTCTGCTTCTTCTGATTCACCCTCCAGACTTCACCTTCTCCTTCTCCTTATTCTACTTCTTCTGATTCACCCTCCAGACTTCACCTTCTCCTTCTCCTTCTTCTGCTTCTTCTGATTCACCCTGCAGACTTCACCTTCTCCTTCTCCTTCGTCTACTTCTTCTGATTGACCGTCCAGACTACACCTTCTCCTTCTCCTTCTTCTACTTCTTCTGATTCACCCTCCAGACTTCACCTTCTCCTTCTCCTTCTTCTGCTTCTTCTGATTCACCCTCCAGACTTCACCTTCTCCTTCTCCTTCTTCTACTTCTTCTGATTGACCCTCCAGACTTCACCTTCTCCTTCTCCTTCTTCTACATCTTCTGATTCACCCTCCAGACTTCACCTTCTCCTTCTCCTTCTTCTACTTCTTCTGATTCACCCTCCTGACTTCACCTTCTCCTTCTCCTTCTTCTGCTTCTTCTGCTTCACCCTCCAAACTTCACCTTCTCCTTCTCCTTCTTCTGCTTCTTCTGCTTCACCCTCCAGACTTCACCTTCTCCTTCTCCTTCTTCTGCTTCTTCTGCTTCACCCTCCTGACTTCACCTTCTCCTTCTCCTTCTTCTACTTCTTCTGATCCACCCTCCAGACTTCACCTTCTCCTTCTCCTTCTTCTGCTTCTTCTGCTTCACCCTCCAGAATTCACCTTCTCCTTCTCCTTCTTATGCTTCTTCTGCTTCGCCCTCCAGACTTCACCTTCTCCTTCTCCTTCTTCTGCTTCTTCTGCTTCACCCTCCAGACTTCATCGTCTCCTTCTCCTTCTTCTGCTTCTTCTGATTCATCCACCAGACTTCACCTTCTCCTTCTCCTTCTTCTGCTTCTTCTGATTCACCCTCCAGACTTCACCTTCTCCTTCTCCTTCTTCTACTTCTTCTGATTCACCCTCCAGACTTCACCTTCTCCTTCTCCTTCTTCTACTTCTTCTGATTCACCCTCCAGACTTCACCTTCCCCTTCTCCTTCTTCTGCTTCTTCTGATTCACCCTCCTGACTTCACCTTCTCCTTCTCCTTATTCTGCTTCTTCTGATTCACCCTCCAGACTTCACCTTCTCCTTCTCCTTCTTCTGCTTCTTCTGATTCACCCTCCAGACTTCACCTTCTCCTTCTCCTTCTTCTGCTTCTTCTGATTCACCCTCCAGACTTCACCTTCTCCTTCTCCTTCTTCTACTTCTTCTGATTCACCCTCCAGACTTCACCTTCTCCTTCTCCTTCTTCTGCTTCTTCTGATTCACCCTGCAGACTTCACCTTCTCCTTATCCTTCGTCTACTTCTTCTGATTCACCGTCCAGACTACACCTTCTCCTTCTCCTTCTTCTACTTCTTCTGATTCACCCTCCAGACTTCACCTTCTCCTTCTCCTTCTTCTGCTTCTTCTGATTCACCCTCCAGACTTCACCTTCTCCTTCTCCTTCTTCTACTTCTTCTGATTGACCCTCCAGACTTCACCTTCTCCTTCTCCTTCTTCTACATCTTCTGATTCACGCTCCAGACTTCACCTTCTCCTTCTCCTTCTTCTACTTCTTCTGTTTCACACTCCAGGCTTCGCCTTCTCCTTCTCCTTCTTCTACTTCTTCTGCTTCACCCTCCTGACTTCACCTTCTCCTTCTCCTTCTTCTACTTCTTCTGATTCACCCTCCAGACTTCACCTTCTCCTTCTCCTTCTTCTGCTTCTTCTGCTTCACCCTCCTGACTTCACCTTCTCCTTCTCCTTCTTCTACTTCTTCTGTTTCACCCTCCAGACTTGACCTTCTCCTTCTCCTTCTTCTGCTTCTTCTGCTTCACCCTCCAGACTGCACCTTCTCCTTCTCCTTCTTCTGCTTCTTCTGCTGCGCCCTCCAGACTTCACCTTCTCCTTCTCCTTCTTCTGCTTCTTCTGCTTCACCCTCCTGACTTCACCTTCTCCTTGTCCTTCTTCTACTTCTTCTGCTTCACCCCCCTGACTTCACCTCCTCCTTCCCCTTCTTCTGCTTCTTCTGATTCACCCTCCTAACTTCACCTTCTCCTTCTCCTTCTTCTGCTTCTTCTGATTCACCCTCCAGACTTCACCTTCTCCTTCTCCTTCTTCTGCTTCTTCTGATTCACCCTCCAGACCTCACCTTCTCCTTCTCCTTCTTCTACTTCTTCTGATTCACCCTCCAGACTTCATCTTCTCCTTCTTCTTCTTCTGCTTCTTCTGATTCACCCTCCAGACTTCACCTTCTCCTTCTCCTTCTTCTGCTTCTTCTGATTCACCCTCCAGACTTCACCTTCTCCTTCAACTTCTTCTACTTCTTCTGATTCACCCTCCAGACTTCACCTTCTCCTTCTCCTTCTTCTACTTCTTCTGATTCACCCTCCAGTCTTCACCTTCTCCTTCTCCTTCTTCTGTTTCTTCTGCTTCACCCTCCAGACATCACCTTCTCCTTCTCTTTCTTCTGCTTCTTCTGATTCACCCTCCAGACTTCACCTTCTCCTTCTCCTTCTTCTGATTCTTCTGATTCACCCTCCAGACTTCACCTTCTCCTTCTCCTTCTTCAGCTTCTTCTGATTCACCCTCCTGACTTCACCTTCTCCTTCTCATTCTTCTACTTCTTCTGATTCACCCTCCTGACTTCACCTTCTCCTTCTCCTTCTTCTACTTCTTCTGCTTCACCCTCCAGACTTCACCTTCTCCTTCTCCTTCTTCTACTTCTTCTGATTCACCCTCCAGACGTCACCTTCTCCTTCTTCTGCTTCTTCTGATTCACCCTCCAGACTTCACCTTCTCCTTCTCCTTATTCTGCTTCTTCTGATTCACCCTCCAGACTTCAGCTTCTCCTTCTCCTTCTTCTGCTTCTTCTGATTCACCCTGCAGACTTCACCTTCTCCTTCTCCTTCTTCTGCTTCTTCTGATTCACCCTCCAGACTTCACCTTCTCCTTCTCCTTCTTCTACTTCTTCTGATTCACCCTCCAGACTTCATCGTCTCCTTCTCCTTCTTCTGCTTCTTCTGATTCATCCTCCAGACTTCACCTTCTCCTTCTCCTTCTTCTGCTTCTTCTGATTCAGCCTCCAGACTTCACCTTCTCCTTCTCCTTCTTCTACTTCTTCTGATTCACCCTCCAGACTTCACCTTCTCCTTCTCCTTCTTCTACTTCTTCTGATTCACCCTCCAGACTTCACCTTCTCCATCTCCTTCTTCTGCTTCTTCTGATTCACCCTCCAGACTTCACCTTCTCCTTCTCCTTATTCTGCTTCTTCTGATTCACCCTCCAGACATAACCTTCTCCTTCTCCTTCTTCTGCTTCTTCTGATTCACCCTCCAGACTTCACCTTCTCCTTCTCCTTCTTCTGCTTCTTCTGATTCACCCTCCAGACTTCACCTTCTCCTTCTCCTTATTCTACTTCTTCTGATTCACCCTCCAGACTTCACCTTCTCCTTCTCCTTCTTCTGCTTCTTCTGATTCACCCTGCAGACTTCACCTTCTCCTTCTCCTTCGTCTACTTCTTCTGATTCACCGTCCAGACTATACCTTCTCCTTCTCCTTCTTCTACTTCTTCTGATTCACCCTCCAGACTTCACCTTCTCCTTCTCCTTCTTCTGCTTCTTCTGATTCACCCTCCAGACTTCACCTTCTCCTTCTCCTTCTTCTACTTCTTCTGATTGACCCTCCAGACTTCACCTTCTCCTTCTCCTTCTTCTGCTTCTTCTGATTCACCCTGCAGACTTCACCTTCTCCTTCTCCTTCGTCTACTTCTTCTGATTCACCGTCCAGACTACACCTTCTCCTTCTCCTTCTTCTACTTCTTCTGATTCACCCTCCAGACTTCACCTTCTCCTTCTCCTTCTTCTGCTTCTTCTGATTCACCCTCCAGACTTCACCTTCTCCTTCTCCTTCTTCTACTTCTTCTGATTGACCCTCCAGACTTCACCTTCTCCTTCTCCTTCTTCTACATCTTCTGATTCACCCTCCAGACTTCACCTTCTCCTTCTCCTTCTTCTACTTCTTCTGATTCACCCTCCTGACTTCACCTTCTCCTTCTCCTTCTTCTGCTTCTTCTGCTTCACCCTCCAAACTTCACCTTCTCCTTCTCCTTCTTCTGCTTCTTCTGCTTCACCCTCCAGACTTCACCTTCTCCTTCTCCTTCTTCTGCTTCTTCTGCTTCACCCTCCTGACTTCACCTTCTCCTTCTCCTTCTTCTACTTCTTCTGATCCACCCTCCAGACTTCACCTTCTCCTTCTCCTTCTTCTGCTTCTTCTGCTTCACCCTCCAGAATTCACCTTCTCCTTCTCCTTCTAATGCTTCTTCTGCTTCGCCCTCCAGACTTCACCTTCTCCTTCTCCTTCTTCTGCTTCTTCTGCTTCACCCTCCAGACTTCATCGTCTCCTTCTCCTTCTTCTGCTTCTTCTGATTCACCCTCCAGACTTCACCTTCTCCTTCTCCTTCTTCTACTTCTTCTGATTCACCCTCCAGACTTCATCGTCTCCTTCTCCTTCTTCTGCTTCTTCTGATTCATCCTCCAGACTTCACCTTCTCCTTCTCCTTCTTCTGCTTCTTCTGATTCACCCTCCAGACTTCACCTTCTCCTTCTCCTTCTTCTACTTCTTCTGATTCACCCTCCAGACTTCACCTTCTCCTTCTCCTTCTTCTACTTCTTCTGATTCACCCTCCAGACTTCACCTTCTCCATCTCCTTCTTCTGCTTCTTCTGATTCACCCTCCAGACTTCACCTTCTCCTTCTCCTTATTCTGCTTCTTCTGATTCACCCTCCAGACTTCACCTTCTCCTTCTCCTTCTTCTGCTTCTTCTGATTCACCCTCCAGACTTCACCTTCTCCTTCTCCTTCTTCTGCTTCTTCTGATTCAGCCTCCAGACTTCACCTTCTCCTTCTCCTTCTTCTACTTCTTCTGATTCACCCTCCAGACTTCACCTTCATCTTCTCCTTCTTCTGCTTCTTCTGATTCACCCTGCAGACTTCACCTTCTCCTTCTCCTTCGTCTACTTCTTCTGATTCACCGTCCAGACTACACCTTCTCCTTCTCCTTCTTCTACTTCTTCTGATTCACCCTCCAGACTTCACCTTCTCCTTCTCCTTCTTCTGCTTCTTCTGATTCACCCTCCAGACTTCACCTTCTCCTTCTCCTTCTTCTACTTCTTCTGATTGACCCTCCAGACTTCACCTTCTCCTTCTCCTTCTTCTACATCTTCTGATTCACGCTCCAGACTTCACCTTCTCCTTCTCCTTCTTCTACTTCTTCTGCTTCTCCCTCCAGACTTCACCTTCTCCTTCTCTTTCTTCTGCTTCTTCTGATTCACCCTCCAGACTTCACCTTCTCCTTCTCCTTCTTCTACTTCTTCTGATTGACCCTCCAGACTTCACCTTCTCCTTCTCCTTCTTCTACATCTTCTGATTCACGCTCCAGACTTCACCTTCTCCTTCTCCTTCTTCTACTTCTTCTGATTGACCCTCCAGACTTCACCTTCTCCTTCTCCTTCTTCTGCTTCTTCTGATTCACCCTCCAGACTTCACCTTCTCCTTCTCCTTATTCTACTTCTTCTGATTCACCCTCCAGACTTCACCTTCTCCTTCTCCTTCTTCTGCTTCTTCTGATTCACCCTGCAGACTTCACCTTCTCCTTCTCCTTCGTCTACTTCTTCTGATTCACCGTCCAGACTATACCTTCTCCTTCTCCTTCTTCTACTTCTTCTGATTCACCCTCCAGACTTCACCTTCTCCTTCTCCTTCTTCTGCTTCTTCTGATTCACCCTCCAGACTTCACCTTCTCCTTCTCCTTCTTCTACTTCTTCTGATTGACCCTCCAGACTTCACCTTCTCCTTCTCCTTCTTCTGCTTCTTCTGATTCACCCTGCAGACTTCACCTTCTCCTTCTCCTTCGTCTACTTCTTCTGATTCACCGTCCAGACTACACCTTCTCCTTCTCCTTCTTCTACTTCTTCTGATTCACCCTCCAGACTTCACCTTCTCCTTCTCCTTCTTCTGCTTCTTCTGATTCACCCTCCAGACTTCACCTTCTCCTTCTCCTTCTTCTACTTCTTCTGATTGACCCTCCAGACTTCACCTTCTCCTTCTCCTTCTTCTACATCTTCTGATTCACCCTCCAGACTTCACCTTCTCCTTCTCCTTCTTCTACTTCTTCTGATTCACCCTCCTGACTTCACCTTCTCCTTCTCCTTCTTCTGCTTCTTCTGCTTCACCCTCCAAACTTCACCTTCTCCTTCTCCTTCTTCTGCTTCTTCTGCTTCACCCTCCAGACTTCACCTTCTCCTTCTCCTTCTTCTGCTTCTTCTGCTTCACCCTCCTGACTTCACCTTCTCCTTCTCCTTCTTCTACTTCTTCTGATCCACCCTCCAGACTTCACCTTCTCCTTCTCCTTCTTCTGCTTCTTCTGCTTCACCCTCCAGAATTCACCTTCTCCTTCTCCTTCTAATGCTTCTTCTGCTTCGCCCTCCAGACTTCACTTCTCCTTCTCCTTCTTCTGCTTCTTCTGCTTCACCCTCCAGACTTCATCGTCTCCTTCTCCTTCTTCTGCTTCTTCTGATTCACCCTCCAGACTTCACCTTCTCCTTCTCCTTCTTCTACTTCTTCTGATTCACCCTCCAGACTTCATCGTCTCCTTCTCCTTCTTCTGCTTCTTCTGATTCATCCTCCAGACTTCACCTTCTCCTTCTCCTTCTTCTGCTTCTTCTGATTCACCTCCAGACCTTCACCTTCTCCTTCTCCTTCTTCTACTTCTTCTGATTCACCCTCCAGACTTCACCTTCTCCTTCTCCTTCTTCTACTTCTTCTGATTCACCCTCCAGACTTCACCTTCTCCATCTCCTTCTTCTGCTTCTTCTGATTCACCCTCCAGACTTCACCTTCTCCTTCTCCTTATTCTGCTTCTTCTGATTCACCCTCCAGACTTCACCTTCTCCTTCTCCTTCTTCTGCTTCTTCTGATTCACCCTCCAGACTTCACCTTCTCCTTCTCCTTCTTCTGCTTCTTCTGATTCAGCCTCCAGACTTCACCTTCTCCTTCTCCTTCTTCTACTTCTTCTGATTCACCCTCCAGACTTCACCTTCATCTTCTCCTTCTTCTGCTTCTTCTGATTCACCCTGCAGACTTCACCTTCTCCTTCTCCTTCGTCTACTTCTTCTGATTCACCGTCCAGACTACACCTTCTCCTTCTCCTTCTTCTACTTCTTCTGATTCACCCTCCAGACTTCACCTTCTCCTTCTCCTTCTTCTGCTTCTTCTGATTCACCCTCCAGACTTCACCTTCTCCTTCTCCTTCTTCTACTTCTTCTGATTGACCCTCCAGACTTCACCTTCTCCTTCTCCTTCTTCTACATCTTCTGATTCACGCTCCAGACTTCACCTTCTCCTTCTCCTTCTTCTACTTCTTCTGCTTCTCCCTCCAGACTTCACCTTCTCCTTCTCTTTCTTCTACTTCTTCTGATTCACCCTCCAGACTTCACCTTCTCCTTCTCCTTCTTCTACTTCTTCTGATTCACCCTCCAGACTTCACCTTCTCCTTCTCCTTCTTCTACTTCTTCTGATTCACCCTCCAGACTTCACCTTCTCCTTCTCCTTCTTCTACTTCTTCTGATTCACCCTCCTGACTTCACCTTCTCCTTCTCCTTCTTCTGCTTCTTCTGCTTCACCCTCCAAACTTCACCTTCTCCTTCTCCTTCTTCTGCTTCTTCTGCTTCACCCTCCAGACTTCACCTTCTCCTTCTCCTTCTTCTGCTTCTTCTGCTTCACCCTCCTGACTTCACCTTCTCCTTCTCCTTCTTCTACTTCTTCTGATCCACCCTCCAGACTTCACCTTCTCCTTCTCCTTCTTCTGCTTCTTCTGCTTCACCCTCCAGAATTCACCTTCTCCTTCTCCTTCTTATGCTTCTTCTGCTTCGCCCTCCAGACTTCACCTTCTCCTTCTCCTTCTTCTGCTTCTTCTGCTTCACCCTCCAGACTTCATCGTCTCCTTCTCCTTCTTCTGCTTCTTCTGATTCATCCACCAGACTTCACCTTCTCCTTCTCCTTCTTCTGCTTCTTCTGATTCACCCTCCAGACTTCACCTTCTCCTTCTCCTTCTTCTACTTCTTCTGATTCACCCTCCAGACTTCACCTTCTCCTTCTTCTACTTCTTCTGATTCACCCTCCAGACTTCCCCTTCCCCTTCTCCTTCTTCTGCTTCTTCTGATTCACCCTCCTGACTTCACCTTCTCCTTCTCCTTATTCTGCTTCTTCTGATTCACCCTCCAGACTTCACCTTCTCCTTCTCCTTCTTCTGCTTCTTCTGATTCACCCTCCAGACTTCACCTTCTCCTTCTCCTTCTTCTGCTTCTTCTGATTCACCCTCCAGACTTCACCTTCTCCTTCTCCTTCTTCTACTTCTTCTGATTCACCCTCCAGACTTCACCTTCTCCTTCTCCTTCTGCTGCTTCTTCTGATTCACCCTGCAGACTTCACCTTCTCCTTCTCCTTCGTCTACTTCTTCTGATTCACCGTCCAGACTACACCTTCTCCTTCTCCTTCTTCTACTTCTTCTGATTCACCCTCCAGACTTCACCTTCTCCTTCTCCTTCTTCTGCTTCTTCTGATTCACCCTCCAGACTTCACCTTCTCCTTCTCCTTCTTCTACTTCTTCTGATTGACCCTCCAGACTTCACCTTCTCCTTCTCCTTCTTCTACATCTTCTGATTCACGCTCCAGACTTCACCTTCTCCTTCTCCTTCTTCTACTTCTTTTGTTTCACACTCCAGGCTTCGCCTTCTCCTTCTCCTTCTTCTACTTCTTCTGCTTCACCCTCCTGACTTCACCTTCTCCTTCTCCTTCTTCTACTTCTTCTGATTCACCCTCCAGACTTCACCTTCTCCTTCTCCTTCTTCTGCTTCTTCTGCTTCACCCTCCTGACTTCACCTTCTCCTTCTCCTTCTTCTACTTCTTCTGTTTCACCCTCCAGACTTCACCTTCTCCTTCTCCTTCTTCTGCTTCTTCTGCTTCACCCTCCAGACTGCACCTTCTCCTTCTCCTTCTTCTGCTTCTTCTGCTGCGCCCTCCAGACTTCACCTTCTCCTTCTCCTTCTTCTGCTTCTTCTGCTTCACCCTCCTGACTTCACCTTCTCCTTCTCCTTCTTCTACTTCTTCTGCTTCACCCCCCTGACTTCACCTTCTCCTTCCCCTTCTTCTGCTTCTTCTGATTCACCCTCCTAACTTCACCTTCTCCTTCTCCTTCTTCTGCTTCTTCTGATTCACCCTCCAGATTTCACCTTCTCCTTCTCCTTCTTCTGCTTCTTCTGATTCACCCTCCAGACTTCACCTTCTCCTTCTCCTTCTTCTGCTTCTTCTGATTCACCCTCCAGACTTCACCTTCTCCTTCTCCTTCTTCTGCTTCTTCTGATTCACCCTCCAGACTTCACCTTCTCCTTCTCCTTCTTCTACTTCTTCTGATTCACCCTCCAGACTTCACCTTCTCCTTCTCCTTCTTCTGCTTCTTCTGATTCACCCTGCAGACTTCACCTTCTCCTTCTCCTTCGTCTACTTCTTCTGATTCACCGTCCAGACTACACCTTCTCCTTCTCCTTCTTCTACTTCTTCTGATTCACCCTCCAGACTTCACCTTCTCCTTCTCCTTCTTCTGCTTCTTCTGATTCACCCTCCAGACTTCACCTTCTCCTTCTCCTTCTTCTACTTCTTCTGATTGACCCTCCAGACTTCACCTTCTCCTTCTCCTTCTTCTACATCTTCTGATTCACGCTCCAGACTTCACCTTCTCCTTCTCCTTCTTCTACTTCTTCTGCTTCTCCCTCCAGACTTCACCTTCTCCTTCTCTTTCTTCTACTTCTTCTGATTCACCCTCCAGACTTCACCTTCTCCTTCTCCTTCTTCTACTTCTTCTGATTCACCCTCCAGGCTTCACCTTCTCCTTCTCCTTCTTCTACTTCTTCTGATTCACCCTCCAGACTTCACCTTCTCCTTCTCCTTCTTCTACTTCTTCTGATTCACCCTCCTGACTTCACCTTCTCCTTCTCCTTCTTCTGCTTCTTCTGCTTCACCCTCCAAACTTCACCTTCTCCTTCTCCTTCTTCTGCTTCTTCTGCTTCACCCTCCAGACTTCACCTTCTCCTTCTCCTTCTTCTGCTTCTTCTGCTTCACCCTCCTGACTTCACCTTCTCCTTCTCCTTCTTCTACTTCTTCTGATCCACCCTCCAGACTTCACCTTCTCCTTCTCCTTCTTCTGCTTCTTCTGCTTCACCCTCCAGAATTCACCTTCTCCTTCTCCTTCTTATGCTTCTTCTGCTTCGCCCTCCAGACTTCACCTTCTCCTTCTCCTTCTTCTGCTTCTTCTGCTTCACCCTCCAGACTTCATCGTCTCCTTCTCCTTCTTCTGCTTCTTCTGATTCATCCACCAGACTTCACCTTCTCCTTCTCCTTCTTCTGCTTCTTCTGATTCACCCTCCAGACTTCACCTTCTCCTTCTCCTTCTTCTACTTCTTCTGATTCACCCTCCAGACTTCACCTTCTCCTTCTTCTACTTCTTCTGATTCACCCTCCAGACTTCCCCTTCCCCTTCTCCTTCTTCTGCTTCTTCTGATTCACCCTCCTGACTTCACCTTCTCCTTCTCCTTATTCTGCTTCTTCTGATTCACCCTCCAGACTTCACCTTCTCCTTCTCCTTCTTCTGCTTCTTCTGATTCACCCTCCAGACTTCACCTTCTCCTTCTCCTTCTTCTGCTTCTTCTGATTCACCCTCCAGACTTCACCTTCTCCTTCTCCTTCTTCTACTTCTTCTGATTCACCCTCCAGACTTCACCTTCTCCTTCTCCTTCTGCTGCTTCTTCTGATTCACCCTGCAGACTTCACCTTCTCCTTCTCCTTCGTCTACTTCTTCTGATTCACCGTCCAGACTACACCTTCTCCTTCTCCTTCTTCTACTTCTTCTGATTCACCCTCCAGACTTCACCTTCTCCTTCTCCTTCTTCTGCTTCTTCTGATTCACCCTCCAGACTTCACCTTCTCCTTCTCCTTCTTCTACTTCTTCTGATTGACCCTCCAGACTTCACCTTCTCCTTCTCCTTCTTCTACATCTTCTGATTCACGCTCCAGACTTCACCTTCTCCTTCTCCTTCTTCTACTTCTTTTGTTTCACACTCCAGGCTTCGCCTTCTCCTTCTCCTTCTTCTACTTCTTCTGCTTCACCCTCCTGACTTCACCTTCTCCTTCTCCTTCTTCTACTTCTTCTGATTCACCCTCCAGACTTCACCTTCTCCTTCTCCTTCTTCTGCTTCTTCTGCTTCACCCTCCTGACTTCACCTTCTCCTTCTCCTTCTTCTACTTCTTCTGTTTCACCCTCCAGACTTCACCTTCTCCTTCTCCTTCTTCTGCTTCTTCTGCTTCACCCTCCAGACTGCACCTTCTCCTTCTCCTTCTTCTGCTTCTTCTGCTGCGCCCTCCAGACTTCACCTTCTCCTTCTCCTTCTTCTGCTTCTTCTGCTTCACCCTCCTGACTTCACCTTCTCCTTCTCCTTCTTCTACTTCTTCTGCTTCACCCCCCTGACTTCACCTTCTCCTTCCCCTTCTTCTGCTTCTTCTGATTCACCCTCCTAACTTCACCTTCTCCTTCTCCTTCTTCTGCTTCTTCTGATTCACCCTCCAGACCTCACCTTCTCCTTCTCCTTCTTCTACTTCTTCTGATTCACCCTCCAGACTTCATCTTCTCCATCTTCTTCTTCTGCTTCTTCTGATTCACCCTCCAGACTTCACCTTCTCCTTCTCCTTCTTCTGCTTCTTCTGATTCACCCTCCAGACTTCACCTTCTCCTTCTCCTTCTTCTGCTTCTTCTGATTCACCCTCCAGACTTCACCTTCTCCTTCTCCTTCTTCTGCTTCTTCTGATTCACCCTCCAGACTTCACCTTCTCCTTCTCCTTCTTCTACTTCTTCTGATTCACCCTCCAGACTTCACCTTCTCCTTCTCCTTCTTCTGCTTCTTCTGATTCACCCTGCAGACTTCACCTTCTCCTTCTCCTTCGTCTACTTCTTCTGATTCACCGTCCAGACTACACCTTCTCCTTCTCCTTCTTCTACTTCTTCTGATTCACCCTCCAGACTTCACCTTCTCCTTCTCCTTCTTCTGCTTCTTCTGATTCACCCTCCAGACTTCACCTTCTCCTTCTCCTTCTTCTACTTCTTCTGATTGACCCTCCAGACTTCACCTTCTCCTTCTCCTTCTTCTACATCTTCTGATTCACGCTCCAGACTTCACCTTCTCCTTCTCCTTCTTCTACTTCTTCTGCTTCTCCCTCCAGACTTCACCTTCTCCTTCTCTTTCTTCTACTTCTTCTGATTCACCCTCCAGACTTCACCTTCTCCTTCTCCTTCTTCTACTTCTTCTGATTCACCCTCCAGACTTCACCTTCTCCTTCTCCTTCTTCTACTTCTTCTGATTCACCCTCCAGACTTCACCTTCTCCTTCTCCTTCTTCTACTTCTTCTGATTCACCCTCCTGACTTCACCTTCTCCTTCTCCTTCTTCTGCTTCTTCTGCTTCACCCTCCAAACTTCACCTTCTCCTTCTCCTTCTTCTGCTTCTTCTGCTTCACCCTCCAGACTTCACCTTCTCCTTCTCCTTCTTCTGCTTCTTCTGCTTCACCCTCCTGACTTCACCTTCTCCTTCTCCTTCTTCTACTTCTTCTGATCCACCCTCCAGACTTCACCTTCTCCTTCTCCTTCTTCTGCTTCTTCTGCTTCACCCTCCAGAATTCACCTTCTCCTTCTCCTTCTTATGCTTCTTCTGCTTCGCCCTCCAGACTTCACCTTCTCCTTCTCCTTCTTCTGCTTCTTCTGCTTCACCCTCCAGACTTCATCGTCTCCTTCTCCTTTTTCTGCTTCTTCTGATTCATCCACCAGACTTCACCTTCTCCTTCTCCTTCTTCTGCTTCTTCTGATTCACCCTCCAGACTTCACCTTCTCCTTCTCCTTCTTCTACTTCTTCTGATTCACCCTCCAGACTTCACCTTCTCCTTCTTCTACTTCTTCTGATTCACCCTCCAGACTTCCCCTTCCCCTTCTCCTTCTTCTGCTTCTTCTGATTCACCCTCCTGACTTCACCTTCTCCTTCTCCTTATTCTGCTTCTTCTGATTCACCCTCCAGACTTCACCTTCTCCTTCTCCTTCTTCTGCTTCTTCTGATTCACCCTCCAGACTTCACCTTCTCCTTCTCCTTCTTCTGCTTCTTCTGATTCACCCTCCAGACTTCACCTTCTCCTTCTCCTTCTTCTACTTCTTCTGATTCACCCTCCAGACTTCACCTTCTCCTTCTCCTTCTGCTGCTTCTTCTGATTCACCCTGCAGACTTCACCTTCTCCTTCTCCTTCGTCTACTTCTTCTGATTCACCGTCCAGACTACACCTTCTCCTTCTCCTTCTTCTACTTCTTCTGATTCACCCTCCAGACTTCACCTTCTCCTTCTCCTTCTTCTGCTTCTTCTGATTCACCCTCCAGACTTCACCTTCTCCTTCTCCTTCTTCTACTTCTTCTGATTGACCCTCCAGACTTCACCTTCTCCTTCTCCTTCTTCTACATCTTCTGATTCACGCTCCAGACTTCACCTTCTCCTTCTCCTTCTTCTACTTCTTTTGTTTCACACTCCAGGCTTCGCCTTCTCCTTCTCCTTCTTCTACTTCTTCTGCTTCACCCTCCTGACTTCACCTTCTCCTTCTCCTTCTTCTACTTCTTCTGATTCACCCTCCAGACTTCACCTTCTCCTTCTCCTTCTTCTGCTTCTTCTGCTTCACCCTCCTGACTTCACCTTCTCCTTCTCCTTCTTCTACTTCTTCTGTTTCACCCTCCAGACTTCACCTTCTCCTTCTCCTTCTTCTGCTTCTTCTGCTTCACCCTCCAGACTGCACCTTCTCCTTCTCCTTCTTCTGCTTCTTCTGCTGCGCCCTCCAGACTTCACCTTCTCCTTCTCCTTCTTCTGCTTCTTCTGCTTCACCCTCCTGACTTCACCTTCTCCTTCTCCTTCTTCTACTTCTTCTGCTTCACCCCCCTGACTTCACCTTCTCCTTCCCCTTCTTCTGCTTCTTCTGATTCACCCTCCTAACTTCACCTTCTCCTTCTCCTTCTTCTGCTTCTTCTGATTCACCCTCCAGACCTCACCTTCTCCTTCTCCTTCTTCTACTTCTTCTGATTCACCCTCCAGACTTCATCTTCTCCATCTTCTTCTTCTGCTTCTTCTGATTCACCCTCCAGACTTCACCTTCTCCTTCTCCTTCTTCTGCTTCTTCTGATTCACCCTCCAGACTTCACATTCTCCTTCAACTTCTTCTACTTCTTCTGATTCACCCTCCAGACTTCACCTTCTCCTTCTCCTTCTTCTACTTCTTCTGATTCACCCTCCAGTCTTCACCTTCTCCTTCTCCTTCTTCTGTTTCTTCTGCTTCACCCTCCAGACATCACCTTCTCCTTCTCTTTCTTCTGCTTCTTCTGATTCACCCTCCAGACTTCACCTTCTCCTTCTCCTTCTTCTGATTCTTCTGATTCACCCTCCAGACTTCACCTTCTCCTTCTCCTTCTTCAGCTTCTTCTGATTCACCCTCCTGACTTCACCTTCTCCTTCTCATTCTTCTACTTCTTCTGATTCACCCCCCTGACTTCACCTTCTCCTTCTCCTTCTTCTACTTCTTCTGCTTCACCCTCCAGACTTCACCTTCTCCTTCTCCTTCTTCTACTTCTTCTGATTCACCCTCCAGACGTCACCTTCTCCTTTTTCTGCTTCTTCTGATTCACCCTCCAGACTTCACCTTCTCCTTCTCCTTATTCTGCTTCTTCTGATTCACCCTCCAGACTTCAGCTTCTCCTTCTCCTTCTTCTGCTTCTTCTGATTCACCCTGCAGACTTCACCTTCTCCTTCTCCTTCTTCTGCTTCTTCTGATTCACCCTCCAGACTTCACCTTCTCCTTCTCCTTCTTCTACTTCTACTGATTCACCCTCCAGACTTCATCGTCTCCTTCTCCTTCTTCTGCTTCTTCTGATTCATCCTCCAGACTTCACCTTCTCCTTCTCCTTCTTCTGCTTCTTCTGATTCAGCCTCCAGACTTCACCTTCTCCTTCTCCTTCTTCTACTTCTTCTGATTCACCCTCCAGACTTCACCTTCTCCTTCTCCTTCTTCTACTTCTTCTGATTCACCCTCCAGACTTCACCTTCTCCATCTCCTTCTTCTGCTTCTTCTGATTCACCCTCCAGACTTCACCTTCTCCTTCTCCTTATTCTGCTTCTTCTGATTCACCCTCCAGACATCACCTTCTCCTTCTCCTTCTTCTGCTTCTTCTGATTCACCCTCCAGACTTCACCTTCTCCTTCTCCTTCTTCTGCTTCTTCTGATTCACCCTCCAGACTTCACCTTCTCCTTCTCCTTCGTCTACTTCTTCTGATTGACCGTCCAGACTACACCTTCTCCTTCTCCTTCTTCTACTTCTTCTGATTCACCCTCCAGACTTCACCTTCTCCTTCTCCTTCTTCTGCTTCTTCTGATTCACCCTCCAGACTTCACCTTCTCCTTCTCCTTCTTCTACTTCTTCTGATTGACCCTCCAGACTTCACCTTCTCCTTCTCCTTCTTCTACATCTTCTGATTCACGCTCCAGACTTCACCTTCTCCTTCTCCTTCTTCTACTTCTTCTGCTTCTCCCTCCAGACTTCACCTTCTCCTTCTCCTTCTTCTACTTCTTCTGATTCACCCTCCAGACTTCACCTTCTCCTTCTCCTTCTTCTACTTCTTCTGATTCACCCTCCAGACTTCACCTTCTCCTTCTCCTTCTTCTACTTCTTCTGATTCACCCTCCTGACTTCACCTTCTCCTTCTCCTTCTTCTGCTTCTTCTGCTTCACCCTCCAAACTTCACCTTCTCCTTCTCCTTCTTTTGCTTCTTCTGCTTCACCCTCCAGACTTCACCTTCTCCTTCTCCTTCTTCTGCTTCTTCTGCTTCACCCTCCTGACTTCACCTTCTCCTTCTCCTTCTTCTACTTCTTCTGATTCACCCTCCAGACTTCACCTTCTCCTTCTCCTTCTTCTGCTTCTTCTGCTTCACCCTCCAGACTTCACCTTCTCCTTCTCCTTCTTATGCTTCTTCTGCTTCGCCCTCCAGACTTCACCTTCTCCTTCTCCTTCTTCTGCTTCTTCTGCTTCACCCTCCAGACTTCACCTTCTCCTTCTCCTTCTTCTGCTTCTTCTGCTTCACTCTCCTGACTTCACCTTATCCTTCTCCTTCTTCTACTTCTTCTGATTCACCCTACAGACTTCACCTTCTCCTTCTCCTTCTTCTACTTCTTCTGATTCTCCCTCCAGACTTCACCTTCTCCTTCTCCTTCTTCTGCTTCTTCTGATTCACCCTCCAGACTTCACCTTCTCCTTCTCCTTATTCTGCTTCTTCTGATTCACCCTCCAGACTTCACCTTCTCCTTCTCCTTCTTCTGCTTCTTCTGATTCACCCTCCAGTCTTCACCTTCTCCTTCTTCTTCTGATACACCCTCCAGACTTCACCTTCTACTTCTCCTTCTTCTACTTCTTCTGATTCACCCTCCAGACTTCACCTTCTCCTTCTCCTTCTTCTGCTTCTTCTGATTCACCCTGCAGACTTCACCTTCTCCTTCTCCTTCGTCTACTTCTTCTGATTCACCGTCCAGACTACACCTTCTCCTTCTCCTTCTTCTACTTCTTCTGATTCACCCTCCAGACTTCATCTTCTCCTTCTCCTTCTTCTGCTTCTTCTGATTCACCCTCCAGACTTCACCTTCTCCTTCTCCTTCTTCTACTTCTTCTGATTGACCCCCCAGACTTCACCTTCTCCTTCTCCTTCTTCTACTTCTTCTGATTCACCCTCCAGACTTCAACTTCTCCTTCTCCTTCTTCTACTTCTTCTGCTTCTCCCTCCAGACTTCACCTTCTCCTTCTCCTTCTTCTGCTTCTTCTGATTCACCCTCCAGACTTCACCTTCTCCTTCTCCTTCTTCTACTTCTTCTGATTCACCCTCCAGACTTCACCTTCTCCTTCTCCTTCTTCTACGTCTTCTGATTCACCCTCCAGACTTCACCTTCTCCTTCTCCTTCTTCTACTTCTTCTGATTCACCCTCCTTACTTCACCTTCTCCTTCTCCTTCCTCTGCTTCTTCTGCTTCACCCTCCAGACCTCACCTTCTCCTTCTCCTTCTTCTGCTTCTTCTGCTTCACCCTCCAGACTTCACCTTCTCCTTCTCCTTCTTCTGCTTCTTCTGCTTCACCCTCCTGACTTCACCTTCCCCTTCTCCTTCTTCTACTTCTTCTGATTCACCCTCCAGACTTCACCTTCTCCTTCTCCTTCTTCTGCTTCTTCTGCTTCACCCTCCAGACTTCACCTTCTCCTTCTCCTTCTTCTGCTTCTTCTGCTTCGCCCTCCAGACTTCACCTTCTCCTTCTCCTTCTTCTGCCTCTTCTGCTTCACCCTCCAGACTTCAACTTCTCCTTCTCCTTCTTCTGCTTCTTCTGCTTCACTCTCCTGACTTCACCTTCTCCTTCTCCTTCTTCTACTTCTTCTGATTCACCCTCCAGACTTCACCTTCTCCTTCTCCATCTTCTGCTTCTTCTGCTTCACCCTCCAGACTTCACCTTCTCCTTCTCCTTCTTCTGCTTCTTCTGCTGCGCCCTCCAGACTTCACCTTCTCCTTCTCCTTCTTCTGCTTCTTCTGCTTCACCGTCCTGACTTCACCTTCTCCTTCTCCTTCTTCTACTTCTTCTGCTTCACCCCCCTGACTTCACCTGCTCCTTCTCCTTCTTCTGCTTCTTCTGATTCACCCTCCTAACTTCACCTTCTCCTTCTCCTTCTTCTGCTTCTTCTGATTCACCCTCCTGACTTCACCTTCTCCTTCTCCTTCTTTTGCTTCTTCTGATTCACCCTCCAGACTTCACCTTCTCCTTCTCCTTCTTCTGCTTCTTCTGATTCACCCTCCAGACTTCACCTTCTCCTTCTCCTTCTTCTGCTTCTTCTGATTCACCCTCCAGACCTCACCTTCTCCTTCTCCTTCTTCTACTTCTTCTGATTCACCCTCCAGACTTCATCTTCTCCTTCTCCTTCTTCTGCTTCTTCTGATTCACCCTCCAGACTTCACCTTCTCCTTCTCCTTCTTCTGCTTCTTCTGATTCACCCTCCAGACTTCACCTTCTCCTTCTCCTTCTTCTACTTCTTCTGATTCACCCTTCAGTCTTCACCTTCTCCTTCTCCTTCTTCTGTTTCTTCTGCTTCACCCTCCAGACTTCACCTTCTCCTTCTCCTTCTTCTACTTCTTCTGATTCACCCTCCAGACTTCACCTTCTCCTTCTCCTTCTTCTGCTTCTTCTGCTTCACCCTCCAGACTTCACCATCTCCTTCTCCTTCTTCTGCTTCTTCTGCTTCGCCCTCCAGACTTCACCTTCTCCTTCTCCTTCTTCTGCTTCTTCTGCTTCACCCTCCAGACTTCACCTTCTCCTTCTCCTTCTTCTGCTTCTTCTGCTTCACTCTCCTGACTTCACCTTCTCGTTCTCCTTCTTCTACTTCTTCTGATTCACCCTCCAGACTTCACCTTCTCCTTCTCCTTCTTCTTCTGATTCACCCTCCAGACTTTACCTTCTCCTTCTCCTTCTTCTGCTTCTTCTGATTCACCCTCCAGACTTCACCTTCTCCTTCTCCTTATTCTGCTTCTTCTGATTCACCCTCCAGACTTCACCTTCTCCTTCTCCTTCTTCTGCTTCTTCTGATTCACCCTCCAGACTTCACCTTCTCCTTCTTCTTCTGATTCACCCTCCAGACTTCACCTTCTCCTTCTCCTTCTTCTACTTCTTCTGATTCACCCTCCAGACTTCACCTTCTCCTTCTCCTTCTTCTGCTTCTTCTGATTCACCCTGCAGACTTCACCTTCTCCTTCTCCTTCGTCTACTTCTTCTGATTCACCGTCCAGACTACACCTTCTCCTTCTCCTTCTTCTACTTCTTCTGATTCACCCTCCAAACTTCATCTTCTCCTTCTCCTTCTTCTGCTTCTTCTGATTCACCCTCCAGACTTCACCTTCTCCTTCTCCTTCTTCTACTTCTTCTGATTGACCCTCCAGACTTCACCTTCTCCTTCTCCTTCTTCTACTTCTTCTGATTCACCCTCCAGACTTCAACTTCTCCTTCTCCTTCTTCTACTTCTTCTGCTTCTCCCTCCAGACTTCTCCTTCTCCTTCTTCTGCTTCTTCTGATTCACCCTCCAGACTTCACATTCTCCTTCTCCGTCTTCTACGTCTTCTGATTCACCCTCCAGACTTCACCTTTTCCTTCTCCTTCTTCTACTTCTTCTGATTCACCCTCCTTACTTCACCTTCTCCTTCTCCTTCTTCTGCTTCTTCTGCTTCACCCTCCAGACTTCACCTTCTCCTTCTCCTTCTTCTGCTTCTTCTGCTTCACCCTCCAGACTTCACCTTCTCCTTCTCCTTCTTCTGCTTCTTCTGCTTCACCCTCCTGACTTCACCTTCTCCTTCTCCTTCTTCTACTTCTTCTGATTCACCCTCCAGACTTCACCTTCTCCTTCTCCTTCTTCTGCTTCTTCTGCTTCACCCTCCAGACTTCACCTTCTCCTTCTCCTTCTTCTGCTTCTTCTGCTTCGCCCTCCAGACTTCACCTTCTCCTTCTCCTTCTTCTGCTTCTTCTGATTCACCCTCCAGACTTCACCTTCTCCTTCTCCTTCTTCTGATTGACCCTCCAGACTTCACCTTCTCCTTCTCCTTCTTCTACATCTTCTGATTCACGCTCCAGACTTCACCTTCTCCTTCTCCTTCTTCTACTTCTTCTGCTTCTCCCTCCAGACTTCACCTTCTCCTTCTCCTTCTTCTACTTCTTCTGATTCACCCTCCAGACTTCACCTTCTCCTTCTCCTTCTTCTACTTCTTCTGATTCACCCTCCAGACTTCACCTTCTCCTTCTCCTTCTTCTACTTCTTCTGATTCACCCTCCTGACTTCACCTTCTCCTTCTCCTTCTTCTGCTTCTTCTGCTTCACCCTCCAAACTTCACCTTCTCCTTCTCCTTCTTTTGCTTCTTTTGCTTCACCCTCCAGACTTCACCTTCTCCTTCTCCTTCTTCTGCTTCTTCTGCTTCACCCTCCTGACTTCACCTTCTCCTTCTCCTTCTTCTGATTCTTCTGATTCACCCTCCAGACTTCACCTTCTCCTTCTCCTTCTTCTGCTTCTTCTGATTCACCCTCCAGACTTCACCTTCTCCTTCTCCTTCTTCTACTTCTTCTGATTCACCCTCCAGACTTCATCGTCTCCTTCTCCTTCTTCTGCTTCTTCTGATTCATCCTCCAGACTTCACCTTCTCCTTCTCCTTCTTCTGCTTCTTCTGATTCACCCTCCAGACTTCACCTTCTCCTTCTCCTTCTTCTACTTCTTCTGATTCACCCTCCAGACTTCACCTTCTCCTTCTCCTTCTTCTACTTCTTCTGATTCACCCTCCAGACTTCACCTTCTCCATCTCCTTCTTCTGCTTCTTCTGATTCACCCTCCAGACTTCACCTTCTCCTTCTCCTTATTCTGCTTCTTCTGATTCACCCTCCAGACTTCACCTTCTCCTTCTCCTTCTTCTGCTTCTTCTGATTCACCCTCCAGACTTCACCTTCTCCTTCTCCTTCTTCTGCTTCTTCTGATTCACCCTCCAGACTTCACCTTCTCCTTCTCCTTCTTCTACTTCTTCTGATTCACCCTCCAGACTTCACCTTCTCCTTCTCCTTCTTCTGCTTCTTCTGATTCACCCTGCAGACTTCACCTTCTCCTTCTCCTTCGTCTACTTCTTCTGATTCACCGTCCAGACTACACCTTCTCCTTCTCCTTCTTCTACTTCTTCTGATTCACCCTCCAGACTTCACCTTCTCCTTCTCCTTCTTCTGCTTCTTCTGATTCACCCTCCAGACTTCACCTTCTCCTTCTCCTTCTTCTACTTCTTCTGATTGACCCTCCAGACTTCACCTTCTCCTTCTCCTTCTTCTACATCTTCTGATTCACGCTCCAGACTTCACCTTCTCCTTCTCCTTCTTCTACTTCTTCTGCTTCTCCCTCCAGACTTCACCTACTCCTTCTCTTTCTTCTACTTCTTCTGATTCACCCTCCAGACTTCACCTTCTCCTTCTCCTTCTTCTACTTCTTCTGATTCACCCTCCAGACTTCACCTTCTCCTTCTCCTTCTTCTACTTCTTCTGATTCACCCTCCAGACTTCACCTTCTCCTTCTCCTTCTTCTACTTCTTCTGATTCACCCTCCTGACTTCACCTTCTCCTTCTCCTTCTTCTGCTTCTTCTGCTTCACCCTCCAAACTTCACCTTCTCCTTCTCCTTCTTCTGCTTCTTCTGCTTCACCCTCCAGACTTCACCTTCTCCTTCTCCTTCTTCTGCTTCTTCTGCTTCACCCTCCTGACTTCACCTTCTCCTTCTCCTTCTTCTACTTCTTCTGATCCACCCTCCAGACTTCACCTTCTCCTTCTCCTTCTTCTGCTTCTTCTGCTTCACCCTCCAGAATTCACCTTCTCCTTCTCCTTCTTATGCTTCTTCTGCTTCGCCCTCCAGACTTCACCTTCTCCTTCTCCTTCTTCTGCTTCTTCTGCTTCACCCTCCAGACTTCATCGTCTCCTTCTCCTTCTTCTGCTTCTTCTGATTCATCCACCAGACTTCACCTTCTCCTTCTCCTTCTTCTGCTTCTTCTGATTCACCCTCCAGACTTCACCTTCTCCTTCTCCTTCTTCTACTTCTTCTGATTCACCCTCCAGACTTCACCTTCTCCTTCTTCTACTTCTTCTGATTCACCCTCCAGACTTCCCCTTCCCCTTCTCCTTCTTCTGCTTCTTCTGATTCACCCTCCTGACTTCACCTTCTCCTTCTCCTTATTCTGCTTCTTCTGATTCACCCTCCAGACTTCACCTTCTCCTTCTCCTTCTTCTGCTTCTTCTGATTCACCCTCCAGACTTCACCTTCTCCTTCTCCTTCTTCTGCTTCTTCTGATTCACCCTCCAGACTTCACCTTCTCCTTCTCCTTCTTCTACTTCTTCTGATTCACCCTCCAGACTTCACCTTCTCCTTCTCCTTCTGCTGCTTCTTCTGATTCACCCTGCAGACTTCACCTTCTCCTTCTCCTTCGTCTACTTCTTCTGATTCACCGTCCAGACTACACCTTCTCCTTCTCCTTCTTCTACTTCTTCTGATTCACCCTCCAGACTTCACCTTCTCCTTCTCCTTCTTCTGCTTCTTCTGATTCACCCTCCAGACTTCACCTTCTCCTTCTCCTTCTTCTACTTCTTCTGATTGACCCTCCAGACTTCACCTTCTCCTTCTCCTTCTTCTACATCTTCTGATTCACGCTCCAGACTTCACCTTCTCCTTCTCCTTCTTCTACTTCTTTTGTTTCACACTCCAGGCTTCGCCTTCTCCTTCTCCTTCTTCTACTTCTTCTGCTTCACCCTCCTGACTTCACCTTCTCCTTCTCCTTCTTCTACTTCTTCTGATTCACCCTCCAGACTTCACCTTCTCCTTCTCCTTCTTCTGCTTCTTCTGCTTCACCCTCCTGACTTCACCTTCTCCTTCTCCTTCTTCTACTTCTTCTGTTTCACCCTCCAGACTTCACCTTCTCCTTCTCCTTCTTCTGCTTCTTCTGCTTCACCCTCCAGACTGCACCTTCTCCTTCTCCTTCTTCTGCTTCTTCTGCTGCGCCCTCCAGACTTCACCTTCTCCTTCTCCTTCTTCTGCTTCTTCTGCTTCACCCTCCTGACTTCACCTTCTCCTTCTCCTTCTTCTACTTCTTCTGCTTCACCCCCCTGACTTCACCTTCTCCTTCCCCTTCTTCTGCTTCTTCTGATTCACCCTCCTAACTTCACCTTCTCCTTCTCCTTCTTCTGCTTCTTCTGATTCACCCTCCAGATTTCACCTTCTCCTTCTCCTTCTTCTGCTTCTTCTGATTCACCCTCCAGACCTCACCTTCTCCTTCTCCTTCTTCTACTTCTTCTGATTCACCCTCCAGACTTCATCTTCTCCATCTTCTTCTTCTGCTTCTTCTGATTCACCCTCCAGACTTCACCTTCTCCTTCTCCTTCTTCTGCTTCTTCTGATTCACCCTCCAGACTTCACATTCTCCTTCAACTTCTTCTACTTCTTCTGATTCACCCTCCAGACTTCACCTTCTCCTTCTCCTTCTTCTACTTCTTCTGATTCACCCTCCAGTCTTCACCTTCTCCTTCTCCTTCTTCTGTTTCTTCTGCTTCACCCTCCAGACATCACCTTCTCCTTCTCTTTCTTCTGCTTCTTCTGATTCACCCTCCAGACTTCACCTTCTCCTTCTCCTTCTTCTGATTCTTCTGATTCACCCTCCAGACTTCACCTTCTCCTTCTCCTTCTTCAGCTTCTTCTGATTCACCCTCCTGACTTCACCTTCTCCTTCTCATTCTTCTACTTCTTCTGATTCACCCCCCTGACTTCACCTTCTCCTTCTCCTTCTTCTACTTCTTCTGCTTCACCCTCCAGACTTCACCTTCTCCTTCTCCTTCTTCTACTTCTTCTGATTCACCCTCCAGACGTCACCTTCTCCTTTTTCTGCTTCTTCTGATTCACCCTCCAGACTTCACCTTCTCCTTCTCCTTATTCTGCTTCTTCTGATTCACCCTCCAGACTTCAGCTTCTCCTTCTCCTTCTTCTGCTTCTTCTGATTCACCCTGCAGACTTCACCTTCTCCTTCTCCTTCTTCTGCTTCTTCTGATTCACCCTCCAGACTTCACCTTCTCCTTCTCCTTCTTCTACTTCTACTGATTCACCCTCCAGACTTCATCGTCTCCTTCTCCTTCTTCTGCTTCTTCTGATTCATCCTCCAGACTTCACCTTCTCCTTCTCCTTCTTCTGCTTCTTCTGATTCAGCCTCCAGACTTCACCTTCTCCTTCTCCTTCTTCTACTTCTTCTGATTCACCCTCCAGACTTCACCTTCTCCTTCTCCTTCTTCTACTTCTTCTGATTCACCCTCCAGACTTCACCTTCTCCATCTCCTTCTTCTGCTTCTTCTGATTCACCCTCCAGACTTCACCTTCTCCTTCTCCTTATTCTGCTTCTTCTGATTCACCCTCCAGACATCACCTTCTCCTTCTCCTTCTTCTGCTTCTTCTGATTCACCCTCCAGACTTCACCTTCTCCTTCTCCTTCTTCTGCTTCTTCTGATTCACCCTCCAGACTTCACCTTCTCCTTCTCCTTCGTCTACTTCTTCTGATTGACCGTCCAGACTACACCTTCTCCTTCTCCTTCTTCTACTTCTTCTGATTCACCCTCCAGACTTCACCTTCTCCTTCTCCTTCTTCTGCTTCTTCTGATTCACCCTCCAGACTTCACCTTCTCCTTCTCCTTCTTCTACTTCTTCTGATTGACCCTCCAGACTTCACCTTCTCCTTCTCCTTCTTCTACATCTTCTGATTCACGCTCCAGACTTCACCTTCTCCTTCTCCTTCTTCTACTTCTTCTGCTTCTCCCTCCAGACTTCACCTTCTCCTTCTCCTTCTTCTACTTCTTCTGATTCACCCTCCAGACTTCACCTTCTCCTTCTCCTTCTTCTACTTCTTCTGATTCACCCTCCAGACTTCACCTTCTCCTTCTCCTTCTTCTACTTCTTCTGATTCACCCTCCTGACTTCACCTTCTCCTTCTCCTTCTTCTGCTTCTTCTGCTTCACCCTCCAAACTTCACCTTCTCCTTCTCCTTCTTTTGCTTCTTCTGCTTCACCCTCCAGACTTCACCTTCTCCTTCTCCTTCTTCTGCTTCTTCTGCTTCACCCTCCTGACTTCACCTTCTCCTTCTCCTTCTTCTACTTCTTCTGATTCACCCTCCAGACTTCACCTTCTCCTTCTCCTTCTTCTGCTTCTTCTGCTTCACCCTCCAGACTTCACCTTCTCCTTCTCCTTCTTATGCTTCTTCTGCTTCGCCCTCCAGACTTCACCTTCTCCTTCTCCTTCTTCTGCTTCTTCTGCTTCACCCTCCAGACTTCACCTTCTCCTTCTCCTTCTTCTGCTTCTTCTGCTTCACTCTCCTGACTTCACCTTATCCTTCTCCTTCTTCTACTTCTTCTGATTCACCCTACAGACTTCACCTTCTCCTTCTCCTTCTTCTACTTCTTCTGATTCTCCCTCCAGACTTCACCTTCTCCTTCTCCTTCTTCTGCTTCTTCTGATTCACCCTCCAGACTTCACCTTCTCCTTCTCCTTATTCTGCTTCTTCTGATTCACCCTCCAGACTTCACCTTCTCCTTCTCCTTCTTCTGCTTCTTCTGATTCACCCTCCAGTCTTCACCTTCTCCTTCTTCTTCTGATACACCCTCCAGACTTCACCTTCTACTTCTCCTTCTTCTACTTCTTCTGATTCACCCTCCAGACTTCACCTTCTCCTTCTCCTTCTTCTGCTTCTTCTGCTTCACCCTCCTGACTTCACCTTCTCCTTCTCCTTCTTCTACTTCTTCTGTTTCACCCTCCAGACTTCACCTTCTCCTTCTCCTTCTTCTGCTTCTTCTGCTTCACCCTCCAGACTGCACCTTCTCCTTCTCCTTCTTCTGCTTCTTCTGCTGCGCCCTCCAGACTTCACCTTCTCCTTCTCCTTCTTCTGCTTCTTCTGCTTCACCCTCCTGACTTCACCTTCTCCTTCTCCTTCTTCTACTTCTTCTGCTTCACCCCCCTGACTTCACCTTCTCCTTCCCCTTCTTCTGCTTCTTCTGATTCACCCTCCTAACTTCACCTTCTCCTTCTCCTTCTTCTGCTTCTTCTGATTCACCCTCCAGATTTCACCTTCTCCTTCTCCTTCTTCTGCTTCTTCTGATTCACCCTCCAGACCTCACCTTCTCCTTCTCCTTCTTCTACTTCTTCTGATTCACCCTCCAGACTTCATCTTCTCCATCTTCTTCTTCTGCTTCTTCTGATTCACCCTCCAGACTTCACCTTCTCCTTCTCCTTCTTCTGCTTCTTCTGATTCACCCTCCAGACTTCACATTCTCCTTCAACTTCTTCTACTTCTTCTGATTCACCCTCCAGACTTCACCTTCTCCTTCTCCTTCTTCTACTTCTTCTGATTCACCCTCCAGTCTTCACCTTCTCCTTCTCCTTCTTCTGTTTCTTCTGCTTCACCCTCCAGACATCACCTTCTCCTTCTCTTTCTTCTGCTTCTTCTGATTCACCCTCCAGACTTCACCTTCTCCTTCTCCTTCTTCTGATTCTTCTGATTCACCCTCCAGACTTCACCTTCTCCTTCTCCTTCTTCAGCTTCTTCTGATTCACCCTCCTGACTTCACCTTCTCCTTCTCATTCTTCTACTTCTTCTGATTCACCCCCCTGACTTCACCTTCTCCTTCTCCTTCTTCTACTTCTTCTGCTTCACCCTCCAGACTTCACCTTCTCCTTCTCCTTCTTCTACTTCTTCTGATTCACCCTCCAGACGTCACCTTCTCCTTTTTCTGCTTCTTCTGATTCACCCTCCAGACTTCACCTTCTCCTTCTCCTTATTCTGCTTCTTCTGATTCACCCTCCAGACTTCAGCTTCTCCTTCTCCTTCTTCTGCTTCTTCTGATTCACCCTGCAGACTTCACCTTCTCCTTCTCCTTCTTCTGCTTCTTCTGATTCACCCTCCAGACTTCACCTTCTCCTTCTCCTTCTTCTACTTCTACTGATTCACCCTCCAGACTTCATCGTCTCCTTCTCCTTCTTCTGCTTCTTCTGATTCATCCTCCAGACTTCACCTTCTCCTTCTCCTTCTTCTGCTTCTTCTGATTCAGCCTCCAGACTTCACCTTCTCCTTCTCCTTCTTCTACTTCTTCTGATTCACCCTCCAGACTTCACCTTCTCCTTCTCCTTCTTCTACTTCTTCTGATTCACCCTCCAGACTTCACCTTCTCCATCTCCTTCTTCTGCTTCTTCTGATTCACCCTCCAGACTTCACCTTCTCCTTCTCCTTATTCTGCTTCTTCTGATTCACCCTCCAGACATCACCTTCTCCTTCTCCTTCTTCTGCTTCTTCTGATTCACCCTCCAGACTTCACCTTCTCCTTCTCCTTCTTCTGCTTCTTCTGATTCACCCTCCAGACTTCACCTTCTCCTTCTCCTTCGTCTACTTCTTCTGATTGACCGTCCAGACTACACCTTCTCCTTCTCCTTCTTCTACTTCTTCTGATTCACCCTCCAGACTTCACCTTCTCCTTCTCCTTCTTCTGCTTCTTCTGATTCACCCTCCAGACTTCACCTTCTCCTTCTCCTTCTTCTACTTCTTCTGATTGACCCTCCAGACTTCACCTTCTCCTTCTCCTTCTTCTACATCTTCTGATTCACGCTCCAGACTTCACCTTCTCCTTCTCCTTCTTCTACTTCTTCTGCTTCTCCCTCCAGACTTCACCTTCTCCTTCTCCTTCTTCTACTTCTTCTGATTCACCCTCCAGACTTCACCTTCTCCTTCTCCTTCTTCTACTTCTTCTGATTCACCCTCCAGACTTCACCTTCTCCTTCTCCTTCTTCTACTTCTTCTGATTCACCCTCCTGACTTCACCTTCTCCTTCTCCTTCTTCTGCTTCTTCTGCTTCACCCTCCAAACTTCACCTTCTCCTTCTCCTTCTTTTGCTTCTTCTGCTTCACCCTCCAGACTTCACCTTCTCCTTCTCCTTCTTCTGCTTCTTCTGCTTCACCCTCCTGACTTCACCTTCTCCTTCTCCTTCTTCTACTTCTTCTGATTCACCCTCCAGACTTCACCTTCTCCTTCTCCTTCTTCTGCTTCTTCTGCTTCACCCTCCAGACTTCACCTTCTCCTTCTCCTTCTTATGCTTCTTCTGCTTCGCCCTCCAGACTTCACCTTCTCCTTCTCCTTCTTCTGCTTCTTCTGCTTCACCCTCCAGACTTCACCTTCTCCTTCTCCTTCTTCTGCTTCTTCTGCTTCACTCTCCTGACTTCACCTTATCCTTCTCCTTCTTCTACTTCTTCTGATTCACCCTACAGACTTCACCTTCTCCTTCTCCTTCTTCTACTTCTTCTGATTCTCCCTCCAGACTTCACCTTCTCCTTCTCCTTCTTCTGCTTCTTCTGATTCACCCTCCAGACTTCACCTTCTCCTTCTCCTTATTCTGCTTCTTCTGATTCACCCTCCAGACTTCACCTTCTCCTTCTCCTTCTTCTGCTTCTTCTGATTCACCCTCCAGTCTTCACCTTCTCCTTCTTCTTCTGATACACCCTCCAGACTTCACCTTCTACTTCTCCTTCTTCTACTTCTTCTGATTCACCCTCCAGACTTCACCTTCTCCTTCTCCTTCTTCTGCTTCTTCTGATTCACCCTGCAGACTTCACCTTCTCCTTCTCCTTCGTCTACTTCTTCTGATTCACCGTCCAGACTACACCTTCTCCTTCTCCTTCTTCTACTTCTTCTGATTCACCCTCCAGACTTCATCTTCTCCTTCTCCTTCTTCTGCTTCTTCTGATTCACCCTCCAGACTTCACCTTCTCCTTCTCCTTCTTCTACTTCTTCTGATTGACCCCCCAGACTTCACCTTCTCCTTCTCCTTCTTCTACTTCTTCTGATTCACCCTCCAGACTTCAACTTCTCCTTCTCCTTCTTCTACTTCTTCTGCTTCTCCCTCCAGACTTCACCTTCTCCTTCTCCTTCTTCTGCTTCTTCTGATTCACCCTCCAGACTTCACCTTCTCCTTCTCCTTCTTCTACTTCTTCTGATTCACCCTCCAGACTTCACCTTCTCCTTCTCCTTCTTCTACGTCTTCTGATTCACCCTCCAGACTTCACCTTCTCCTTCTCCTTCTTCTACTTCTTCTGATTCACCCTCCTTACTTCACCTTCTCCTTCTCCTTCCTCTGCTTCTTCTGCTTCACCCTCCAGACCTCACCTTCTCCTTCTCCTTCTTCTGCTTCTTCTGCTTCACCCTCCAGACTTCACCTTCTCCTTCTCCTTCTTCTGCTTCTTCTGCTTCACCCTCCTGACTTCACCTTCCCCTTCTCCTTCTTCTACTTCTTCTGATTCACCCTCCAGACTTCACCTTCTCCTTCTCCTTCTTCTGCTTCTTCTGCTTCACCCTCCAGACTTCACCTTCTCCTTCTCCTTCTTCTGCTTCTTCTGCTTCGCCCTCCAGACTTCACCTTCTCCTTCTCCTTCTTCTGCTTCTTCTGCTTCACCCTCCAGACTTCAACTTCTCCTTCTCCTTCTTCTGCTTCTTCTGCTTCACTCTCCTGACTTCACCTTCTCCTTCTCCTTCTTCTACTTCTTCTGATTCACCCTCCAGACTTCACCTTCTCCTTCTCCATCTTCTGCTTCTTCTGCTTCACCCTCCAGACTTCACCTTCTCCTTCTCCTTCTTCTGCTTCTTCTGCTGCGCCCTCCAGACTTCACCTTCTCCTTCTCCTTCTTCTGCTTCTTCTGCTTCACCGTCCTGACTTCACCTTCTCCTTCTCCTTCTTCTACTTCTTCTGCTTCACCCCCCTGACTTCACCTGCTCCTTCTCCTTCTTCTGCTTCTTCTGATTCACCCTCCTAACTTCACCTTCTCCTTCTCCTTCTTCTGCTTCTTCTGATTCACCCTCCTGACTTCACCTTCTCCTTCTCCTTCTTTTGCTTCTTCTGATTCACCCTCCAGACTTCACCTTCTCCTTCTCCTTCTTCTGCTTCTTCTGATTCACCCTCCAGACTTCACCTTCTCCTTCTCCTTCTTCTGCTTCTTCTGATTCACCCTCCAGACCTCACCTTCTCCTTCTCCTTCTTCTACTTCTTCTGATTCACCCTCCAGACTTCATCTTCTCCTTCTCCTTCTTCTGCTTCTTCTGATTCACCCTCCAGACTTCACCTTCTCCTTCTCCTTCTTCTGCTTCTTCTGATTCACCCTCCAGACTTCACCTTCTCCTTCTCCTTCTTCTACTTCTTCTGATTCACCCTTCAGTCTTCACCTTCTCCTCCTCCTTCTTCTGTTTCTTCTGCTTCACCCTCCAGACTTCACCTTCTCCTTCTCCTTCTTCTACTTCTTCTGATTCACCCTCCAGACTTCACCTTCTCCTTCTCCTTCTTCTGCTTCTTCTGCTTCACCCTCCAGACTTCACCATCTCCTTCTCCTTCTTCTGCTTCTTCTGCTTCGCCCTCCAGACTTCACCTTCTCCTTCTCCTTCTTCTGCTTCTTCTGCTTCACCCTCCAGACTTCACCTTCTCCTTCTCCTTCTTCTGCTTCTTCTGCTTCACTCTCCTGACTTCACCTTCTCGTTCTCCTTCTTCTACTTCTTCTGATTCACCCTCCAGACTTCACCTTCTCCTTCTCCTTCTTCTTCTTCTTCTGATTCACCCTCCAGACTTTACCTTCTCCTTCTCCTTCTTCTGCTTCTTCTGATTCACCCTCCAGACTTCACCTTCTCCTTCTCCTTATTCTGCTTCTTCTGATTCACCCTCCAGAATTCACCTTCTCCTTCTCCTTCTTCTGCTTCTTCTGATTCACCCTCCAGACTTCACCTTCTCCTTCTTCTTCTGATTCACCCTCCAGACTTCACCTTCTCCTTCTCCTTCTTCTACTTCTTCTGATTCACCCTCCAGACTTCACCTTCTCCTTCTCCTTCTTCTGCTTCTTCTGATTCACCCTGCAGACTTCACCTTCTCCTTCTCCTTCGTCTACTTCTTCTGATTCACCGTCCAGACTACACCTTCTCCTTCTCCTTCTTCTACTTCTTCTGATTCACCCTCCAAACTTCATCTTCTCCTTCTCCTTCTTCTGCTTCTTCTGATTGACCCTCCAGACTTCACCTTCTCCTTCTCCTTCTTCTACTTCTTCTGATTGACCCTCCAGACTTCACCTTCTCCTTCTCCTTCTTCTACTTCTTCTGATTCACCCTCCAGACTTCAACTTCTCCTTCTCCTTCTTCTACTTCTTCTGCTTCTCCCTCCAGACTTCTCCTTCTCCTTCTTCTGCTTCTTCTGATTCACCCTCCAGACTTCACATTCTCCTTCTCCGTCTTCTACGTCTTCTGATTCACCCTCCAGACTTCACCTTTTCCTTCTCCTTCTTCTACTTCTTCTGATTCACCCTCCTTACTTCACCTTCTCCTTCTCCTTCTTCTGCTTCTTCTGCTTCACCCTCCAGACTTCACCTTCTCCTTCTCCTTCTTCTGCTTCTTCTGCTTCACCCTCCAGACTTCACCTTCTCCTTCTCCTTCTTCTGCTTCTTCTGCTTCACCCTCCTGACTTCACCTTCTCCTTCTCCTTCTTCTACTTCTTCTGATTCACCCTCCAGACTTCACCTTCTCCTTCTCCTTCTTCTGCTTCTTCTGCTTCACCCTCCAGACTTCACCTTCTCCTTCTCCTTCTTCTGCTTCTTCTGCTTCGCCCTCCAGACTTCACCTTCTCCTTCTCCTTCTTCTGCTTCTTCTGATTCACCCTCCAGACTTCACCTTCTCCTTCTCCTTCTTCTACTTCTTCTGATTGACCCTCCAGACTTCACCTTCTCCTTCTCCTTCTTCTACATCTTCTGATTCACGCTCCAGACTTCACCTTCTCCTTCTCCTTCTTCTACTTCTTCTGCTTCTCCCTCCAGACTTCACCTTCTCCTTCTCCTTCTTCTGCTTCTTCTGCTTCACCCTCCAAACTTCACCTTCTCCTTCTCCTTCTTTTGCTTCTTTTGCTTCACCCTCCAGACTTCACCTTCTCCTTCTCCTTCTTCTGCTTCTTCTGCTTCACCCTCCTGACTTCACCTTCTCCTTCTCCTTCTTCTACTTCTTCTGATTCACCCTCCAGACTTCACCTTCTCCTTCTCCTTCTTCTGCTTCTTCTGCTTCACCCTCCAGACTTCACCTTCTCCTTCTCCTTCTTATGCTTCTTCTGCTTCGCCCTCCAGACTTCACCTTCTCCTTCTCCTTCTTCTGCTTCTTCTGCTTCACCCTCCAGACTTCACCTTCTCCTTCTCCTTCTTCTGCTTCTTCTGCTTCACTCTCCTGACTTCACCTTATCCTTCTCCTTCTTCTACTTCTTCTGATTCACCCTACAGACTTCACCTTCTCCTTCTCCTTCTTCTACTTCTTCTGATTCTCCCTCCAGACTTCACCTTCTCCTTCTCCTTCTTCTGCTTCTTCTGATTCACCCTCCAGACTTCACCTTCTCCTTCTCCTTATTCTGCTTCTTCTGATTCACCCTCCAGACTTCACCTTCTCCTTCTCCTTCTTCTGCTTCTTCTGATTCACCCTCCAGTCTTCACCTTCTCCTTCTTCTTCTGATACACCCTCCAGACTTCACCTTCTACTTCTCCTTCTTCTACTTCTTCTGATTCACCCTCCAGACTTCACCTTCTCCTTCTCCTTCTTCTGCTTCTTCTGATTCACCCTGCAGACTTCACCTTCTCCTTCTCCTTCGTCTACTTCTTCTGATTCACCGTCCAGACTACACCTTCTCCTTCTCCTTCTTCTACTTCTTCTGATTCACCCTCCAGACTTCATCTTCTCCTTCTCCTTCTTCTGCTTCTTCTGATTCACCCTCCAGACTTCACCTTCTCCTTCTCCTTCTTCTACTTCTTCTGATTGACCCCCCAGACTTCACCTTCTCCTTCTCCTTCTTCTACTTCTTCTGATTCACCCTCCAGACTTCAACTTCTCCTTCTCCTTCTTCTACTTCTTCTGCTTCTCCCTCCAGACTTCACCTTCTCCTTCTCCTTCTTCTGCTTCTTCTGATTCACCCTCCAGACTTCACCTTCTCCTTCTCCTTCTTCTACTTCTTCTGATTCACCCTCCAGACTTCACCTTCTCCTTCTCCTTCTTCTACGTCTTCTGATTCACCCTCCAGACTTCACCTTCTCCTTCTCCTTCTTCTACTTCTTCTGATTCACCCTCCTTACTTCACCTTCTCCTTCTCCTTCCTCTGCTTCTTCTGCTTCACCCTCCAGACCTCACCTTCTCCTTCTCCTTCTTCTGCTTCTTCTGCTTCACCCTCCAGACTTCACCTTCTCCTTCTCCTTCTTCTGCTTCTTCTGCTTCACCCTCCTGACTTCACCTTCCCCTTCTCCTTCTTCTACTTCTTCTGATTCACCCTCCAGACTTCACCTTCTCCTTCTCCTTCTTCTGCTTCTTCTGCTTCACCCTCCAGACTTCACCTTCTCCTTCTCCTTCTTCTGCTTCTTCTGCTTCGCCCTCCAGACTTCACCTTCTCCTTCTCCTTCTTCTGCTTCTTCTGCTTCACCCTCCAGACTTCAACTTCTCCTTCTCCTTCTTCTGCTTCTTCTGCTTCACTCTCCTGACTTCACCTTCTCCTTCTCCTTCTTCTACTTCTTCTGATTCACCCTCCAGACTTCACCTTCTCCTTCTCCATCTTCTGCTTCTTCTGCTTCACCCTCCAGACTTCACCTTCTCCTTCTCCTTCTTCTGCTTCTTCTGCGGCGCCCTCCAGACTTCACCTACTCCTTCTCCTTCTTCTGCTTCTTCTGCTTCACCGTCCTGACTTCACCTTCTCCTTCTCCTTCTTCTACTTCTTCTGCTTCACCCCCCTGACTTCACCTGCTCCTTCTCCTTCTTCTGCTTCTTCTGATTCACCCTCCTAACTTCAACTTCTCCTTCTCCTTCTTCTGCTTCTTCTGATTCACCCTCCTGACTTCACCTTCTCCTTCTCCTTCTTTTGCTTCTTCTGATTCACCCTCCAGACTTCACCTTCTCCTTCTCCTTCTTCTGCTTCTTCTGATTCACCCTCCAGACTTCACCTTCTCCTTCTCCTTCTTCTGCTTCTTCTGATTCACCCTCCAGACCTCACCTTCTCCTTCTCCTTCTTCTACTTCTTCTGATTCACCCACCAGACTTCACCTTCTCCTTCTCCTTCTTCTGCTTCTTCTGATTCACCCTCCAGACTTCACCTTCTCCTTCTCCTTCTTCTACTTCTTCTGATTCACCCTCCAGACTTCACCTTCTCCTTCTCCTTCTTCTGCTTCTTCTGCTTCACCCTCCAGACTTCACCATCTCCTTCTCCTTCTTCTGCTTCTTCTGCTTCGCCCTCCAGACTTCACCTTCTCCTTCTCCTTCTTCTGCTTCTTCTGCTTCACCCTCCAGACTTCACCTTCTCCTTCTCCTTCTTCTGCTTCTTCTGCTTCACTCTCCTGACTTCACCTTCTCGTTCTCCTTCTTCTACTTCTTCTGATTCACCCTCCAGACTTCACCTTCTCCTTCTCCTTCTTCTTCTTCTTCTGATTCACCCTCCAGACTTTACCTTCTCCTTCTCCTTCTTCTGCTTCTTCTGATTCACCCTCCAGACTTCACCTTCTCCTTCTCCTTATTCTGCTTCTTCTGATTCACCCTCCAGAATTCACCTTCTCCTTCTCCTTCTTCTGCTTCTTCTGATTCACCCTCCAGACTTCACCTTCTCCTTCTTCTTCTGATTCACCCTCCAGACTTCACCTTCTCCTTCTCCTTCTTCTACTTCTTCTGATTCACCCTCCAGACTTCACCTTCTCCTTCTCCTTCTTCTGCTTCTTCTGATTCACCCTGCAGACTTCACCTTCTCCTTCTCCTTCGTCTACTTCTTCTGATTCACCGTCCAGACTACACCTTCTCCTTCTCCTTCTTCTACTTCTTCTGATTCACCCTCCAAACTTCATCTTCTCCTTCTCCTTCTTCTGCTTCTTCTGATTCACACTCCAGACTTCACCTTCTCCTTCTCCTTCTTCTACTTCTTCTGATTGACCCTCCAGACTTCACCTTCTCCTTCTCCTTCTTCTACTTCTTCTGATTCACCCTCCAGACTTCAACTTCTCCTTCTCCTTCTTCTACTTCTTCTGCTTCTCCCTCCAGACTTCTCCTTCTCCTTCTTCTGCTTCTACTGATTCACCCTCCAGACTTCACATTCTCCTTCTCCTTCTTCTACGTCTTCTGATTCACCCTCCAGACTTCACCTTTTCCTTCTCCTTCTTCTACTTCTTCTGATTCACCCTCCTTACTTCACCTTCTCCTTCTCCTTCTTCTGCTTCTTCTGCTTCACCCTCCAGACTTCACCTTCTCCTTCTCCTTCTTCTGCTTCTTCTGCTTCACCCTCCAGACTTCACCTTCTCCTTCTCCTTCTTCTGCTTCTTCTGCTTCACCCTCCTGACTTCACCTTCTCCTTCTCCTTCTTCTACTTCTTCTGATTCACCCTCCAGACTTCACCTTCTCCTTCTCCTTCTTCTGCTTCTTCTGCTTCACCCTCCAGACTTCACCTTCTCCTTCTCCTTCTTCTGCTTCTTCTGCTTCGCCCTCCAGACTTCACCTTCTCCTTCTCCTTCTTCTGCTTCTTCTGCTTCACCCTCCAGACTTCACCTTCTCCTTCTCCTTCTTCTGCTTCTTCTGCTTCACTCTCCAGACTTCACCTTCTCCTTCTCCTTCTTCTGCTTCTTCTGATTCACCCTCCAGACCTCACCTTCTCCTTCTCCTTCTTCTACTTCTTCTGATTCACCCTCCAGACTTCATCTTCTCCTTCTCCTTCTTCTGCTTCTTCTGATTCACCCTCCAGACTTCACCTTCTCCTTCCCCTTCTTCTGCTTCTTCTGATTCACCCTCCAGACTTCACCTTCTCCTTCTCCTTCTTCTGCTTCTTCTGATTCACCCTCCAGACTTCACCTTCTCCTTCTCCTTCTTCTACTTCTTCTGATTCACCCTTCAGTCTTCACCTTCTCCTTCTCCTTCTTCTGTTTCTTCTGCTTCACCCTGCAGACTTCACCTTCTCCTTCTCCTTCGTCTACTTCTTCTGATTCACCGTCCAGACTACACCTTCTCCTTCTCCTTCTTCTACTTCTTCTGATTCACCCTCCAGACTTCATCTTCTCCTTCTCCTTCTTCTGCTTCTTCTGATTTACCCTCCAGACTTCACCTTCTCCTTCTCCTTCTTTTACTTCTTCTGATTGACCCTCCAGACTTCACCTTTTCCTTCTCCTTCTTCTACTTCTTCTGATTCACCCTCCAGACTTCAACTTCTCCTTCTCCTTCTTCTACTTCTTCTGCTTCTCCCTCCAGACTTCACCTTCTCCTTCTCCTTCTTCTGCTTCTTCTGATTCACCCTCCAGACTTCACATTCTCCTTCTCCTTCTTCTACTTCTTCTGATTCACCCTCCAGACTTCATCTTCTCCTTCTCCTTCTTCTACATCTTCTGATTCACCCTCCAGACTTAACCTTCTCCTTCTCCTTCTTCTCCTTCTTCTGCTTCTTCTGCTTCACCCTCCAGACTTCACCTTCTCCTTCTCCTTCTTCTGCTTCTTCTGCTTCACCCTCCAGACTTCACCTTCTCCTTCTCCTTCTTCTGCTTCTTCTGCTTCACCCTCCTGACTTCACCTTCTCCTTCTCCTTCTTCTACTTCTTCTGATTCACCCTCCAGACTTCACCTTCTCCTTCTCCTTCTTCTGCTTCTTCTGCTTCACGCTCCAGACTTCACCTTCTCCTTCTCCTTCTTCTGCTTCTTCTGCTTCGCCCTCCAGACTTCACCTTCTCCTTCTCCTTCTTCTGCTTCTTCTGCTTCACCCTCCAGACTTCACCTTCTCCTTCTCCTTCTTCTGCTTCTTCTGCTTCACTCTCCTGACTTCACCTTCTCCTTCTCCTTCTTCTACTTCTTCTGATTCACCCTCCAGACTTCACCTTCTCCTTCTCCTTCTTCTGCTTCTTCTGCTTCACCCTCCAGACTTCACCTTCTCCTTCTCCTTCTTCGGCTTCTTCTGCTGCGCCCTCCAGACTTCACCTTCTCCTTCTCCTTCTTCTGCTTCTTCTGATTCACCCTCCAGACTTCACCTTCTCCTTCTTCTTCTGATTCACCCTCCAGACTTCACCTTCTCCTTCTCCTTCTTCTACTTCTTCTGATTCACCCTCCAGACTTCACCTTCTCCTTCTCCTTCTTCTGCTTCTTCTGATTCACCCTGCAGACTTCACCTTCTCCTTCTCCTTCGTCTACTTCTTCTGATTCACCGTCCAGACTACACCTTCTCCTTCTCCTTCTTCTACTTCTTCTGATTCACCCTCCAAACTTCATCTTCTCCTTCTCCTTCTTCTGCTTCTTCTGATTCACACTCCAGACTTCACCTTCTCCTTCTCCTTCTTCTACTTCTTCTGATTGACCCTCCAGACTTCACCTTCTCCTTCTCCTTCTTCTACTTCTTCTGATTCACCCTCCAGACTTCAACTTCTCCTTCTCCTTCTTCTACTTCTTCTGCTTCTCCCTCCAGACTTCTCCTTCTCCTTCTTCTGCTTCTTCTGATTCACCCTCCAGACTTCACATTCTCCTTCTCCTTCTTCTACGTCTTCTGATTCACCCTCCAGACTTCACCTTTTCCTTCTCCTTCTTCTACTTCTTCTGATTCACCCTCCTTACTTCACCTTCTCCTTCTCCTTCTTCTGCTTCTTCTGCTTCACCCTCCAGACTTCACCTTCTCCTTCTCCTTCTTCTGCTTCTTCTGCTTCACCCTCCAGACTTCACCTTCTCCTTCTCCTTCTTCTGCTTCTTCTGCTTCACCCTCCTGACTTCACCTTCTCCTTCTCCTTCTTCTACTTCTTCTGATTCACCCTCCAGACTTCACCTTCTCCTTCTCCTTCTTCTGCTTCTTCTGCTTCACCCTCCAGACTTCACCTTCTCCTTCTCCTTCTTCTGCTTCTTCTGCTTCGCCCTCCAGACTTCACCTTCTCCTTCTCCTTCTTCTGCTTCTTCTGCTTCACCCTCCAGACTTCACCTTCTCCTTCTCCTTCTTCTGCTTCTTCTGCTTCACTCTCCAGACTTCACCTTCTCCTTCTCCTTCTTCTGCTTCTTCTGATTCACCCTCCAGACCTCACCTTCTCCTTCTCCTTCTTCTACTTCTTCTGATTCACCCTCCAGACTTCATCTTCTCCTTCTCCTTCTTCTGCTTCTTCTGATTCACCCTCCAGACTTCACCTTCTCCTTCCCCTTCTTCTGCTTCTTCTGATTCACCCTCCAGACTTCACCTTCTCCTTCTCCTTCTTCTGCTTCTTCTGATTCACCCTCCAGACTTCACCTTCTCCTTCTCCTTCTTCTACTTCTTCTGATTCACCCTTCAGTCTTCACCTTCTCCTTCTCCTTCTTCTGTTTCTTCTGCTTCACCCTGCAGACTTCACCTTCTCCTTCTCCTTCGTCTACTTCTTCTGATTCACCGTCCAGACTACACCTTCTCCTTCTCCTTCTTCTACTTCTTCTGATTCACCCTCCAGATTTCATCTTCTCCTTCTCCTTCTTCTGCTTCTTCTGATTTACCCTCCAGACTTCACCTTCTCCTTCTCCTTCTTTTACTTCTTCTGATTGACCCTCCAGACTTCACCTTTTCCTTCTCCTTCTTCTACTTCTTCTGATTCACCCTCCAGACTTCAACTTCTCCTTCTCCTTCTTCTACTTCTTCTGCTTCTCCCTCCAGACTTCACCTTCTCCTTCTCCTTCTTCTGCTTCTTCTGATTCACCCTCCAGACTTCACATTCTCCTTCTCCTTCTTCTACTTCTTCCGATTCACCCTCCAGACTTCATCTTCTCCTTCTCCTTCTTCTACATCTTCTGATTCACCCTCCAGACTTAACCTTCTCCTTCTCCTTCTTCTCCTTCTTCTGCTTCTTCGGCTTCACCCTCCAGACTTCACCTTCTCCTTCTCCTTCTTCTGCTTCTTCTGCTTCACCCTCCAGACTTCACCTTCTCCTTCTCCTTCTTCTGCTTCTTCTGCTTCACCCTCCTGACTTCACCTTCTCCTTCTCCTTCTTCTACTTCTTCTGATTCACCCTCCAGACTTCACCTTCTCCTTCTCCTTCTTCTGCTTCTTCTGCTTCACCCTCCAGACTTCACCTTCTCCTTCTCCTTCTTCTGCTTCTTCTGCTTCGCCCTCCAGACTTCACCTTCTCCTTCTCCTTCTTCTGCTTCTTCTGCTTCACCCTCCAGACTTCACCTTCTCCTTCTCCTTCTTCTGCTTCTTCTGCTTCACCGTCCTGACTTCATCTTCTCCTTCTCCTTCTTCTACTTCTTCTGCTTCACCCCCCTCACTTCACCTGCTCCTTCTCCTTCTTCTGCTTCTTCTGATTCACCCTCCAGACTTCACCTTCTCCTTCTCCTTCTTCTGCTTCTTCTGATTCACCCTCCAGACTTCACCTTCTCCTTCTCCTTCTTCTGCTTCTTCTGATTCACCCTCCAGACCTCACCTTCTCCTTCTCCTTCTTCTACTTCTTCTGATTCACCCTCCAGACTTCATCTTCTCCTTCTCCTTCTTCTGCTTCTTCTGATTCACCCTCCAGACTTCACCTTCTCCTTCTCCTTCTTCTGCTTCTTCTGATTCACCCTCCAGACTTCACCTTCTCCTTCTCCTTCTTCTACTTCTTCTGATTCACCCTCCAGACTTCACCTTCTCCTTCTCCTTCTTCCACTTCTTCTGATTCACCCTTCAGTATTCATCTTCTCCTTCTCCTTCTTCTGTTTCTTCTGCTTCACCCTCCAGACTTCACCTTCTCCTTCTCTTTCTTCTGCTTCTTCTGATTCACCCTCCAGACTTCACCTTCTCCTTCTCCTTCTTCTGATTCTTCTGTTTCACCCTCCAGACTTCACCTTCTCCTTCTCCATCTTCTGCTTCTTCTGCTTCACCCTCCTGACTTCACCTTCTCCTTCTCCTTCTTCTACTTCTTCTGATTCACCCTCCAGACTTCACCTTCTCCTTCTCCTTCTTCAGCTTCTTCTGCTTCACCCTCCAGACTTCACCTTCTCCTTCTCCTTCTTCTGCTTCTTCTGCTTCGCCCTCCAGACTTCACCTTCTCCTTCTCCTTCTTCTGCTTCTTCTGCTTCACCCTCCAGACTTCACCTTCTCCTTCTCCTTCTTCTGCTTCTTCTGCTTCACTCTCCTGACTTCACCTTCTCCTTCTCCTTCTTCTACTTCTTCTGATTCACCCTCCAGACCTCACCTTCTCCTTCTCCTTCTTCTGCTTCTTCTGCTTCACCCTCCAGACTTCACCTTCTCCTTCTCCTTCTTCTGCTTCTTCTGCTGCGCCCTCCAGACTTCACCTTCTCCTTCTCCTTCTTCTGCCTCTTCTGCTTCACCGTCCTGACTTCACCTTCTCCTTCTCCTTCTTCTACTTCTTCTGCTTCACCCCCCTGACTTCACCTGCTCCTTCTCCTTCTTCTGCTTCTTCTGATTCACCCTCCTAACTTCACCTTCTCCTTCTCCTTCTTCTGCTTCTTCTGATTCACCCTCCTGACTTCACCTTCTCCTTCTCCTTCTTTTGCTTCTTCTGATTCACCCTCCAGACATCACCTTCTCCTTCTCCTTCTTCTGCTTCTTCTGATTCACCCTCCAGACTTCACCTTCTCCTTCTCCTTCTTCTGCTTCTTCTGATTCACCCTCCAGACCTCACCTTCTCCTTCTCCTTCTTCTCCTTCTTCTGATTCACCCTCCAGACTTCATCTTCTCCTTCTCCTTCTTCTGCTTCTTCTGATTCACCCTCCAGACTTCACCTTCTCCTTCTCCTTCTTCTGCTTCTTCTGATTCACCCTCCAGACTTCACCTTCTCCTTCTCCTTCTTCTACTTCTTCTGATTCACCCTCCAGACCACACCTTCTCCTTCTCCTTCTTCTACTTCTTCTGATTCACCCTTCAGTCTTCACCTTCTCCTTCTCCTTCTTCTGTTTCTTCTGCTTCACCCTCCAGACTTCCCCTTCTCCTTCTCTTTCTTCTGCTTCTTCTGATTCACCCTCCAGACTTCACCTTCTCCTTCTTCTGATTCTTCTGATTCACCCTCCAGACTTCACCTTCTCCTTCTCCTTCTTCTGCTTCTTCTGAATCACCCTCCTGACTTCACCTTCTCCTTCTCCTTCTTCTACTTCTTCTGATTCACCCTCCTGACTTCACCTTCTCCTTCTCTTTCTTCTACTTCTTCTGCTTCACCCTCCAGACTTCACCTTCTCCTTCTCCTTCTTCTACTTCTTCTGATTCACCCTCCAGACTTCACCTTCTCCTTCTACTTCTTCTGCTTCTTCTGATTCACCCTCCAGACTTCACCTTCTCCTTCTCCTTTTTCTGCTTCTTCTGATTCACCCTCCAGACTTCACCTTCTCCTTCTCCTTCTTCTGCTTCTTCTGATTCACCCTCCAGACTTCACCTTCTCCTTCTCCTTCTTCTGCTTCTTCTGATTCACCCTCAAGACTTCACCTTCTCCTTCTCCTTCTTCTACTTCTTCTGATTCACCCTCCAGACTTCATCGTCTCCTTCTCCTTCTTCTGCTTCTTCTGATTCACCCTCCAGACTTCACCTTCTCCTTCTCCTTCTTCTGCTTCTTCTGATTCACCCTCCAGACTTCACCTTCTCCTTCTCCTTCTTCTACTTCTTCTGATTCACCCTCCAGACTTCACCTTCTCCTTCTCCTTCTTCTACTTCTTCTGATTCACCCTCCAGACTTCACCTTCTCCTTCTCCTTCTTCTGCTTCTTCTGATTCACCCTCCAGACTTCACCTTCTCCTTCTCCTTATTCTGCTTCTTCTGATTCACCCTCCAGACTTCACCTTCTCCTTCTCCTTCTTCTGCTTCTTCTGATTCACCCTCCAGACTTCACCTTCTCCTTCCCCTTCTTCTGCTTCTTCTGATTCACCCTCCAGACTTCACCTTCTCCTTCTCCTTCTTCTGCTTCTTCTGATTCACCCTCCAGACTTCACCTTCTCCTTCTCCTTCTTCTACTTCTTCTGATTCACCCTTCAGTCTTCACCTTCTCCTTCTCCTTCTTCTGTTTCTTCTGCTTCACCCTGCAGACTTCACCTTCTCCTTCTCCTTCGTCTACTTCTTCTGATTCACCGTCCAGACTACACCTTCTCCTTCTCCTTCTTCTACTTCTTCTGATTCACCCTCCAGACTTCATCTTCTCCTTCTCCTTCTTCTGCTTCTTCTGATTTACCCTCCAGACTTCACCTTCTCCTTCTCCTTCTTCTGCTTCTTCTGATTCACCCTCCAGACTTCACATTCTCCTTCTCCTTCTTCTACTTCTTCTGATTCACCCTCCAGACTTCACCTTCTCCTTCTCCTTCTTCTACGTCTTCTGATTCACCCTCCAGACTTAACCTTCTCCTTCTCCTTCTTCTCCTTCTTCTGCTTCTTCTGCTTCACCCTCCAGACTTCACCTTCTCCTTCTCCTTCTTCTGCTTCTTCTGCTTCACCCTCCAGACTTCACCTTCTCCTTCTCCTTCTTCTGCTTCTTCTGCTTCACCCTCCTGACTTCACCTTCTCCTTCTCCTTCTTCTACTTCTTCTGATTCACCCTCCAGACTTCACCTTCTCCTTCTCCTTCTTCTGCTTCTTCTGCTTCACCCTCCAGACTTCACCTTCTCCTTCTCCTTCTTCTGCTTCTTCTGCTTCGCCCTCCAGACTTCACCTTCTCCTTCTCCTTCTTCTGCTTCTTCTGCTTCACCCTCCAGACTTCACCTTCTCCTTCTCCTTCTTCTGCTTCTTCTGCTTCACTCTCCTGACTTCACCTTCTCCTTCTCATTCTTCTACTTCTTCTGATTCACCCTCCAGACTTCACCTTCTCCTTCTCCTTCTTCTGCTTCTTCTGCTTCACCCTCCAGACTTCACCTTCTCCTTCTCCTTCTTCGGCTTCTTCTGCTGCGCCCTCCAGACTTCACCTTCTCCTTCTCCTTCTTCTGCTTCTTCTGCTTCACCGTCCTGACTTCATCTTCTCTTTCTCCTTCTTCTACTTCTTCTGCTTCACCCCCCTCACTTCACCTGCTCCTTCTCCTTCTTCTGCTTCTTCTGATTCACCCTCCTAACTTCATCTTCTCCTTCTCCTTCTTCTGCTTCTTCTGATTCACCCTCCTGACTTCACCTTCTCCTTCTCCTTCTTTTGCTTCTTCTGATTCACCCTCCAGACTTCACCTTCTCCTTCTCCTTCTTCTGCTTCTTCTGATTCACCCTCCAGACTTCACCTTCTCCTTCTCCTTCTTCTGCTTCTTCTGATTCACCCTCCAGACCTCACCTTCTCCTTCTCCTTCTTCTACTTCTTCTGATTCACCCTCCAGACTTCATCTTCTCCTTCTCCTTCTTCTGCTTCTTCTGATTCACCCTCCAGACTTCACCTTCTCCTTCTCCTTCTTCTGCTTCTTCTGATTCACCCTCCAGACTTCACCTTCTCCTTCTCCTTCTTCTACTTCTTCTGATTCACCCTCCAGACTTCACCTTCTCCTTCTCCTTCTTCTACTTCTTCTGATTCACCCTTCAGTATTCACCTTCTCCTTCTCCTTTTTCTGTTTCTTCTGCTTCACCCTCCAGACTTCACCTTCTCCTTCTCTTTCTTCTGCTTCTTCTGATTCACCCTCCAGACTTCACCTTCTCCTTCTCCTTCTTCTGATTCTTCTGTTTCACCCTCCAGACTTCACGTTCTCCTTCTCCATCTTCTGCTTCTTCTGCTTCACCCTCCTGACTTCACCTTCTCCTTCTCCTTCTTCTACTTCTTCTGATTCACCCTCCAGACTTCACCTTCTCCTTCTCCTTCTTCAGCTTCTTCTGCTTCACCCTCCAGACTTCACCTTCTCCTTCTCCTTCTTCTGCTTCTTCTGCTTCGCCCTCCAGACTTCACCTTCTCCTTCTCCTTCTTCTGCTTCTTCTGCTTCACCCTCCAGACTTCACCTTCTCCTTCTCCTTCTTCTGCTTCTTCTGCTTCACTCTCCTGACTTCACCTTCTCCTTCTCCTTCTTCTACTTCTTCTGATTCACCCTCCAGACTTCACCTTCTCCTTCTCCTTCTTCTGCTTCTTCTGCTTCACCCTCCAGACTTCACCTTCTCCTTCTCCTTCTTCTGCTTCTTCTGCTGCGCCCTCCAGACTTCACCTTCTCTTTCTCCTTCTTCTGCCTCTTCTGCTTCACCGTCCTGACTTCACCTTCTCCTTCTCCTTCTTCTACTTCTTCTGATTCACCCTCCAGACTTCATCTTCTCCTTCTCCTTCTTCTGCTTCTTCTGATTTACCCTCCAGACTTCACCTTCTCCTTCTCCTTCTTTTACTTCTTCTGATTGACCCTCCAGACTTCACCTTCTCCTTCTCCTTCTTCTACTTCTTCTGATTCACCCTCCAGACTTCAACTTCTCCTTCTCCTTCTTCTACTTCTTCTGCTTCTCCCTCCAGACTTCACCTTCTCCTTCTCCTTCTTCTGCTTCTTCTGATTCACCCTCCAGACTTCACATTCTCCTTCTCCTTCTTCTACTTCTTCTGATTCACCCTCCAGACTTCACCTTCTCCTTCTCCTTCTTCTACGTCTTCTGATTCACCCTCCAGACTTAACCTTCTCCTTCTCCTTCTTCTCCTTCTTCTGCTTCTTCTGCTTCACCCTCCAGACTTCACCTTCTCCTTCTCCTTCTTCTGCTTCTTCTGCTTCACCCTCCAGACTTCACCTTCTCCTTCTCCTTCTTCTGCTTCTTCTGCTTCACCCTCCTGACTTCACCTTCTCCTTCTCCTTCTTCTACTTCTTCTGATTCACCCTCCAGACTTCACCTTCTCCTTCTCCTTCTTCTGCTTCTTCTGCTTCACCCTCCAGACTTCACCTTCTCCTTCTCCTTCTTCTGCTTCTTCTGCTTCGCCCTCCAGACTTCACCTTCTCCTTCTCCTTCTTCTGCTTCTTCTGCTTCACCCTCCAGACTTCACCTTCTCCTTCTCCTTCTTCTGCTTCTTCTGCTTCACTCTCCTGACTTCACCTTCTCCTTCTCATTCTTCTACTTCTTCTGATTCACCCTCCAGACTTCACCTTCTCCTTCTCCTTCTTCTGCTTCTTCTGCTTCACCCTCCAGACTTCACCTTCTCCTTCTCCTTCTTCGGCTTCTTCTGCTGCGCCCTCCAGACTTCACCTTCTCCTTCTCCTTCTTCTGCTTCTTCTGCTTCACCGTCCTGACTTCATCTTCTCTTTCTCCTTCTTCTACTTCTTCTGCTTCACCCCCCTCACTTCACCTGCTCCTTCTCCTTCTTCTGATTCACCCTCCTAACTTCATCTTCTCCTTCTCCTTCTTCTGCTTCTTCTGATTCACCCTCCTGACTTCACCTTCTCCTTCTCCTTCTTTTGCTTCTTCTGATTCACCCTCCAGACTTCCCCTTCTCCTTCTCCTTCTTCTGCTTCTTCTGATTCACCCTCCAGACTTCACCTTCTCCTTCTCCTTCTTCTGCTTCTTCTGATTCACCCTCCAGACCTCACCTTCTCCTTCTTCTACTTCTTCTGATTCACCCTCCAGACTTCATCTTCTCCTTCTCCTTCTTCTGCTTCTTCTGATTCACCCTCCAGACTTCACCTTCTCCTTCTCCTTCTTCTGCTTCTTCTGATTCACCCTCCAGACTTCACCTTCTCCTTCTCCTTCTTCTACTTCTTCTGATTCACCCTCCAGACTTCACCTTCTCCTTCTCCTTCTTCTACTTCTTCTGATTCACCCTTCAGTATTCACCTTCTCCTTCTCCTTCTTCTGTTTCTTCTGCTTCACCCTCCAGACTTCACCTTCTCCTTCTCTTTCTTCTGCTTCTTCTGATTCACCCTCCAGACTTCACCTTCTCCTTCTCCTTCTTCTGATTCTTCTGTTTCACCCTCCAGACTTCACCTTCTCCTTCTCCATCTTCTGCTTCTTCTGCTTCACCCTCCTGACTTCACCTTCTCCTTCTCCTTCTTCTACTTCTTCTGATTCACCCTCCAGACTTCACCTTCTCCTTCTCCTTCTTCAGCTTCTTCTGCTTCACCCTCCAGACTTCACCTTCTCCTTCTCCTTCTTCTGCTTCTTCTGCTTCGCCCTCCAGACTTCACCTTCTCCTTCTCCTTCTTCTGCTTCTTCTGCTTCACCCTCCAGACTTCACCTTCTCCTTCTCCTTCTTCTGCTTCTTCTGCTTCACTCTCCTGACTTCACCTTCTCCTTCTCCTTCTTCTACTTCTTCTGATTCACCCTCCAGACTTCACCTTCTCCTTCTCCTTCTTCTGCTTCTTCTGCTTCACCCTCCAGACTTCACCTTCTCCTTCTCCTTCTTCTGCTTCTTCTGCTGCGCCCTCCAGACTTCACCTTCTCTTTCTCCTTCTTCTGCCTCTTCTGCTTCACCGTCCTGACTTCACCTTCTCCTTCTCCTTCTTCTACTTCTTCTGCTTCACCCCCCTGACTTCACCTGCTCCTTCTCCTTCTTCTGCTTCTTCTGATTCACCCTCCTAACTTCACCTTCTCCTTCTCCTTCTTCTGCTTCTTCTGATTCACCCTCCTGACTTCACCTTCTCCTTCTCCTTCTTTTGCTTCTTCTGATTCACCCTCCAGACATCACCTTCTCCTTCTCCTTCTTCTGCTTCTTCTGATTCACCCTCCAGACTTCACCTTCTCCTTCTCCTTCTTCTGCTTCTTCTGATTCACCCTCCAGACCTCACCTTCTCCTTCTCCTTCTTCTCCTTCTTCTGATTCACCCTCCAGACTTCATCTTCTCCTTCTCCTTCTTCTGCTTCTTCTGATTCACCCTCCAGACTTCACCTTCTCCTTCTCCTTCTTCTGCTTCTTCTGATTCACCCTCCAGACTTCACCTTCTCCTTCTCCTTCTTCTACTTCTTCTGATTCACCCTCCAGACCTCACCTTCTCCTTCTGCTTCTTCTACTTCTTCTGATTCACCCTTCAGTCTTCACCTTCTCCTTCTCCTTCTTCTGTTTCTTCTGCTTCACCCTCCAGACTTCACCTTCTCCTTCTCTTTCTTCTGCTTCTTCTGATTCACCCTCCAGACTTCACCTTCTCCTTCTCCTTCTTCTGATTCTTCTGATTCACCCTCCAGACTTCACCTTCTCCTTCTCCTTCTTCTGCTTCTTCTGAATCACCCTCCTGACTTCACCTTCTCCTTCTCCTTCTTCTACTTCTACTGATTCACCCTCCTGACTTCACCTTCTCCGTCTCTTTCTTCTACTTCTTCTGCTTCACCCTCCAGACTTCACCTTCTCCTTCTCCTTCTTCTACTTCTTCTGATTCACCCTCCAGACTTCACCTTCTCCTTCTACTTCTTCTGCTTCTTCTGATTCACCCTCCAGACTTCACCTTCTCCTTCTCCTTATTCTGCTTCTTCTGATTCACCCTCCAGACTTCACCTTCTCCTTCTCCTTCTTCTGCTTCTTCTGATTCACCCTCCAGACTTCACCTTCTCCTTCTCCTTCTTCTGCTTCTTCTGATTCACCCTCCAGACTTCACCTTCTCCTTCTCCTTCTTCTACTTCTTCTGATTCACCCTCCAGACTTCATCGTCTCCTTCTCCTTCTTCTGCTTCTTCTGATTCACCCTCCAGACTTCACCTTCTCCTTCTCCTTCTTCTGCTTCTTCTGATTCACCCTCCAGACTTCACCTTCTCCTTCTCCTTCTTCTACTTCTTCTGATTCACCCTCCAGACTTCACCTTCTCCTTCTCCTTCTTCTACTTCTTCTGATTCACCCTCCAGACTTCACCTTCTCCTTCTCCTTCTTCTGCTTCTTCTGATTCACCCTCCAGACTTCACCTTCTCCTTCTCCTTATTCTGCTTCTTCTGATTCACCCTCCAGACTTCACCTTCTCCTTCTCCTTCTTCTGCTTCTTCTGATTCACCCTCCAGACTTCACCTTCTCCTTCTCCTTCTTCTGCTTCTTCTGATTCACCCTCCAGACTTCACCTTCTCCTTCTGCTTCTTCTACTTCTTCTGATTCACCCTCCAGACATCCCCTTCCCCTTCTCCTTCTTCTGCTTCTTCTGCTTCGCCCTCCAGACTTCACCTTCTCCTTCTCCTTCTTCTGCTTCTTCTGCTTCACCCTCCAGACTTCACCTTCTCCTTCTCCTTCTTCTACTTCTTCTGATTCACCCTCCAGACTTCACCTTCTCCTTCTCCTTCTTCTGCTTCTTCTGCTTCACCCTCCAGACTTCACCTTCTCCTTCTCCTTCTTCTGCTTCTTCTGCTGCGCCCTCCAGACTTCACCTTCTCCTTCTCCTTCTTCTGCTTCTTCTGCTTCACCCTCCTGACTTCACCTTCTCCTTCTCCTTCTTCTACTTCTTCTGCTTCACCCCCCTGACTTCACCTGCTCCTTCTCCTTCTTCTGCTTCTTCTGATTCACCCTCCTGACTTCACCTTCTCCTTCTCCTTCTTCTGCTTCTTCTAATTCACCCTCCAGACTTCACCTTCTCCTTCTCCTTCTTCTGCTTCTTCTGATTCACCCTCCAGACTTCACCTTCTCCTTCTCCTTCTTCTGCTTCTTCTGATTCACCCTCCTAACTTCACCTTCTCCTTTTCCTTCTTCTGCTTCTTCTGATTCACCCTCCTGACTTCACCTTCTCCTTCTCCTTCTTCTGCTTCTTCTGATTCACCCTCCAGACTTCACCTTCTCCTTCTCCTTCTTCTGCTTCTTCTGATTCACCCTCCTAACTTCACCTTCTCCTTCTCCTTCTTCTGCTTCTTCTGATTCACCCTCCTGACTTCACCTTCTCCTTCTCCTTCTTCTACTTCTTCTGATTCACCCTCCAGACTTCACCTTCTCCTTCCCCTTCTTCTGCTTCTTCTGCTTCACCCTCCAGACTTCACCTTCTCCTTCTCCTTCTTCTGCTTCTTCTGCTGCGCCCTCCAGACTTCACCTTCTCCTTTTCCTTCTTCTGCCTCTTCTGCTTCACCGTCCTGACTTCACCTTCTCCTTCTCCTTCTTCTACTTCTTCTGCTTCACCCCCCTGACTTCACCTGCTCCTTCTCCTTCTTCTGCTTCTTCTGATTCACCCTCCTAACTTCACCTTCTCCTTCTCCTTCTTCTGCTTCTTCTGATTCACCCTCCTGACTTCACCTTCTCCTTCTCCTTCTTTTGCTTCTTCTGATTCACCCTCCAGACATCACCTTCTCCTTCTCCTTCTTCTGCTTCTTCTGATTCACCCTCCAGACTTCACCTTCTCCTTCTCCTTCTTCTGCTTCTTCTGATTCACCCTCCAGACCTCACCTTCTCCTTCTCCTTCTTCTACTTCTTCTGATTCACCCTCCAGACTTCATCTTCTCCTTCTCCTTCTTCTGCTTCTTCTGATTCACCCTCCAGACTTCACCTTCTCCTTCTCCTTCTTCTGCTTCTTCTGATTCACCCTCCAGACTTCACCTTCTCCTTCTCCTTCTTCTACTTCTTCTGATTCACCCTCCAGACCTCACCTTCTCCTTCTCCTTCTTCTACTTCTTCTGATTCACCCTTCAGTCTTCACCTTCTCCTTCTCCTTCTTCTGTTTCTTCTGCTTCACCCTCCAGACTTCACCTTCTCCTTCTCTTTCTTCTGCTTCTTCTGATTCACCCTCCAGACTTCACCTTCTCCTTCTCCTTCTTCTGATTCTTCTGATTCACCCTCCAGACTTCACCTTCTCCTTCTTCTGCTTCTTCTGAATCACCCTCCTGAATTCACCTTCTCCTTCTCCTTCTTCTACTTCTTCTGATTCACCCTCCTGACTTCACCTTCTCCTTCTCCTTCTTCTACTTCTTCTGCTTCACCCTCCAGACTTCACCTTCTCCTTCTCCTTCTTCTACTTCTTCTGATTCACCCTCCAGACTTCACCTTCTCCTTCTACTTCTTCTGCTTCTTCTGATTCACCCTCCAGACATCACCTTCTCCTTCTCCTTATTCTGCTTCTTCTGATTCACCCTCCAGACTTCACCTTCTCCTTCTCCTTCTTCTGCTTCTTCTGATTCACCCTCCAGACTTCACCTTCTCCTTCTCCTTCTTCTGCTTTGTCTGATTCACCCTCCAGACCTCACCTTCTCCTTCTCCTTCTTCTACTTCTTCTGATTCACCCTCCAGACTTCATCGTCTCCTTCTCCTTCTTCTGCTTCTTCTGATTCACCCTCCAGACTTCACCTTCTCCTTCTCCTTCTTCTGCTTCTTCTGATTCACCCTCCAGACTTCACCTTCTCCTTCTCCTTCTTCTGCTTCTTCTGATTCACCCTCCAGACTTCACCTTCTCCTTCTCCTTCTTCTACTTCTTCTGATTCACCCTCCAGACTTCACCTTCTCCTTCTCCTTCTTCTGCTTCTTCTGATTCACCCTCCAGACTTCACCTTCTCCTTCTCCTTATTCTGCTTCTTCTGATTCACCCTCCAGACTTCACCTTCTCCTTCTCCTTCTTCTGCTTCTTCTGATTCACCCTCCAGACTTCACCTTCTCCTTCTCCTTCTTCTGCTTCTTCTGATTCACCCTCCAGACTTCACCTTCTCCTTCTGCTTCTTCTACTTCTTCTGATTCACCCTCCAGACTTCCCCTTCCCCTTCTCCTTCTTCTGCTTCTTCTGCTTCGCCCTCCAGACTTCACCTTCTCCTTCTCCTTCTTCTGCTTCTTCTGCTTCACCCTCCAGACTTCACCTTCTCCTTCTCCTTCTTCTACTTCTTCTGATTCACCCTCCAGACTTCACCTTCTCCTTCTCCTTCTTCTGCTTCTTCTGCTTCACCCTCCAGGCTTCACCTTCTCCTTGTCCTTCTTCTGCTTCTTCTGCTGCGCCCTCCAGACTTCACCTTCTCCTTCTCCTTCTTCTCCTTCTTCTGCTTCACCCTCCTGACTTCACCTTCTCCTTCTCCTTCTTCTACTTCTTCTGCTTCACCCCCCTGACTTCACCTGCTCCTTCTCCTTCATCTGCTTCTTCTGATTCACCCTCCCAACTTTACCTTCTGCTTCTCCTTCTTCTGCTTCTTCTGATTCACCCTCCTGACTTCACCTTCTCCTTCTCCTTCTTCTGCTTCTTCTAATTCACCCTCCAGACTTCACCTTCTCCTTCTCCTTCTTCTGCTTCTTCTGATTCACCCTCCAGACTTCACCTTCTCCTTCTCCTTCTTCTGCTTCTTCTGATTCACCCTCCTAACTACACCTTCTCCTTCTCCTTCTTCTGATTCTTCTGATTCACCCTCCTGACTTCACCTTCTCCTTCTCCTTCTTCTGCTTCTTCTGATTCACCCTCCAGACTTCACCTTCTCCTTCTCCTTCTTCTGCTTCTTCTGATTCACCCTCCAGACTTCACCTTCTCCTTCTCCTTCTTCTGCTTCTTCTGATTCACCCTCCAGACCTCACCTTCTCCTTCTACTTCTTCTACTACTTCTGATTCACCCTCCAGACTTCATCTTCTCCTTCTCCTTCTTCTGCTTCTTCTGATTCACCCTCCAGACTTCACCTTCTCCTTCTCCTTCTTCTGCTTCTTCTGATTCACCCTCCAGACTTCACCTTCTCCTTCTCCTTCTTCTACTTCTTCTGATTCACCCTCCAGACCTCACCTTCTCCTTCTCCTTCTTCTACTTCTTCTGATTCACTCTCCAGTCTTCACCTTCTCCTTTTCCTTCTTCTGTTTCTTCTGCTTCACCCTCCAGAATTCACCTTCTCCTTCTCTTTCTTCTGCTTCTTCTGATTCACCCTCCAGACTTCACCTTCTCCTTCTCCTTCTTCTGATTCTTCTGATTCACCCTCCAGACTTCACCTTCTCCTTCTCCTTCTTCTGCTTCTTCTGATTCACCCTCCTGACTTCACCTTCTCATTCTCCTTCTTCTACTTCTTCTGATTCACCCTCCTGACTTCACCTTCTCCTTTTCCTTCTTCTACTTCTTCTGCTTCACCCTCCAGACTTCACCTTCTCCTTCTCCTTCTTCTACTGCTTCTGATTCACCCTCCAGACTTCACCTTCTCCTTCTCCTTCTTCCACTTCTTCTGATTCACCCTCCAGACTTCACCTTCTCCTTCTCCTTCTTCTACTTCTTCTGATTCACCCTCCAGACTTCACCTTCTCCTTCTCCTTCTTCTGCTTCTTCTGATTCACCCTCCAGACTTCACCTTCTCCTTCTCCTTATTCTGCTTCTTCTGATTCACCCTCCAGACTTCACCTTCTCCTTCTCCTTCTTCTGCTTCTTCTGATTCACCCTCCAGACTTCACCTTCTCCTTCTCCTTCTTCTGCTTCTTCTGATTCATCCTCCAGACTTCACCTTCTCCTTCTCCTTCTACTACTTCTTCTGATTCACCCTCCAGACTTCACCTTCTCCTTCTCGTTCTTCTGCTTCTTCTGATTCACCCTCCAGACTTCACCTTCTCCTTCTCCTTCGTCAACTTCTTCTGATTCACCCTCCAGACTACACCTTCTCCTTCTCCTTCTTCTACTTCTTCTGATTCACCCTCCAGACTTCACCTTCTCCTTCTCGTTCTACTGCTTCTTCTGATTCACCCTCCAGACTTCACCTTCTCCTTCTCCGTCTTCTACTTCTTCTGCTTCTCCCTCCAGACGTCACCTTCTCCTTCTCCTTCTTCTGCTTCTTCTGGTTCACCCTCCAGACTTCACCTTCTCCTTCTCCTTCTTCTGCTTCTTCTGATTCACCCTCCAGACTTCACCTTCTCCTTCTCCTTCTTCTGCTTCTTCTGATTCACCCTCCAGACTTCACCTTCTCCTTCTCCTTCTTCTACTTCTTCTGATTCACCCTCCAGACCTCACCTTCTCCTTCTCCTTCTTCTACTTCTTCTGATTCACTCTCCAGTCTTCACCTTCTCCTTTTCCTTCTTCTGTTTCTTCTGCTTCACCCTCCAGAATTCACCTTCTCCTTCTCTTTCTTCTGCTTCTTCTGATTCACCCTCCAGACTTCACCTTCTCCTTCTCCTTCTTCTGATTCTTCTGATTCACCCTCCAGACTTCACCTTCTCCTTCTCCTTCTTCTGCTTCTTCTGATTCACCCTCCTGACTTCACCTTCTCATTCTCCTTCTTCTACTTCTTCTGATTCACCCTCCTGACTTCACCTTCTCCTTTTCCTTCTTCTACTTCTTCTGCTTCACCCTCCAGACTTCACCTTCTCCTTCTCCTTCTTCTACTGCTTCTGATTCACCCTCCAGACTTCACCTTCTCCTTCTCCTTCTTCTACTTCTTCTGATTCACCCTCCAGACTTCACCTTCTCCTTCTCCTTCTTCTACTTCTTCTGATTCACCCTCCAGACTTCACCTTCTCCTTCTCCTTCTTCTGCTTCTTCTGATTCACCCTCCAGACTTCACCTTCTCCTTCTCCTTATTCTGCTTCTTCTGATTCACCCTCCAGACTTCACCTTCTCCTTCTCCTTCTTCTGCTTCTTCTGATTCACCCTCCAGACTTCACCTTCTCCTTCTCCTTCTTCTGCTTCTTCTGATTCATCCTCCAGACTTCACCTTCTCCTTCTCCTTCTACTACTTCTTCTGATTCACCCTCCAGACTTCACCTTCTCCTTCTCGTTCTTCTGCTTCTTCTGATTCACCCTCCAGACTTCACCTTCTCCTTCTCCTTCGTCAACTTCTTCTGATTCACCCTCCAGACTACACCTTCTCCTTCTCCTTCTTCTACTTCTTCTGATTCACCCTCCAGACTTCACCTTCTCCTTCTCGTTCTACTGCTTCTTCTGATTCACCCTCCAGACTTCACCTTCTCCTTCTCCGTCTTCTACTTCTTCTGATTCACCCTCCAGACTTCACCTTCTCCTTCTCCTTCTTCTACTTCTTCTGATTCACCCTCCAGACTTCACCTTCTCCTTCTCCTTCTTCTACTTCTTCTGCTTCTCCCTCCAGACTTCACCTTCTCCTTCTCCTTCTTCTGCTTCTTCTGATTCACCCTCCAGACTTCACCTTCTCCTTCTCCTTCTTCTACTTCTTCTGATTCACCCTCCAGACTTCACCTTCTCCTTCTCCTTCTTCTACTTCTTCCGATTCACCCTCCTGACTTCACCTTCTCCTTCTCCTTCTTCTGCTTCTTCTGCTTCACCCTCCTGACTTCACCTTCTCCTTCTCCTTCTTCTACTTCTTCTGATTCACCGTCCTGACTTCATCTTCTCCTTCTCCTTCTTCTACTTCTTCTGATTCACCCTCCAGACTTCACCTTCTCCTTCTCCTTCTTCTGCTTCTTCTGCTTCACCCTCCAGACTTCACCTTCTCCTTCTCCTTCTTCTGCTTCTTCTGATTCACCCTCCTAACTTCACCTTCTACTTCTCCTTCTTCTGCTTCTTCTGATTCACCCTCCTGACTTCACCTTCTCCTTCTACTTCTTCTACTTCTTCTGATTCACCCTCCAGACTTCACCTTCTCCTTCTCCTTCTTCTGCTTCTTCTGCTTCACCCTCCAGACTTCACCTTCTCCTTCTCCTTCTTCTGCTTCTTCTGCTGCGCCCTCCAGACTTCACCTTCTCCTTCTCCTTCTTCTGCCTCTTCTGCTTCACCGTCCTGACTTCACCTTCTCCTTCTCCTTCTTCTACTTCTTCTGCTTCACCCCCCTGACTTCACCTGCTCCTTCTCCTTCTTCTGCTTCTTCTGATTCACCCTCCTAACTTCACCTTCTCCTTCTCCTTCTTCTGCTTCTTCTGATTCACCCTCCTGACTTCACCTTCTCCTTCTCCTTCTTTTGCTTCTTCTGATTCACCCTCCAGACATCACCTTCTCCTTCTCCTTCTTCTGCTTCTTCTGAGTCACCCTCCAGACTTCACCTTCTCCTTCTCCTTCTTCTGCTTCTTCTGATTCACCCTCCAGACCTCACCTTCTCCTTCTCCTTCTTCTACTTCTTCTGATTCACCCTCCAGCATTCATCTTCTCCTTCTCCTTCTTCTGCTTCTTCTGATTCACCCTCCAGACTTCACCTTCTCCTCCTCCTTCTTCTGCTTCTTCTGATTCACCCTCCAGACTTCACCTTCTCCTTCTCCTTCTTCTACTTCTTCTGATTCACCCTCCAGACCTCACCTTCTCCTTCTCCTTCTTCTACTTCTTCTGATTCACCCTCCAGACTTCACCTTCTCCTTCTCCTTCTTCTGCTTCTTCTGCTTCACCCTCCAGACTTCACCTTCTCCTTCTCCTTCTTCTGCTTCTTCTGCTGCGCCCTCCAGACTTCACCTTCTCCTTCTCCTTCTTCTGCTTCTTCTGCTTCACCCTCCTGACTTCACCTTCTCCTTCTCCTTCTTCTACTTCTTCTGCTTCACCCCCTGACTTCACCTGCTCCTTCTCCTGCTTCTGCTTCTTCTGATTCACCCTCCCAACTTTACCTTCTGCTTCTCCTTCTTCTGCTTCTTCTGCTTCACCCCCTGACTTCACCTGCTCCTTCTCCTGCTTCTGCTTCTTCTGATTCACCCTCCCAACTTCACCTTCTCCTTCTCCTTCTTCTGCTTCTTCTGATTCACCCTCCAGACTTCACCTTCTCCTTCTTCTGCTTCTTCTGATTCACCCTCCAGACTTCACCTTCTCCTTCTCCTTCTTCTGCTTCTTCTGATTCACCCTCCAGACCTCACCTTCTCCTTTTACTTCTTCTACAACTTCTGATTCACCCTCCAGACTTCATCTTCTCCTTCTCCTTCTTCTGCTTCTTCTGATTCACCCTCCAGACTTCACCTTCTCCTTCTCCTTCTTCTGCTTCTTCTGATTCACCCTCCAGACTTCACCTTCTCCTTCTCCTTCTTCTACTTCTTCTGATTCACCCTCCAGACCTCACCTTCTCCTTCTCCTTCTTCTACTTCTTCTGATTCACTCTCCAGTCTTCACCTTCTCCTTCTCCTTCTTCTGTTTCTTCTGCTTCACCCTCCAGAATTCACCTTCTCCTTCTCTTTCTTCTGCTTCTTCTGATTCACCCTCCAGACTTCACCTTCTCCTTCTCCTTCTTCTGATTCTTCTGATTCACCCTCCAGACTTCACCTTCTCCTTCTCCTTCTTCTGCTTCTTCTGATTCACCCTCCTGACTTCACCTTCTCATTCTCCTTCTTCTCCTTCTTCTGATTCACCCTCCTGACTTCACCTTCTCCTTTTCCTTCTTCTACTTCTTCTGCTTCACCCTCCAGACTTCACCTTCTCCTTCTCCTTCTTCTACTGCTTCTGATTCACCCTCCAGACTTCACCTTCTCCTTCTCCTTCTTCTACTTCTTCTGATTCACCCTCCAGACTTCACCTTCTCCTTCTCCTTCTTCTACTTCTTCTGATTCACCCTCCAGACTTCACCTTCTCCTTCTCCTTCTTCTGCTTCTTCTGATTCACCCTCCAGACTTCACCTTCTCCTTCTCCTTATTCTGCTTCTTCTGATTCACCCTCCAGACTTCACCTTCTCCTTCTCCTTCTTCTGCTTCTTCTGATTCACCCTCCAGACTTCACCTTCTCCTTCTCCTTCTTCTGCTTCTTCTGATTCATCCTCCAGACTTCACCTTCTCCTTCTCCTTCTACTACTTCTTCTGATTCACCCTCCAGACTTCACCTTCTCCTTCTCGTTCTTCTGCTTCTTCTGATTCACCCTCCAGACTTCACCTTCTCCTTCGTCAACTTCTTCTGATTCACCCTCCAGACTACACCTTCTCCTTCTCCTTCTTCTACTTCTTCTGATTCACCCTCCAGACTTCACCTTCTCCTTCTCGTTCTTCTGCTTCTTCTGATTCACCCTCCAGACTTCACCTTCTCCTTCTCCGTCTTCTACTTCTTCTGATTCACCCTCCAGACTTCACCTTCTCCTTCTCCTTCTTCTACTTCTTCTGATTCACCCTCCAGACTTCACCTTCTCCTTCTCCTTCTTCTACTTCTTCTGCTTCTCCCTCCAGACGTCACCTTCTCCTTCTCCTTCTTCTGCTTCTTCTGATTCACCCTCCAGACTTCACCTTCTCCTTCTCCTTCTTCTACTTCTTCTGATTCACCCTCCAGACTTCACCTTCTCCTTCTCCTTCTTCTACTTCTTCTGATTCACCCTCCAGACTTCACCTTCTCCTTCTCCTTCTTCTACTTCTTCCGATTCACCCTCCTGACTTCACCTTCTCCTTCTCCTTCTTCTGCTTCTTCTGCTTCACCCTCCTGACTTCACCTTCTCCTTCTCCTTCTTCTACTTCTTCTGATTCACCCTCCTGACTTCATCTACTCCTTCTCCTTCTTCTACTTCTTCTGATTCACCCTCCAGACTTCACCTTCTCCTTCTCCTTCTTCTGCTTCTTCTGCTTCACCCTCCAGACTTCACCTTCTCCTTCTCCTTCTTCTGCTTCTTCTGCTTCGCCCTCCAGACTTCACCTTCTCCTTCTCCTTCTTCTGCTTCTTCTGCTTCACCCTCCAGACTTCACCTTCTCCTTCTCCTTCTTCTGCTTCTTCTGCTTCACTCTCCTGACTTCACCTTCTCCTTCTCCTTCTTCTACTTCTTCTGATTCACCCTCCAGACTTCACCTTCTCCTTCTCCTTCTTCTGCTTCTTCTGCTGCGCCCTCCTGACTTCACCTTCTCCTTCTCCTTCTTCTGCTTCTTCTAATTCACCCTCCAGACTTCACCTTCTCCTTCTCCTTCTTCTGCTTCTTCTGATTCACCCTCCAGACTTCACCTTCTCCTTCTCCTTCTTCTGCTTCTTCTGATTCACCCTCCAGACCTCATCTTCTCCTTCTCCTTCTTCTACTTCTTCTGATTCACCCTCCAGACTTCTTCTTCTCCTTCTCCTTCTTCTGCTTCTTCTTATTCACCCACCAGACTTCACCTTCTCCTTCTCCTTCTTCTGCTTCTTCTGATTCACCCTCCAGACTTCACCTTCTCCTTCTCCTTCTTCTGCTTCTTCTGCTTCACCCTCCAGACTTCACCTTCTCCTTCTCCTTCTTCTGCTTCTTCTGCTTCACCCTCCTGACTTCACCTTCTCCTTCTCCTTCTTCTACTTCTTCTGATTCACCCTCCAGACTTCTCCTTCTCCTTCTCCTTCTTCTGCTTCTTCTGCTTCACTCGCCTGACTTCACCTTCTCCTTCTCCTTCTTCTACTTCTTCTGATTCACCCTCCAGACTTCACCCTCTCCTTCTCCTTCTTCTGCTTCTTCTGCTTCACCCTCCAGACTTCACCTTCTCTTTCTCCTTCTTCTGCTTCTTCTGCTGCGCCCTCCAGACTTCACCTTCTCCTTCTCCTTCTTCTGCTTCTTCTGATTCACCCTCCAGACTTCACCTTCTCCTTCTCCTTCTTCTACTTCTTCTGATCCACCCTCCTGACTTCACCTTCTCCTTCTCCTTCTTCTGCTTCTTCTGCTTCACCCTCCAGACTTCACCTTCTCCTTCTCCTTCTTCTACTTCTTCTGCTTCACCCTCCAGACTTCAGCTTCTCCTTCTCCTTCTTCTGCTTCTTCTGCTTCACCATCCTGACTTCACCTTATCCTTCTCCTTCTTCTACTTCTTCTGATTCACCCTCCAGACTTCACCTACTCCTTCTCCTTCTTCTGCTTCTTCTGCTTCACCCTCCAGACTTCACCTTCTCCTTCTCCTTCTTCTGCTTCTTCTGCTTCGACCTCCAGACTTCACCTTCTCCTTCTCCTTCTTCTGCTTCTTCTGCTTCACTCTCCAGACTTCACCTTCTCCTTCTCCTTCTTCTACTTCTTCTGATTCACCCTCCAGACTTCACCCTCTCCTTCTCCTTCTTCTACTTCTTCTGCTTCACCCCCCTGACTTCACCTGCTCCTTCTCCTTCTCCTGCTTCTTCTGATTCACCCTCCTAACTTCACCTTCTCCTTCTCCTTCTTCTGCTTCTTCTGATTCACGCTCCTTACTTCACCTTTTACTTCTCCTTCTTCTGCTTCTTCTGATTCACCCTCCAGACTTCACCTTCTCCTTCTCCTTCTTCTGCTTCTTCTGATTCACCCTCCAGACTTCACCTTCTCCTTCTCCTTCTTCTGCTTCTTCTGATTCACCCTCCAGACCTCACCTTCTCCTTCTCCTTCTTCTACTTCTTCTGATTCACCCTCCAGACCTCACCTTCTCCTTCTCCTTCTTCTACTTCTTCTGATTCACCCTCCAGACTTCATCTTCTCCTTCTCCTTCTTCTGCTTCTTCTGATTCACCCTCCAGACTTCACCTTCTCCTTCTCCTTCTTCTACTTCGTCTGATTCACCCTCCAGACTTCACCTTCTCCTTCTCCTTCTTCTACTTCTTCTGATTCACCCTCCAGTCTTCACCTACTCCTTCTCCTTCTTCTGTTTCTTCTGCTTCACCCTCCAGACTTCCCCTTCTCCTTCTCTTTCTTCTGCTTCTTCTGATTCACCCTCCAGACTTCATCTTCTCCTTCTCCTTCTTCTGATTCTTCTGATTCACCCTCCAGACTTCACCTTCTCCTTCTCCTTCTTCTGCTTCTTCTGATTCACCCTCCTGACTTCACCTTCTCCTTCTCCTTCTTCTACTTCTTCTGCTTCTCCCTCCAGACTTCACCTTCTCCTTCTCCTTCTTCTACTTCTTCTGATTCACCCTCCAGACTTCACCTTTTCCTTCTCCTTCTTCTGCTTCTTCTGATTCACCCTCCAGACTTCACCTTCTCCTTCTCCTTCTTCTGCTTCTTCTGATTCACCCTCCAGACTTCACCTTCTCCTTCTCCTTCTTCTACTTCTTCTGATTCACCCTCCAGACTTCACCTTCTCCTTCTCTTTCTTCTGCTTCTTCTGATTCTCCCTCCAGACTTCACCTTCTCCTTCTCCTTCTTCTGATTCTTCTGATTCACCCTCCAGACTTCACCTTCTCCTTCTCCTTCTTCTGCTTCTTCTGCTTCACCATCCTGACTTCACCTTATCCTTCTCCTTCTTCTACTTCTTCTGATTCACCCTCCAGACTTCACCTACTCCTTCTCCTTCTTCTGCTTCTTCTGCTTCACCCTCCACACTTCACCTTCTCCTTCTCCTTCTTCTGCTTCTTCTGCTTCGACCTCCAGACTTCACCTTCTCCTTCTCCTTCTTCTGCTTCTTCTGCTTCACTCTCCTGACTTCACCTTCTCCTTCTCCTTCTTCTACTTCTTCTGATTCACCCTCCAGACTTCACCCTCTCCTTCTCCTTCTTCTACTTCTTCTGCTTCACCCCCCTGACTTCACCTGCTCCTTCTCCTTCTCCTGCTTCTTCTGATTCACCCTCCTAACTTCACCTTCTCCTTCTCCTTCTTCTGCTTCTTCTGATTCGCGCTCCTTACTTCACCTTCTCCTTCTCCTTCTTCTGCTTCTTCTGATTCACCCTCCTGACTTCACCTTCTCCTTCTCCTTCTTCTACTTCTTCTGCTTCTCCCTCCAGACTTCACCTTCACCTTCTCCTTCTTCTACTTCTTCTGATTCACCCTCCAGACTTCACCTTCTCCTTCTCCTTCTTCTGCTTCTTCTGATTCACCCTCCAGACTTCACCTTCTCCTTCTCCTTATTATGCTTCTTCTGATTCACCTTCCAGACTTCACCTTCTCCTTCTCCTTCTTCTGCTTCTTCTGATTCACCCTCCAGACTTCACCTTTTCCTTCTCCTTCTTCTGCTTCTTCTGATTCACCCTCCAGACTTCACCTTCTCCTTCTCCTTCTTCTACTTCTTCTGATTCACCCTCCAGACTTCACCTTCTCCTTCTCTTTCTTCTGCTTCTTCTGATTCTCCCTCCAGACTTCACCTTCTCCTTCTCCTTCTTCTGATTCTTCTAATTCACCCTCCAGACTTCACCTTCTCCTTCTCCTTCTTCTGCTTCTTCTGATTCACCCTCCTGACTTCACCTTCTCCTTCTCCTTCTTCTACTTCTTCTGATTCACCCTCCTGACTTCACCTTCTCCTTCTCCTTCTTCTACTTCTACTGCTTCACCCTCCAGACTTCACCTTCTCCTTCTCCTTCTTCTACTTCTTCTGATTCACCCTCCAGACTTCACCTTCTCCTTCTCCTTCTTCTACTTCTTCTGATTCACCCTCCAGACTTCACCTTCTCCTTCTCCTTCTTCTACTTCTTCTGATTCATCCTCCAGACTTCACCTTCTCCTTCTCCTTCTTCTGCTTCTTCTGATTCACCCTCCAGACTTCACCTTCTCCTTCTCCTTATTCTGCTTCTTCTGATTCACCCTCCAGACTTCACCTTCTCCTTCTCCTTCTTCTGCTTCTTCTGATTCACCCTCCAGACTTCACCTTCTCCTTCTCCTTCTTCTGCTTCTTCTGATTCACCCTCCAGACTTCACCTTCTCCTTCTCCTTCTTCTACTTCTTCTGATTCACCCTCCAGACTTCATCTTCTCCTTCTCCTTCTTCTGCTTCTTCTGATTCACCCTCCAGACTTCACCTTCTCCTTCTCCTTCGTCTACTTCTTCTGATTCACCCTCCAGACTACACCTTCTCCTTCTCCTTCTTCTACTTCTTCTGATTCACCCACCAGACTTCACCTTCTCCTTCTCCTTCTTCTGTTTCTTCTGATTCACCCTCGAGACTTCACCTTCTCCTTCTCCTTCTTCTACTTCTTCTGATTCACCCTCCAGACTTCACCTTCTCCTTCTCCTTCTTCTACTTCTTCTGATTCACCCTCCAGACTTCATCTTCTCCTTCTCCTTCTTCTGCATCTTCTGATTCACCCTCCAGACTTCACCTTCTCCTTATCCTTCTTCTGCTTCTTCTGATTCACCCTCCAGACTTCACCTTCTCCTTCTCCTTCTTCTACTTCTTCTGATTCACCCTCCAGACTTCACCTTCTCCTTCTCCTTCTTCTACTTCTTCTGATTCACCCTCCAGTCTTCACATTCTCCTTCTCCTTCTTCTGTTTCTTCTGCTTCAGCCTCCAGACTTCACCTTCTCCTTCTCTTTCTTCTGATTCTTCTGATTCACCCTCCAGACTTCACCTTCTCCTTCTCCTTCTTCTGATTCTTCTGATTCACCCTCCAGACTTCACCTTCTCCTTCTCCTTCTTCTGCTTCTTCTGATTCACCCTCCTGGCTTCACCTTCTCCTTCTCCTTCTTCTACTTCTTCTGAATCACCCTCCTGACTTCACCTTCTCCTTCTCCTTCTTCTCCTTCTTCTGCTTCACCCTCCAGACTTCACCTTCTCCTTCTCCTTCTTCTACCTCTTCTGATTCACCCTCCAGACTTCACCTTCTCCTTCTCCTTCTTCTGCTTCTTCTGATTCACCCTCCAGACTTCACCTTCTCCTTCTCCTTATTCTGCTTCTTCTGATTCACCCTCCAGACTTCACCTTCTCCTTCTCCTTATTCTGCTTCTTCTGATTCAACCTCCAGACTTCACCTTCTCCTTCTCCTTCTTCTACTTCGTCTGATTCACCCTCCAGACTTCACCTTCTCCTTCTCCTTCTTCTGCTTCTTCTGATTCACCCTCCAGACTTCACCTTCTCCTTCTCCTTATTCTGCTTCTTCTGATTCACCCTCCAGACTTCACCTTCTCCTTCTCCTTCTTCTGCTTCTTCTGATTCAACCTCCAGACTTCACCTTCTCCTTCTCCTTCTTCTGCTTCTTCTGATTCATCCTCCAGACTTCACCTTCTCCTTCTCCTTCTACTACTTCTTCTGATTCACCCTCCAGACTTCACCTTCTCCTTCTCGTTCTTCTGCTTCTTTTGATTCACCCTCCAGACTTCACCTTCTCCTTCTCCTTCGTCAACTTCTTCTGATTCACCCTCCAGACTACACCTTCTCCTTCTCCTTCTTCTACTTCTTCTGATTCACCCTCCAGACTTCACCTTCTCCTTCTCGTTCTTCTGCTTCTTCTGATTCACCCTCCAGACTTCACCTTCTCCTTCTCCGTCTTCTACTTCTTCTGATTCACCCTCCAGACTTCACCTTCAACTTCTCCTTCTTCTACTTCTTCTGATTCACCCTCCAGACTTCACCTTCTCCTTCTCCTTCTTCTACTTCTTCTGCTTCTCCCTCCAGACGTCACCTTCTCCTTCTCCTTCTTCTGCTTCTTCTGATTCACCCTCCAGACTTCACCTTCTCCTTCTCCTTCTTCTACTTCTTCTGATTCAACCTCCAGACTTCACCTTCTCCTTCTCCTTCTTCTACTTCTTTTGATTCACCCTTCAGACTTCACCTTCTCCTTCTCCTTCTTCTACTTCTTCCGATTCACCCTCCTGACTTCACCTTCTCCTTCTCCTTCTTCTACTTCTTCTGCTTCTCCCTCCAGACGTCACCTTCTCCTTCTCCTTCTTCTGCTTCTTCTGATTCACCCTCCAGACTTCACCTTCTCCTTCTCCTTCTTCTACTTCTTCTGATTCACCCTCCTGACTTCATCTTCTCCTTCTCCTTCTTCTACTTCTTCTGCTTCGCCCTCCAGACTTCACCTTCTCCTTCTCCTTCTTCTGCTTCTTCTGCTTCACCCTCCAGACTTCACCTTCTCCTTCTCCTTCTTCTGCTTCACTCTCCTGACTTCACCTTCTCCTTCTCCTTCTTCTACTTCTTCTGATTCACCCTCCAGACTTCACCTTCTCCTTCTCCTTCTTCTGCTTCTTCTGCTGCGCCCTCCTGACTTCACCTTCTCCTTCTCCTTCTTCTGCTTCTTCTAATTCACCCTCCAGACTTCACCTTCTCCTTCTCCTTCTTCTGCTTCTTCTGATTCACCCTCCAGACTTCACCTTCTCCTTCTCCTTCTTCTGCTTCTTCTGATTCACCCTCCAGACCTCATCTTCTCCTTCTCCTTCTTCTACTTCTTCTGATTCACCCTCCAGACTTCTTCTTCTCCTTCTCCTTCTTCTGCTTCTTCTTATTCACCCACCAGACTTCACCTTCTCCTTCTCCTTCTTCTGCTTCTTCTGATTCACCCTCCAGACTTCACCTTCTCCTTCTCCTTCTTCTGCTTCTTCTGCTTCACCCTCCAGACTTCACCTTCTCCTTCTCCTTCTTCTGCTTCTTCTGCTTCACCATCCTGACTTCACCTTCTCCTTCTCCTTCTTCTACTTCTTCTGATTCACCCTCCAGACTTCTCCTTCTCCTTCTCCTTCTTCTGCTTCTTCTGCTTCACTCTCCTGACTTCACCTTCTCCTTCTCCTTCTTCTACTTCTTCTGATTCACCCTCCAGACTTCACCCTCTCCTTCTCCTTCTTCTGCTTCTTCTGCTTCACCCTCCAGACTTCACCTTCTCTTTCTCCTTCTTCTGCTTCTTCTGCTGCGCCCTCCAGACTTCACCTTCTCCTTCTCCTTCTTCTGCTTCTTCTGATTCACCCTCCAGACTTCACCTTCTCCTTCTCCTTCTTCTACTTCTTCTGATCCACCCTCCTGACTTCACCTTCTCCTTCTCCTTCTTCTGCTTCTTCTGCTTCACCCTCCAGACTTCACCTTCTCCTTCTCCTTCTTCTACTTCTTCTGCTTCACCCTCCAGACTTCACCTTCTCCTTCTCCTTCTTCTGCTTCTTCTGCTTCACCATCCTGACTTCACATTATCCTTCTCCTTCTTCTACTTCTTCTGATTCACCCTCCAGACTTCACCTACTCCTTCTCCTTCTTCTGCTTCTTCTGCTTCACCCTCCAGACTTCACCTTCTCCTTCTCCTTCTTCTGCTTCTTCTGCTTCGACCTCCAGACTTCACCTTCTCCTTCTCCTTCTTCTGCTTCTTCTGCTTCACTCTCCTGACTTCACCTTCTCCTTCTCCTTCTTCTACTTCTTCTGATTCACCCTCCAGACTTCACCCTCTCCTTCTCCTTCTTCTACTTCTTCTGCTTCACCCCCCTGACTTCACCTTCTCCTTCTCCTTCTTCTGCTTCTTCTGATTCACGCTCCTGACTTCACCTTTTACTTCTCCTTCTTCTGCTTCTTCTGATTCACCCTCCAGACTTCACCTTCTCCTTCTCCTTCTTCTGCTTCTTCTGATTCACCCTCCAGACTTCACCTTCTCCTTCTCCTTCTTCTGCTTCTTCTGATTCACCCTCCAGACCTCACCTTCTCCTTCTCCTTCTTCTACTTCTTCTGATTCACCCTCCAGACTTCATCTTCTCCTTCTCCTTCTTCTGCTTCTTCTGATTCACCCTCCAGACTTCACCTTCTCCTTCTCCTTCTACTACTTCGTCTGATTCACCCTCCAGACTTCACCTTCTCCTTCTCCTTCTTCTACTTCTTCTGATTCACCCTCCAGTCTTCACCTACTCCTTCTCCTTCTTCTGTTTCTTCTGCTTCACCCTCCAGACTTCCCCTTCTCCTTCTCTTTCTTCTGCTTCTTCTGATTCACCCTCCAGACTTCATCTTCTCCTTCTCCTTCTTCTGATTCTTCTGATTCACCCTCCAGACTTCACCTTCTCCTTCTCCTTCTTCTGCTTCTTCTGATTCACCCTCCTGACTTCACCTTCTCCTTCTCCTTCTTCTACTTCTTCTGCTTCTCCCTCCAGACTTCACCTTCTCCTTCTCCTTCTTCTACTTCTTCTGATTCACCCTCCAGACTTCACCTTCTCCTTCTCCTTCTTCTGCTTCTTCTGATTCACCCTCCAGACTTCACCTTCTCCTTCTCCTTATTCTGCTTCTTCTGATTCACCCTCCATACTTCACCTTCTCCTTCTCCTTCTTCTGCTTCTTCTGATTCACCCTCCAGACTTCACCTTTTCCTTCTCCTTCTTCTGCTTCTTCTGATTCACCCTCCAGACTTCACCTTCTCCTTCTCCTTCTTCTGCTTCTTCTAAATTCACCCTCCAGACTTCACCTTCTCCTTCTCCTTCTTCTACTTCTTCTGATTCACCCTCCAGACTTCACCTTCTCCTTCTCTTTCTTCTGCTTCTTCTGATTCTCCCTCCAGACTTCACCTTCTCCTTCTCCTTCTTCTGATTCTTCTGATTCACCCTCCAGACTTCACCTTCTCCTTCTCCTTCTTCTGCTTCTTCTGATTCACCCTCCTGACTTCACCTTCTCCTTCTCCTTCTTCTACTTCTTCTGATTCACCCTCCTGACTTCACCTTCTCCTTCTCCTTCTTCTACTTCTACTGCTTCACCCTCCAGACTTCACCTTCTCCTTCTCCTTCTTCTACTTCTTCTGATTCACCCTCCAGACTTCACCTTCTCCTTCTCCTTCTTCTACTTCTTCTGATTCACCCTCCAGACTTCACCTTCTCCTTCTCCTTCGTCTACTTCTTCTGATTCACCCTCCAGACTACACCTTCTCCTTCTCCTTCTTCTACTTCTTCTGATTCACCCACCAGACTTCACCTTCTCCTTCTCCTTCTTCTGTTTCTTCTGATTCACCCTCGAGACTTCACCTTCTCCTTCTCCTTCTTCTACTTCTTCTGATTCACCCTCCAGACTTCACCTTCTCCTTCTCCTTCTTCTACTTCTTCTGATTCACCCTCCAGACTTCATCTTCTCCTTCTCCTTCTTCTGCATCTTCTGATTCACCCTCCAGACTTCACCTTCTCCTTCTCCTTCTTCTGCTTCTTCTGATTCACCCTCCAGACTTCACCTTCTCCTTCTCCTTCTTCTACTTCTTCTGATTCACCCTCCAGACTTCACCTTCTCCTTCTCCTTCTTCTACTTCTTCTGATTCACCCTCCAGTCTTCACATTCTCCTTCTCCTTCTTCTGTTTCTTCTGCTTCAGCTCCAGACTTCACCTTCTCCTTCTCTTTCTTCTGATTCTTCTGATTCACCCTCAGACTTCACCTTCTCCTTCTCCTTCTTCTGATTCTTCTGATTGACCCTCCAGACTTCACCTTCTCCTTCTCCTTCTTCTGCTTCTTCTGATTCACCCTCCTGGCTTCACCTTCTCCTTCTCCTTCTTCTACTTCTTCTGAATCACCCTCCTGACTTCACCTTCTCCTTCTCCTTCTTCTCCTTCTTCTGCTTCAGCCTCCAGACTTCACCTTCTCCTTCTCCTTCTTCTACCTCTTCTGATTCACCCTCCAGACTTCACCTTCTCCTTCTCCTTATTCTGCTTCTTCTGATTCAACCTCCAGACTTCACCTTCTCCTTCTCCTTCTTCTGCTTCTTCTGATTCACCCTCCAGACTTCACCTTCTCCTTCTCTTCTTCTGTTTCTTCTGATTCGCCCTCCAGACTTCACCTTCTCCTTCTCCTTCTTCTGCTTCTTCTGATTCACCCTCCTGACTTCACCTTCTCCTTCTCCTTCTTCTACTTCTTCTGATTCACCCTCCTGACTTCACCTTCTCCTTCTCCTTCTTCTACTTCTTCTGCTTCACCCTCCAGACTTCACCTTCTCCTTCTCCTTCTTCTACTTCTTCTGATTCACCCTCCAGACTTCACCTTCTCCTTCTACTTCTTCTGCTTCTTCTGATTCACCCTCCAGACTTCACCTTCTCCTTCTCCTTATTCTGCTTCTTCTGATTCACCCTCCAGACTTCACCTTCTCCTTCTCCTTCTTCTGCTTCTTCTGATTCACCCTCCAGACTTCACCTTCTCCTTCTCCTTCTTCTGCTTCTTCTGATTCACCCTCCAGACATCACCTTCTCCTTCTCCTTCTTCTGCTTCTTCTGATTCACCCTCCAGACTTCACCTTCTCCTTATCGTTCTTCTGCTTCTTCTGATTCACCCTCCAGACTTCACCTTCTCCTTCTCCTTCTTCTGTTTCTTCTGATTCGCCCTCCAGACTTCACCTTCTCCTTCTCCTTCTTCTGCTTCTTCTGATTCACCCTCCTGACTTCACCTTCTCCTTCTCCTTCTTCTACTTCTTATGCTTCACCCTCCAGACTTCACCTTCTCCTTCTCCTTCTTCTACTTCTTCTGATTCACCCTCCAGACTTCACCTTCTCCTTCTCCTTCTTCTGCTTCTTCTGATTCACCCTCCAGACTTCACCTTCTCCTTCTCCTTATTCTGCTTCTTCTGATTCACCCTCCAGACTTCACCTTCTCCTTCTCCTTCTTCTGCTTCTTCTGATTCACCCTCCAGACTTCACCTTCTCCTTCTCCTTCTTCTGCTTCTTCTGATTCACCCTCCAGACATCACCTTCTCCTTCTCCTTCTTCTGCTTCTTCTGATTCACCCTCCAGACTTCACCTTCTCCTTCTCCTTCTTCTGATTCTTCTGATTCACCCTCCAGACTTCACCTTCTCCTTCTCCTTCTTCTGCTTCTTCTGATTCACCCTCCTGACTTCACCATCTCCTTCTCCTTCTTCTACTTCTTCTGATTCACCCTCCTGACTTCACCTTCTCCTTCTCCTTCTTCTACTTCTTCTGCTTCACCCTCCAGACTTCACCTTCTCCTTCTCCTTTTTCTACTTCTTCTGATTCACCCTCCAGACTTCACCTTCTCCTTCTCCTTCTTCTACTTCTTCTGATTCACCCTACAGACTTCACCTTCTCCTTCTCCTTCTTCTGCTTCTTCTGATTCACCCTCCAGACTTCACCTTCTCCTTCTCCTTCTTCTGCTTCTTCTGATTCACCCTCTTCTCCTTCTCCTTCTTCTACTTCTTCTGATTCACCCTCCAGACTTCACCTTCTCCTTCTCCTTCTTCTACTTCTTCTGATTCACCCTCCAGTCTTCACCTTCTCCTTCTTCTGTTTCTTCTGCTTCACCCTCCAGACTGCACCTTCTCCTTCTCTTTCTTCTGCTTCTTCTGATTCACCCTCCAGACTTCACCTTCTCCTTCTCCTTCTTCTGATTCTTCTGATTCACCCTCCAGACTTCACCTTCTCCTTCTCCTTCTTCTGCTTCTTCTGATTCTCCCTCCAGACCTCACCTTCTCCTTCTCCTTCTTCTACTTCTTCTGATTCACCCTCCTGACTTCACCTTCTCCTTCTCCTTCATCTACTTCTTCTGCTTCACCCTCCAGACTTCACCTTCTCCTTCTCCTTCTTCTACTTCTTCTGATTCACCCTCCAGACTTCACCTTCTCCTTCTCCTTCTTCTGCTTCTTCTGATTCACCCTCCAGACTTCACCTTCTCCTTCTCCTTCGTCTACTTCTTCTGATTCACACTCCAGACTACACCTTCTCCTTCTCCTTCTTCTACTTCTTCTGATTCACCCTCCAGACTTCACCTTCTCCTTCTCCTTCTTCTGTTTCTTCTGATTCACCCTCCAGACTTCATCTTCTCCTTCTCCTTCTTCTACTTCTTCTGATTCACCCTCCAGACTTCACCTTCTCCTTCTCCTTCTTCTACTTCTTCTGATTCACCCTCCAGACTTCATCTTCTCCTTCTCCTTCTTCTGTTTCTTCTGATTCACCCTCCAGACTTCACCTTCTCCTTCTCCTTCTTCTGCTTCTTCTGATTCACCCTCCAGACTTCAACTTCTCCTTCTCCTTCTTCTACTTCTTCTGATTCACCCTCCAAACTTCACCTTCTCCTTCTCCATCTTCTACTTCTTCTGATTCACCCTCCAGTCTTCACCTTCTCCTTCTCCTTCTTCTGTTTCTTCTGCTTCACCCTCCAGACTTCACCTTCTCCTTCTCTTTCTTCTGCTTCTTCTGATTCACCCTCCAGACTTCACCTTCTCCTTCTCCTTCTTCTGATTCTTCTGATTCACCCTCCAGACTTCACCTTCTCCTTCTCCTTCTTCTGCTTCTTCTGATTCACCCTCCTGACTTCACCTTCTCATTCTCCTTCTTCTACTTCTTCTGATTCACCCTCCTGACTTCACCTTCTCCTTCTCCTTCTTCTACTTCTTCTGCTTCACCCTCCAGACTTCACCTTCTCCTTCTCCTTCTTCTACTTCTTCTGATTCACCCTCCAGACTTCACCTTCTCCTTCTCCTTCTTCTGCTTCTTCTGATTCACCCTCCAGACTTCACCTTCTCATTCTCCTTCTTGTGCTTCTTCTGCTGCGCCCTCCAGACTTCACCTTCTCCTTCTCCTTCTTCTGCTTCTTCTGCTTCACACTCCAGACTTCACCTTCTCCTTCTCCTTCTTCTGCTTCTTCTGCTGCGCCCTCCAGGCTTCACCTTCTCCTTCTCCTTCTTCTGCTTCTTCTGCTTCACCGTCCTGACTTCACCTTCTCCTTCTCCTTCTTCTACTTCTTCTGCTACACCCCCCTGACTTCACCTGCTCCTTCTCCTTCTTCTGATTCTTCTGATTCACCCTCCTAAATTCACCTTCTCCTTCTCCTTCTTCTGCTTCTTCTGATTCACCCTCCTGACTTCACCTTCTCCTTCTCCTTCTTCTGCTTCTTCTGCTTCACCCTCCTGACTTCACCTTCTCCTTCTCCTTCTTCTACCTCTTCTGATTCACCCTCCAGACTTCACCTACTGCTTCTCCTTCTTCTCCTTCTTCTGCTGCGCCCTCCAGACTTCACCTTCTCCTTCTCCTTCTTCTGCTTCTTCTGATTCACCCTCCAGACTTCACCTTCTCCTTCTCCTTCTTCTACTTCTTCTGATCCACCCTCCTGACTTCACCTTCTCCTTCTCCTTCTTCTGCTTCTTCTGCTTCACCCTCCAGACTTCACCTTCTCCTTCTCCTTCTTCTGCTTCTTCTGCTTCACCCTCCAGACTTCACCTTCTCCTTCTCCTTCTTCTGCTTCTTCTGCTTCACCCTCCTGACTTCACCTTATCCTTCTCCTTCTTCTACTTCTTCTGATTCACCCTCCAGACTTCACCTACTCCTTCTCCTTCTTCTGCTTCTTCTGCTTCACCCTCCAGACTTAACCTTCTCCTTCTCCTTCTTCTGCTTCTTCTGCTTCGCCCTCCAGACTTCACCTTCTCCTTCTCCTTCTTCTGCTTCTTCTGCTTCACTCTCCTGACTTCACCTTCTCCTTCTCCTTCTTCTACTTCTTCTGATTCACCCTCCAGACTTCACCCTCTCCTTCTCCTTCTTCTGCTTCTTCTGCTTGACCCTCCAGACTTCACCTTCTCCTTCTCCTTCTTCTGCTTCTTCTGCTTCACCGTCCTGACTTCACCTTCTCCTTCTTCTACTTCTTCTGCTTCACCCCCCTGACTTCACCTGCTCCTTCTCCTTCTTCTGCTTCTTCTGATTCACCCTCCTAACTTCACCTTCTCCTTCTCCTTCTTCTGCTTCTTCTGATTCACGCTCCTGACTTCACCTTTTCCTTCTCCTTCTTCTGCTTCTTCTGATTCACCCTCCAGACTTCACCTTCTCCTTCTCCTTCTTCTACTTCTTCTGATTCACCCTCCAGACTTCACCTTCTCCTTCTCCTTCTTCTACTTCTTCTGATTCACCCTCCAGTCTTCACATTCTCCTTCTCCTTCTTCTGTTTCTTCTGCTTCAGCCTCCAGACTTCACCTTCTCCTTCTCTTTCTTCTGATTCTTCTGATTCACCCTCCAGACTTCACCTTCTCCTTCTCCTTCTTCTGATTCTTCTGATTGACCCTCCAGACTTCACCTTCTCCTTCTCCTTCTTCTGCTTCTTCTGATTCACCCTCCTGGCTTCACCTTCTCCTTCTCCTTCTTCTACTTCTTCTGAATCACCCTCCTGACTTCACCTTCTCCTTTTCCTTCTTCTCCTTCTTCTGCTTCAGCCTCCAGACTTCACCTTCTCCTTCTCCTTCTTCTACCTCTTCTGATTCACCCTCCAGACTTCACCTTCTCCTTCTCCTTCTTCTGCTTCTTCTGATTCACCCTCCAGACTTCACCTTCTCCTTCTCCTTATTCTGCTTCTTCTGATTCACCCTCCAGACTTCACCTTCTCCTTCTCCTTATTCTGCTTCTTCTGATTCAACCTCCAGACTTCACCTTCTCCTTCTCCTTCTTCTGCTTCTTCTGATTCACCCTCCAGACTTCACCTTCTCCTTCTCCTTCTTCTACTTCTTATGCTTCACCCTCCAGACTTCACCTTCTCCTTCTCCTTCTTCTACTTCTTCTGATTCACCCTCCAGACTTCACCTTCTCCTTCTCCTTTTTCTGCTTCTTCTGATTCACCCTCCAGACTTCACCTTCTCCTTCTCCTTATTCTGCTTCTTCTGATTCACCCTCCAGACTTCACCTTCTCCTTCTCCTTCTTCTGCTTCTTCTGATTCACCCTCCAGACTTCACCTTCTCCTTCTCCTTCTTCTGCTTCTTCTGATTCACCCTCCAGACATCACCTTCTCCTTCTCCTTCTTCTGCTTCTTCTGATTCACCCTCCAGACTTCACCTTCTCCTCCTCCTTCTTCTACTTCTTCTGATTCACCCTCCAGACTTCACCTTCTCCTTCTCTTTCTTCTGCTTCTTCTGATTCACCCTCCAGACTTCACCTTCTCCTTCTCCTTCTTCTGATTCTTCTGATTCACCCTCCAGACTTCACCTTCTCCTTCTCCTTCTTCTGCTTCTTCTGATTCACCCTCCTGACTTCACCATCTCCTTCTCCTTCTTCTACTTCTTCTGATTCACCCTCCTGACTTCACCTTCTCCTTCTCCTTCTTCTACTTCTTCTGCTTCACCCTCCAGACTTCACCTTCTCCTTCTCCTTTTTCTACTTCTTCTGGTTCACCCTCCAGACTTCACCTTCTCCTTCTCCTTCTTCTACTTCTTCTGATTCACCCTACAGACTTCACCTTCTCCTTCTCCTTCTTCTGCTTCTTCTGATTCACCCTCCAGACTTCACCTTCTCCTTCTCCTTCTTCTGCTTCTTCTGATTCACCCTCTTCTCCTTCTCCTTCTTCTACTTCTTCTGATTCACCCTCCAGACTTCACCTTCTCCTTCTCCTTCTTCTACTTCTTCTGATTCACCCTCCAGTCTTCACCTTCTCCTTCTTCTGTTTCTTCTGCTTCACCCTCCAGACTGCACCTTCTCCTTCTCTTTCTTCTGCTTCTTCTGATTCACCCTCCAGACTTCACCTTCTCCTTCTCCTTCTTCTGATTCTTCTGATTCACCCTCCAGACTTCACCTTCTCCTTCTCCTTCTTCTGCTTCTTCTGATTCTCCCTCCAGACCTCACCTTCTCCTTCTCCTTCTTCTACTTCTTCTGATTCACCCTCCTGACTTCACCTTCTCCTTCTCCTTCATCTACTTCTTCTGCTTCACCCTCCAGACTTCACCTTCTCCTTCTCCTTCTTCTACTTCTTCTGATTCACCCTCCAGACTTCACCTTCTCCTTCTCCTTCTTCTGCTTCTTCTGATTCACCCTCCAGACTTCACCTTCTCCTTCTCCTTCGTCTACTTCTTCTGATTCACACTCCAGACTACACCTTCTCCTTCTCCTTCTTCTACTTCTTCTGATTCACCCTCCAGACTTCACCTTCTCCTTCTCCTTCTTCTGTTTCTTCTGATTCACCCTCCAGACTTCATCTTCTCCTTCTCCTTCTTCTACTTCTTCTGATTCACCCTCCAGACTTCACCTTCTCCTTCTCCTTCTTCTACTTCTTCTGATTCACCCTCCAGACTTCATCTTCTCCTTCTCCTTCTTCTGTTTCTTCTGATTCACCCTCCAGACTTCACCTTCTCCTTCTCCTTCTTCTGCTTCTTCTGATTCACCCTCCAGACTTCAACTTCTCCTTCTCCTTCTTCTACTTCTTCTGATTCACCCTCCAAACTTCACCTTCTCCTTCTCCATCTTCTACTTCTTCTGATTCACCCTCCAGTCTTCACCTTCTCCTTCTCCTTCTTCTGTTTCTTCTGCTTCACCCTCCAGACTTCACCTTCTCCTTCTCTTTCTTCTGCTTCTTCTGATTCACCCTCCGGACTTCACCTTCTCCTTCTCCTTCTTCTGATTCTTCTGATTCACCCTCCAGACTTCACCTTCTCCTTCTCCTTCTTCTGCTTCTTCTGATTCACCCTCCTGACTTCACCTTCTCATTCTCCTTCTTCTACTTCTTCTGATTCACCCTCCTGACTTCACCTTCTCCTTCTCCTTCTTCTACTTCTTCTGCTTCACCCTCCAGACTTCACCTTCTCCTTCTCCTTCTTCTACTTCTTCTGATTCACCCTCCAGACTTCACCTTCTCCTTCTCCTTCTTCTGCTTCTTCTGATTCACCCTCCAGACTTCACCTTCTCATTCTCCTTCTTGTGCTTCTTCTGCTGCGCCCTCCAGACTTCACCTTCTCCTTCTCCTTCTTCTGCTTCTTCTGCTTCACACTCCAGACTTCACCTTCTCCTTCTCCTTCTTCTGCTTCTTCTGCTGCGCCCTCCAGGCTTCACCTTCTCCTTCTCCTTCTTCTGCTTCTTCTGCTTCACCGTCCTGACTTCACCTTCTCCTTCTCCTTCTTCTACTTCTTCTGCTACACCCCCCTGACTTCACCTGCTCCTTCTCCTTCTTCTGCTTCTTCTGATTCACCCTCCTAAATTCACCTTCTCCTTCTCCTTCTTCTGCTTCTTCTGATTCACCCTCCTGACTTCACCTTCTCCTTCTCCTTCTTCTGCTTCTTCTGCTTCACCCTCCTGACTTCACCTTCTCCTTCTCCTTCTTCTACCTCTTCTGATTCACCCTCCAGACTTCACCTACTGCTTCTCCTTCTTCTCCTTCTTCTGCTGCGCCCTCCAGACTTCACCTTCTCCTTCTCCTTCTTCTGCTTCTTCTGATTCACCCTCCAGACTTCACCTTCTCCTTCTCCTTCTTCTACTTCTTCTGATCCACCCTCCTGACTTCACCTTCTCCTTCTCCTTCTTCTGCTTCTTCTGCTTCACCCTCCAGACTTCACCTTCTCCTTCTCCTTCTTCTGCTTCTTCTGCTTCACCCTCCAGACTTCACCTTCTCCTTCTCCTTCTTCTGCTTCTTCTGCTTCACCCTCCTGACTTCACCTTATCCTTCTCCTTCTTCTACTTCTTCTGATTCACCCTCCAGACTTCACCTACTCCTTCTCCTTCTTCTGCTTCTTCTGCTTCACCCTCCAGACTTAACCTTCTCCTTCTCCTTCTTCTGCTTCTTCTGCTTCGCCCTCCAGACTTCACCTTCTCCTTCTCCTTCTTCTCCTTCTTCTGCTTCACTCTCCTGACTTCACCTTCTCCTTCTCCTTCTTCTACTTCTTCTGATTCACCCTCCAGACTTCACCCTCTCCTTCTCCTTCTTCTGCTTCTTCTGCTTGACCCTCCAGACTTCACCTTCTCCTTCTCCTTCTTCTGCTTCTTCTGCTTCACCGTCCTGACTTCACCTTCTCCTTCTTCTACTTCTTCTGCTTCACCCCCCTGACTTCACCTGCTCCTTCTCCTTCTTCTGCTTCTTCTGATTCACCCTCCTAACTTCACCTTCTCCTTCTCCTTCTTCTGCTTCTTCTGATTCACGCTCCTGACTTCACCTTTTCCTTCTCCTTCTTCTGCTTCTTCTGATTCACCCTCCAGACTTCACCTTCTCCTTCTCCTTCTTCTACTTCTTCTGATTCACCCTCCAGACTTCACCTTCTCCTTCTCCTTCTTCTACTTCTTCTGATTCACCCTCCAGTCTTCACATTCTCCTTCTCCTTCTTCTGTTTCTTCTGCTTCAGCCTCCAGACTTCACCTTCTCCTTCTCTTTCTTCTGATTCTTCTGATTCACCCTCCAGACTTCACCTTCTCCTTCTCCTTCTTCTGATTCTTCTGATTGACCCTCCAGACTTCACCTTCTCCTTCTCCTTCTTCTGCTTCTTCTGATTCACCCTCCTGGCTTCACCTTCTCCTTCTCCTTCTTCTACTTCTTCTGAATCACCCTCCTGACTTCACCTTCTCCTTCTCCTTCTTCTCCTTCTTCTGCTTCAGCCTCCAGACTTCACCTTCTCCTTCTCCTTCTTCTACCTCTTCTGATTCACCCTCCAGACTTCACCTTCTCCTTCTCCTTCTTCTGCTTCTTCTGATTCACCCTCCAGACTTCACCTTCTCCTTCTCCTTATTCTGCTTCTTCTGATTCACCCTCCAGACTTCACCTTCTCCTTCTCCTTATTCTGCTTCTTCTGATTCAACCTCCAGACTTCACCTTCTCCTTCTCCTTCTTCTGCTTCTTCTGATTCACCCTCCAGACTTCACCTTCTCCTTCTCCTTCTTCTGTTTCTTCTGATTCGCCCTCCAGACTTCACCTTCTCCTTCTCCTTCTTCTGCTTCTTCTGATTCACCCTCCTGACTTCACCTTCTCCTTCTCCTTCTTCTACTTCTTCTGATTCACCCTCCTGACTTCACCTTCTCCTTCTCCTTCTTCTACTTCTTCTGCTTCACCCTCCAGACTTCACCTTCTCCTTCTCCTTCTTCTACTTCTTCTGATTCACCCTCCAGACTTCACCTTCTCCTTCTCCTTCTTCTGCTTCTTCTGATTCACCCTCCAGACTTCACCTTCTCCTTCTCCTTATTCTGCTTCTTCTGATTCACCCTCCAGACTTCACCTTCTCCTTCTCCTTCTTCTGCTTCTTCTGATTCACCCTCCAGACTTCACCTTCTCCTTCTCCTTCTTCTGCTTCTTCTGATTCACCCTCCAGACATCACCTTCTCCTTCTCCTTCTTCTGCTTCTTCTGATTCACCCTCCAGACTTCACCTTCTCCTTATCGTTCTTCTGCTTCTTCTGATTCACCCTCCAGACTTCACCTTCTCCTTCTCCTTCTTCTGTTTCTTCTGATTCGCCCTCCAGACTTCACCTTCTCCTTCTCCTTCTTCTGCTTCTTCTGATTCACCCTCCTGACTTCACCTTCTCCTTCTCCTTCTTCTACTTCTTATGCTTCACCCTCCAGACTTCACCTTCTCCTTCTCCTTCTTCTACTTCTTCTGATTCACCCTCCAGACTTCACCTTCTCCTTCTCCTTCTTCTGCTTCTTCTGATTCACCCTCCAGACTTCACCTTCTCCTTCTCCTTATTCTGCTTCTTCTGATTCACCCTCCAGACTTCACCTTCTCCTTCTCCTTCTTCTGCTTCTTCTGATTCACCCTCCAGACTTCACCTTCTCCTTCTCCTTCTTCTGCTTCTTCTGATTCACCCTCCAGACATCACCTTCTCCTTCTCCTTCTTCTGCTTCTTCTGATTCACCCTCCAGACTTCACCTTCTCCTTCTCCTTCTTCTACTTCTTCTGATTCACCCTCCAGACTTCACCTTCTCCTTCTCTTTCTTCTGCTTCTTCTGATTCACCCTCCAGACTTCACCTTCTCCTTCTCCTTCTTCTGATTCTTCTGATTCACCCTCCAGACTTCACCTTCTCCTTCTCCTTCTTCTGCTTCTTCTGATTCACCCTCCTGACTTCACCATCTCCTTCTCCTTCTTCTACTTCTTCTGATTCACCCTCCTGACTTCACCTTCTCCTTCTCCTTCTTCTACTTCTTCTGCTTCACCCTCCAGACTTCACCTTCTCCTTCTCCTTTTTCTACTTCTTCTGATTCACCCTCCAGACTTCACCTTCTCCTTCTCCTTCTTCTACTTCTTCTGATTCACCCTACAGACTTCACCTTCTCCTTCTCCTTCTTCTGCTTCTTCTGATTCACCCTCCAGACTTCACCTTCTCCTTCTCCTTCTTCTGCTTCTTCTGATTCACCCTCTTCTCCTTCTCCTTCTTCTACTTCTTCTGATTCACCCTCCAGACTTCACCTTCTCCTTCTCCTTCTTCTACTTCTTCTGATTCACCCTCCAGTCTTCACCTTCTCCTTCTTCTGTTTCTTCTGCTTCACCCTCCAGACTGCACCTTCTCCTTCTCTTTCTTCTGCTTCTTCTGATTCACCCTCCAGACTTCACCTTCTCCTTCTCCTTCTTCTGATTCTTCTGATTCACCCTCCAGACTTCACCTTCTCCTTCTCCTTCTTCTGCTTCTTCTGATTCTCCCTCCAGACCTCACCTTCTCCTTCTCCTTCTTCTACTTCTTCTGATTCACCCTCCTGACTTCACCTTCTCCTTCTCCTTCATCTACTTCTTCTGCTTCACCCTCCAGACTTCACCTTCTCCTTCTCCTTCTTCTACTTCTTCTGATTCACCCTCCAGACTTCACCTTCTCCTTCTCCTTCTTCTACTTCTTCTGATTCACCCTCCAGACTTCACCTTCTCCTTCTTCTACTTCTTCTGATTCACCCTCCAGACTTCACCTTCTCCTTCTCCTTCTTCTGCTTCTTCTGATTCACCCTCCAGACTTCACCTTCTCCTTCTCCTTATTCTGCTTCTTCTGATTCACCCTCCAGACTTCACCTTCTCCTTCTCCTTCTTCTGCTTCTTCTGATTCACCCTCCAGACTTCACCTTCTCCTTCTCCTTCTTCTGCTTCTTCTGATTCACCCTCCAGACTTCACATTCTCCTTCTCCTTCTTCTACTTCTTCTGATTCACCCTCCAGACTTCACCTTCTCCTTCTCCTTCTTCTGCTTCTTCTGATTCACCCTCCAGACTTCACCTTCTCCTTCTCCTTCGTCTACTTCTTCTGATTCACCCTCCAGACTACACCTTCTCCTTCTCCTTCTTCTACTTCTTCTGATTCACCCTCCAGACTTCACCTTCTCCTTCTCCTTCTTCTGTTTCTTCTGATTCACCCTCCAGACTTCATCTTCTCCTTCTCCTTCTTCTACTTCTTCTGATTCACCCTCCAGACTTCACCTTCTCCTTCTCCTTCTTCTACTTCTTCTGATTCACCCTCCAGACTTCATCTTCTCCTTCTCCTTCTTCTGTTTCTTCTGATTCACCCTCCAGACTTCACCTTCTCCTTCTCCTTCTTCTGCTTCTTCTGATTCACCCTCCAGACTTCAACTTCTCCTTCTCCTTCTTCTACTTCTTCTGATTCACCCTCCAGACTTCACCTTCTCCTTCTCCATCTTCTACTTCTTCTGATTCACCCTCCAGTCTTCACCATCTCCTTCTCCTTCTTCTGTTTCTTCTGCTTCACCCTCCAGACTTCACCTTCTCCTTCTCTTTCTTCTGCTTCTTCTGATTCACCCTCCAGACTTCACCTTCTCCTTCTCCTTCTTCTGATTCTTCTGATTCACCCTCCAGACTTCACCTTCTCCTTCTCCTTCTTCTGCTTCTTCTGATTCACCCTCCTGACTTCACCTTCTCATTCTCCTTCTTCTACTTCTTCTGATTCACCCTCCTGACTTCACCTTCTCCTTCTCCTTCTTCTACTTCTTCTGCTTCACCCTCCAGACTTCACCTTCTCCTTCTCCTTCTTCTACTTCTTCTGATTCACCCTCCAGACTTCACCTTCTCCTTCTCCTTCTTCTGCTTCTTCTGATTCACCCTCCAGACTTCACCTTCTCATTCTCCTTCTTGTGCTTCTTCTGCTGCGCCCTCCAGACTTCACCTTCTCCTTCTCCTTCTTCTGCTTCTTCTGCTTCACACTCCAGACTTCACCTTCTCCTTCTCCTTCTTCTGCTTCTTCTGCTGCGCCCTCCAGGCTTCACCTTCTCCTTCTCCTTCTTCTGCTTCTTCTGCTTCACCGTCCTGACTTCACCTTCTCCTTCTCCTTCTTCTACTTCTTCTGCTACACCCCCCTGACTTCACCTGCTCCTTCTCCTTCTTCTGCTTCTTCTGATTCACCCTCCTAAATTCACCTTCTCCTTCTCCTTCTTCTGCTTCTTCTGATTCACCCTCCTGACTTCACCTTCTCCTTCTCCTTCTTCTGCTTCTTCTGATTCACCCTCCAGACTTCACCTTCTCCTTCTCCTTCTTCTGCTTCTTCTGATTCACCCTCCAGACTTCACCTTCTCCTTCTCCTTCTTCTGCTTCTTCTGCTTCACCCTCCAGACTTCACCTTCTCCTTCTCCTTCTTCTGCTTCTTCTGCTTCACCCTCCTGACTTCACCTTCTCCTTCTCCTTCTTCTACCTCTTCTGATTCACCCTCCAGACTTCACCTACTGCTTCTCCTTCTTCTGCTTCTTCTGCTTCACCCTCCAGACTTCACCTTCTCCTTCTCCTTCTTCTGCTTCTTCTGCTTCGCCCTCCAGACTTCACCTTCTCCTTCTCCTTCTTCTGCTTCTTCTGCTTCACTCTCCTGACTTCACCTTCTACTTCTCCTTCTTCTACTTCTTCTGATTCACCCTCCAGACTTCACCCTCTCCTTCTCCTTCTTCTGCTTCTTCTGCTTCACCCTCCAGACTTCACCTTCTCTTTCTCCTTCTTCTGCTTCTTCTGCTGCGCCCTCCAGACTTCACCTTCTCCTTCTCCTTCTTCTGCTTCTTCTGATTCACCCTCCAGACTTCACCTTCTCCTTCTCCTTCTTCTACTTCTTCTGATCCACACTCCTGACTTCTCCTTCTCCTTCTCCTTCTTCTGCTTTTTCTGCTTCACCCTCCAGACTTCACCTTCTCCTTCTCCTTCTTCTGCTTCTTCTGCTTCACCCTCCAGACTTCACCTTCTCCTTCTCCTTCTTCTGCTTCTTCTGCTTCACCCTCCTGACTTCACCTTATCCTTCTCCTTCTTCTACTTCTTCTGATTCACCCTCCAGACTTCACCTACTCCTTCTCCTTCTTCTGCTTCTTCTGCTTCACCCTCCAGACTTAACCTTCTCCTTCTCCTTCTTCTGCTTCTTCTGCTTCGCCCTCCAGACTTCACCTTCTCCTTCTCCTTCTTCTGCTTCTTCTGCTTCACTCTCCTGACTTCACCTTCTCCTTCTCCTTCTTCTACTTCTTCTGATTCACCCTCCAGACTTCACCCTCTCCTTCTCCTTCTTCTGCTTCTTCTGCTTGACCCTCCAGACTTCACCTTCTCCTTCTCCTTCTTCTGCTTCTTCTGCTTCACCGTCCTGACTTCACCTTCTCCTTCTCCTTCTTCTACTTCTTCTGCTTCACCCCCCTGACTTCACCTGCTCCTTCTCCTTCTTCTGCTTCTTCTGATTCACCCTCCTAACTTCACCTTCTCCTTCTCCTTCTTCTGCTTCTTCTGATTCACGCTCCTGACTTCACCTTTTCCTTCTCCTTCTTCTGCTTCTTCTGATTCACCCTCCAGACTTCACCTTCTCCTTCTCCTTCTTCTGCTTCTTCTGATTCACCCTCCAGACTTCACCTTCTCCTTCTCCTTCTTCTGCTTCTTCTGATTCACCCTCCAGACCTCACCTTCTCCTTCTCCTTCTTCTACTTCTTCTGATTCACCCTCCAGACTTCATCTTCTCCTTCTCCTTCTTCTGCTTCATCTGATTCACCCTCCAGACTTCACCTTCTCCTTCTCCTTCTTCTACTTCTTCTGATTCACCCTCCAGACTTCACCTTCTCCTTCTCCTTCTTCTACTTCGTCTGATTCACCCTCCAGACTTCACCTTCTCCTTCTCCTTCTTCTACTTCTTCTGATTCACCCTCCAGTCTGCACCTACTTCTTCTCCTTCTTCTGTTTCTTCTGCTTCACCCTCCAGACTTCACCTTCTCCTTCTCTTTCTTCTGCTTCTTCTGATTCACCCTCCAGACTTCATCTTCTCCTTCTCCTTCTTCTGATTCTTCTGATTCACCCTCCAGACTTCACCTTCTCCTTCTCCTTCTTCTGCTTCTTCTGATTCACGCTCCTGACTTCACCTTCTCCTTCTCCTTCTTCTACTTCTTCTGCTTCACCCTCCAGACTTCACCTTCTCCTTCTCCTTCTTCTACTTCTTCTGATTCACCCTCCAGACTTCACCTTCTCCTTCTCCTTCTTCTGCTTCTTCTGATTCACCCTCCAGACTTCACCTTCTCCTTCTCCTTATTCTGCTTCTTCTGATTCACCCTCCAGACTTCACCTTCTCCTTCTCCTTCTTCTACTTCTTCTGATTCACCCTCCAGACTTCACCTTCTCCTTCTCCTTCTTCTACTTCTTCTGATTCATCCTCCAGACTTCACCTTCTCCTTCTCCTTCTTCTGCTTCTTCTGATTCACCCTCCAGACTTCACCTTCTCCGTCTCCTTATTCTGCTTCTTCTGATTCACCCTCCAGACTTCACCTTCTCCTTCTCCTTCTTCTGCTTCTTCTGATTCACCCTCCAGACTTCACCTTCTCCTTCTCCTTCTTCTGCTTCTTCTGATTCACGCCTCCAGACTTCACCTTCTCCTTCTCCTTCTTCTACTTCTTCTGATTCACCCTCCAGACTTCATCTTCTCCTTCTCCTTCTTCTGCTTCTTCTGATTCACCCTCCAGACTTCACCTTCTCCTTCTCCTTCGTCTACTTCTTCTGATTCACCCTCCAGACTACACCTTCTCCTTCTCCTTCTTCTACTTCTTCTGATTCACCCTCCAGACTTCACCTTCTCCTTCTCCTTCTTCTGTTTCTTCTGATTCACCCTCCAGACTGCACCTTCTCCTTCTCCTTCTTCTACTTCTTCTGATTCACCCTCCAGACTTCACCTTCTCCTTCTCCTTCTTCTACTTCTTCTGATTCACCCTCCAGACTTCATCTTCTCCTTCTCCTTCTTCTGCATCTTCTGATTCACCCTCCAGACTTCACCTTCTCCTTCTCCTTCTTCTACTTCTTCTGATTCACCCTCCAGTCTTCACATTCTCCTTCTCCTTCTTCTGTTTCTTCTGCTTCAGCCTCCAAACTTCACCTTCTCCTTCTCTTTCTTCTGATTCTTCTGATTCACCCTCCAGACTTCACCTTCTCCTTCTCCTTCTTCTGATTCTTCTGATTCACCCTCCAGACTTCACCTTCTCCTTCTCCTTCTTCTGCTTCTTCTGATTCACCCTCCTGGCTTCACCTTCTCCTTCTCCTTCTTCTACTTCTTCTGATTCACCCTCCTGACTTCACCTTCTCCTTCTCCTTCTTCTCCTTCTTCTGCTTCACCCTCCAGACTTCACCTTCTCCTTCTCCTTCTTCTACCTCTTCTGATTCACCCTCCAGACTTCACCTTCTCCTTCTCCTTCTTCTGCTTCTTCTGATTCACCCTCCAGACTTCACCTTCTCCTTCTCCTTATTCTGCTTCTTCTGATTCACCCTCCAGACTTCACCTTCTCCTTCTCCTTATTCTGCTTCTTCTGATTCAACCTCCAGACTTCACCTTCTCCTTCTCCTTCTTCTGCTTCTTCTGATTCACCCTCCAGACTTCACCTTCTCCTTCTCCTTCTTCTGTTTCTTCTGATTCGCCCTCCAGACTTCACCTTCTCCTTCTCCTTCTTCTGCTTCTTCTGATTCACCCTCCTGACTTCACCTTCTCCTTCTCCTTCTTCTACTTCTTCTGATTCACCCTCCTGACTTCACCTTCTCCTTCTCCTTCTTCTACTTCTTCTGCTTCACCCTCCAGACTTCACCTTCTCCTTCTGCTTCTTCTACTTCTTCTGATTCACCCTCCAGACTTCACCTTCTCCTTCTGCTTCTTCTGCTTCTTCTGATTCACCCTCCAGACTTCACCTTCTCCTTCTCCTTATTCTGCTTCTTCTGATTCACCCTCCAGACTTCACCTTCTCCTTCTCCTTCTTCTGCTTCTTCTGATTCACCCTCCAGACTTCACCTTCTCCTTCTCCTTCTTCTGCTTCTTCTGATTCACGCTCCAGACATCACCTTCTCCTTCTCCTTCTTCTGCTTCTTCTGATTCACCCTCCAGACTTCACCTTCTCCTTCTCCTTCTTCTACTTCTTCCGATTCACCCTCCAGACTTCACCTTCTCCTTCTCTTTCTTCTGCTTCTTCTGATTCACCCTCCAGACTTCACCTTCTCCTTCTCCTTCTTCTGATTCTTCTGATTCACCCTCCAGATTTCACCTTCTCCTTCTCCTTCTTCTGCTTCTTCTGATTCACCCTCCTGACTTCACCTTCTCCTTCTCCTTCTTCTACTTCTTCTGATTCACCCTCCTGACTTCACCTTCTCCTTCTCCTTCTTCTACTTCTTCTGCTTCACCCTCCAGACTTCACCTTCTCCTTCTCCTTCTTCTACTTCTTCTGATTCACCCTCCAGACTTCACCTTCTCCTTCTCCTTCTTCTACTTCTTCTGATTCACCCTACAGACTTCACCTTCTCCTTCTCCTTCTTCTGCTTCTTCTGATTCACCCTCCAGACTTCACCTTCTCCTTCTCCTTATTCTGCTTCTTCTGTTTCACCCTCCAGACTTCACCTTCTCCTTCTCCTTCTTCTGCTTCTTCTGATTCACCCTCCAGACTTCACCTTCTCCTTCTCCTTCTTCTGCTTCTTCTGATTCACCCTCCAGACTTCACCTTCTCCTTCTCCTTCTTCTACTTCTTCTGATTCACCCTCCAGACTTCACCTTCTCCTTCTCCTTCTTTTGCTTCTTCTGATTCACCCTCCAGACTTCACCTTCTCCTTCTCCTTCGTCTACTTCTTCTTATTCACCCTCAAGCCTACACCTTCTCCTTCTCCTTCTTCTACTTCTTCTGATTCACCCTCCAGACTTCACCTTCTCCTTCTCCTTCTTCTGTTTCTTCTGATTCACCCTCCAGACTTCACCTTCTCCTTCTCCTTCTTCTACTTCTTCTGATTCAGCCTCCAGACTTCACCTTCTCCTTCTCCTTCTTCTACTTCTTCTGATACACCCTCCAGACTTCATCTTCTCCTTCTCCTTCTTCTCCTTCTTCTGATTCACCCTCCAGACTTCACCTTCTCCTTCTCCTTCTTCTGCTTCTTCTGATTCACCCTCCAGACTTCACCTTTTCCTTCTCCTTCTTCTGCTTCTTCTGATTCACCCTCCAGACTTCACCTTCTCCTTCTCCTTCTTCTGCTTCTTCTGATTCACCCTCCAGACTTCACCTTCTCCTTCTCCTTCTTCTACTTCTTCTAATTCACCCTCCAGACTTCACCTTCTCCTTCTCTTTCTTCTGCTTCTTCTGATTCTCCCTCCAGACTTCACCTTCTCCTTCTCCTTCTTCTGATTCTTCTGATTCACCCTCCAGACTTCACCTTCTCCTTCTCCTTCTTCTGCTTCTTCTGATTCACCCTCCTGACTTCACCTTCTCCTTCTCCTTCTTCTACTTCTTCTGATTCACCCTCCTGACTTCACCTTCTCCTTCTCCTTCTTCTACTTCTTCTGCTTCACCCTCCAGACTTCACCTTCTCCTTCTCCTTCTTCTACTTCTTCTGATTCACCCTCCAGACTTCACCTTCTCCTTCTCCTTCTTCTACTTCTTCTGATTCACCCTCCAGACTTCACCTTCTCCTTCTCCTTCTTCTACTTCTTCTGATTCATCCTCCAGACTTCACCTTCTCCTTCTCCTTCTTCTGCTTCTTCTGATTCACCCTCCAGACTTCACCTTCTCCTTCTCCTTCTTCTGCTTCTTCTGATTCACCCTCCAGACTTCACCTTCTCCTTCTCCTTCTTCTACTTCTTCTAATTCACCCTCCAGACTTCACCTTCTCCTTCTCTTTCTTCTGCTTCTTCTGATTCTCCCTCCAGACTTCACCTTCTCCTTCTCCTTCTTCTGATTCTTCTGATTCACCCTCCAGTCTTCACCTTCTCCTTCTCCTTCTTCTGCTTCTTCTGATTCACCCTCCTGACTTCACCTTCTCCTTCTCCTTCTTCTACTTCTTCTGATTCACCCTCCTGACTTCACCTTCTCCTTCTCCTTCTTCTACTTCTTCTGCTTCACCCTCCAGACTTCACCTTCTCCTTCTCCTTCTTCTACTTCTTCTGATTCACCCTCCAGACTTCACCTTCTCCTTCTCCTTCTTCTACTTCTTCTGATTGACCCTCCAGACTTCACCTTCTCCTTCTCCTTCTTCTACTTCTTCTGATTCATCCTCCAGACTTCACCTTCTCCTTCTCCTTCTTCTGCTTCTTCTGATTCACCCTCCAGACTTCACCTTCTCCTTCTCCTTATTCTGCTTCTTCTGATTCACCCTCCAGACTTCACCTTCTCCTTCTCCTTCTTCTGCTTCTTCTGATTCACACTCCAGACTTCACCTTCTCCTTCTCCTTCTTCTGCTTCTTCTGATTCACCCTCCAGACTTCACCTTCTCCTTCTCCTTTTTCTACTTCTTCTGATTCACCCTCCAGACTTCATCTTCTCCTTCTCCTTCTTCTGCTTCTTCTGATTCACCCTCCAGACTTCACCTTCTCCTTCTCCTTCGTCTACTTCTTCTGATTCACCCTCCAGACTACACCTTCTCCTTCTCCTTCTTCTACTTCTTCTGATTCACCCTCCAGACTTCACCTTCTCCTTCTCCTTCTTCTGTTTCTTCTGATTCACCCTCCTGACTTCACCTTCTCCTTCTCCTTCTTCTACTTCTTCTGATTCACCCTCCAGACTTCACCTTCTCCTTCTCCTTCTTCTACTTCTTCTGATTCACCCTCCAGACTTCATCTTCTCCTTCTCCTTCTTCTGCATCTTCTGATTCACCCTCCAGACTTCACCTTCTCCTTCTCCTTCTTCTGCTTCTTCTGATTCACCCTCCAGACTTCACCTTCTCCTTCTCCTTCTTCTACTTCTTCTGATTCACCCTCCAGACTTCACCTTCTCCGTCTCCTTCTTCTACTTCTTCTGATTCACCCTCCAGTCTTCACATTCTCCTTCTCCTTCTTCTGTTTCTTCTGCTTCAGCCTCCAAACTTCACCTTCTCCTTCTCTTTCTTCTGATTCTTCTGATTCACCCTCCAGACTTCACCTTCTCCTTCTCCTTCTTCTGATTCTTCTGATTCACCCTCCAGACTTCACCTTCTCCTTCTCCTTCTTCTGCTTCTTCTGATTCACCCTCCTGGTTTCACCTTCTCCTTCTCCTTCTTCTACTTCCTCTGATTCACCCTCCTGACTTCACCTTCTCCTTCTCCTTCTTCTCCTTCTTCTGCTTCACCCTCCAGACTTCACCTTCTCCTTCTCCTTCTTCTACCTCTTCTGATTCACCCTCCAGACTTCACCTTCTCCTTCTCCTTCTTCTGCTTCTTCTGATTCAACCTCCAGACTTCACCTTCTCCTTCTCCTTATTCTGCTTCTTCTGATTCACCCTCCAGACTTCACCTTCTCCTTCTCCTTATTCTGCTTCTTCTGATTCAACCTCCAGACTTCACCTTCTCCTTCTCCTTCTTCTGCTTCTTCTGATTCACCCTCCAGACTTCACCTTCTCCTTCTCCTTCTTCTGTTTCTTCTGATTCGCCCTCCAGACTTCACCTTCTCCTTCTCCTTCTTCTGCTTCTTCTGATTCACCCTCCTGACTTCACCTTCTCCTTCTCCTTCTTCTACTTCTTCTGATTCACCCTCCTGACTTCACCTTCTCCTTCTCCTTCTTCTACTTCTTCTGCTTCACCCTCCAGACTTCACCTTCTCCTTCTCCTTCTTCTACTTCTTCTGATTCACCCTCCAGACTTCACTTCTCCTTCTCCTTCTTCTGCTTCTTCTGATTCACCCTCCAGACTTCACCTTCTCCTTCTCCTTATTCTGCTTCTTCTGATTCACCCTCCAGACTTCACCTTCTCCTTCTCCTTCTTCTGCTTCTTCTGATTCACCCTCCAGACTTCACCTTCTCCTTCTCCTTCTTCTGCTTCTTCTGATTCACCCTCCAGACTTCACCTTCTCCTTCTCCTTCTTCTACTTCTTCTGATTCACCCCTCCTGACTTCACCTTCTCCTTCTCCTTCTTCTACTTCTTCTGCTTCACCCTCCAGACTTCACCTTCTCCTTCTCCTTCTTCTACTTCTTCTGATTCACCCTCCAGACTTCACCTTCTCCTTCTCCTTCTTCTACTTCTTCTGATTCACCCTACAGACTTCACCTTCTCCTTCTCCTTCTTCTGCTTCTTCTGATTCACCCTCCAGACTTCACCTTCTCCTTCTCCTTATTCTGCTTCTTCTGTTTCACCCTCCAGACTTCACCTTCTCCTTCTCCCTTCTTCTGCTTCTTCTGATTCACCCTCCAGACTTCACCTTCTCCTTCTCCTTCTTCTGCTTCTTCTGATTCACCCTCCAGACTTCACCTTCTCCTTCTCCTTCTTCTACTTCTTCTGATTCACCCTCCAGACTTCACCTTCTCCTTCTCCTTCTTCTGCTTCTTCTGATTCACCCTCCAGACTTCACCTTCTCCTTCTCCTTCGTCTACTTCTTCGTATTCACCCTCCAGCCTAAACCTTCTCCTTCTCCTTCTTCTACTTCTTCTGATTCACCCTCCAGACTTCACCTTCTCCTTCTCCTTCTTCTGTTTCTTCTGATTCACCCTCCAGACTTCACCTTCTCCTTCTCCTTCTTCTCCTTCTTCTGATTCACCCTCCAGACTTCACCTTCTCCTTCTCCTTCTTCTGCTTCTTCTGATTCACCCTCCAGACTTCACCTTTTCCTTCTCCTTCTTCTGCTTCTTCTGATTCACCCTCCAGACTTCACCTTCTCCTTCTCCTTCTTCTGCTTCTTCTGATTCACCCTCCAGACTTCACCTTCTCCTTCTCCTTCTTCTACTTCTTCTAATTCACCCTCCAGACTTCACCTTCTCCTTCTCTTTCTTCTGCTTCTTCTGATTCTCCCTCCAGACTTCACCTTCTCCTTCTCCTTCTTCTGATTCTTCTGATTCACCCTCCAGACTTCACCTTCTCCTTCTCCTTCTTCTGCTTCTTCTGATTCACCCTCCTGACTTCACCTTCTCCTTCTCCTTCTTCTACTTCTTCTGATTCACCCTCCTGACTTCACCTTCTCCTTCTCCTTCTTCTACTTCTTCTGCTTCACCCTCCAGACTTCACCTTCTCCTTCTCCTTCTTCTACTTCTTCTGATTCACCCTCCTGACTTCACCTTCTCCTTCTCCTTCTTCTACTTCTTCTGCTTCACCCTCCAGACTTCACCTTCTCCTTCTCCTTCTTCTACTTCTTCTGATTCACCCTCCAGACTTCACCTTCTCCTTCTCCTTCTTCTACTTCTTCTGATTCACCCTACAGACTTCACCTTCTCCTTCTCCTTCTTCTGCTTCTTCTGATTCACCCTCCAGACTTCACCTTCTCCTTCTCCTTATTCTGCTTCTTCTGTTTCACCCTCCAGACTTCACCTTCTCCTTCTCCTTCTTCTGCTTCTTCTGATTCACCCTCCAGACTTCACCTTCTCCTTCTCCTTCTTCTGCTTCTTCTGATTCACCCTCCAGACTTCACCTTCTCCTTCTCCTTCTTCTACTTCTTCTGATTCACCCTCCAGACTTCACCTTCTCCTTCTCCTTCTTCTGCTTCTTCTGATTCACCCTCCAGACTTCACCTTCTCCTTCTCCTTCGTCTACTTCTTCTTATTCACCCTCCAGCCTAAACCTTCTCCTTCTCCTTCTTCTACTTCTTCTGATTCACCCTCCAGACTTCACCTTCTCCTTCTCCTTCTTCTGTTTCTTCTGATTCACCCTCCAGACTTCACCTTCTCCTTCTCCTTCTTCTCCTTCTTCTGATTCACCCTCCAGACTTCACCTTCTCCTTCTCCTTCTTCTGCTTCTTCTGATTCACCCTCCAGACTTCACCTTTTCCTTCTCCTTCTTCTGCTTCTTCTGATTCACCCTCCAGACTTCACCTTCTCCTTCTCCTTCTTCTGCTTCTTCTGATTCACCCTCCAGACTTCACCTTCTCCTTCTCCTTCTTCTACTTCTTCTAATTCACCCTCCAGACTTCACCTTCTCCTTCTCTTTCTTCTGCTTCTTCTGATTCTCCCTCCAGACTTCACCTTCTCCTTCTCCTTCTTCTGATTCTTCTGATTCACCCTCCAGACTTCACCTTCTCCTTCTCCTTCTTCTGCTTCTTCTGATTCACCCTCCTGACTTCACCTTCTCCTTCTCCTTCTTCTACTTCTTCTGATTCACCCTCCTGACTTCACCTTCTCCTTCTCCTTCTTCTACTTCTTCTGCTTCACCCTCCAGACTTCACCTTCTCCTTCTCCTTCTTCTACTTCTTCTGATTCACCCTCCAGACTTCACCTTCTCCTTCTCCTTCTTCTACTTCTTCTGATTCACCCTCCAGACTTCACCTTCTCCTTCTCCTTCTTCTACTTCTTCTGATTCATCCTCCAGACTTCACCTTCTCCTTCTCCTTCTTCTGCTTCTTCTGATTCACCCTCCAGACTTCACCTTCTCCTTCTCCTTCTTCTGCTTCTTCTGATTCACCCTCCAGACTTCACCTTCTCCTTCTCCTTCTTCTACTTCTTCTAATTCACCCTCCAGACTTCACCTTCTCCTTCTCTTTCTTCTGCTTCTTCTGATTCTCCCTCCAGACTTCACCTTCTCCTTCTCCTTCTTCTGATTTTTCTGATTCACCCTCCAGTCTTCACCTTCTCCTTCTCCTTCTTCTGCTTCTTCTGATTCACCCTCCTGACTTCACCTTCTCCTTCTCCTTCTTCTACTTCTTCTGATTCACCCTCCTGACTTCACCTTCTCCTTCTCCTTCTTCTACTTCTTCTGCTTCACCCTCCAGACTTCACCTTCTCCTTCTCCTTCTTCTACTTCTTCTGATTCACCCTCCAGACTTCACCTTCTCCTTCTCCTTCTTCTACTTCTTCTGATTCACCCTCCAGACTTCACCTTCTCCTTCTCCTTCTTCTACTTCTTCTGATTCATCCTCCAGACTTCACCTTCTCCTTCTCCTTCTTCTGCTTCTTCTGATTCACCCTCCAGACTTCACCTTCTCCTTCTCCTTATTCTGCTTCTTCTGATTCACCCTCCAGACTTCACCTTCTCCTTCTCCTTCTTCTGCTTCTTCTGATTCACACTCCAGACTTCACCTTCTCCTTCTCCTTCTTCTGCTTCTTCTGATTCACCCTCCAGACTTCACCTTCTCCTTCTCCTTCTTCTACTTCTTCTGATTCACCCTCCAGACTTCATCTTCTCCTTCTCCTTCTTCTGCTTCTTCTGATTCACCCTCCAGACTTCACCTTCTCCTTCTCCTTCGTCTACTTCTTCTGATTCACCCTCCAGACTACACCTTCTCCTTCTCCTTCTTCTACTTCTTCTGATTCACCCTCCAGACTTCACCTTCTCCTTCTCCTTCTTCTGTTTCTTCTGATTCACCCTCCAGACTTCACCTTCTCCTTCTCCTTCTTCTACTTCTTCTGATTCACCCTCCAGACTTCACCTTCTCCTTCTCCTTCTTCTACTTCTTCTGATTCACCCTCCAGACTTCATCTTCTCCTTCTCCTTCTTCTGCATCTTCTGATTCACCCTCCAGACTTCACCTTCTCCTTCTCCTTCTTCTGCTTCTTCTGATTCACCCTCCAGACTTCACCTTCTCCTTCTCCTTCTTCTACTTCTTCTGATTCACCCTCCAGACTTCACCTTCTCCGTCTCCTTCTTCTACTTCTTCTGATTCACCCTCCAGTCTTCACATTCTCCTTCTCCTTCTTCTGTTTCTTCTGCTTCAGCCTCCAAACTTCACCTTCTCCTTCTCTTTCTTCTGATTCTTCTGATTCACCCTCCAGACTTCACCTTCTCCTTCTCCTTCTTCAGATTCTTCTGATTCACCCTCCAGACTTCACCTTCTCCTTCTCCTTCTTCTGCTTCTTCTGATTCACCCTCCTGGCTTCACCTTCTCCTTCTCCTTCTTCTACTTCTTCTGATTCACCCTCCTGACTTCACCTTCTCCTTCTCCTTCTTCTCCTTCTTCTGCTTCACCCTCCAGACTTCACCTTCTCCTTCTCCTTCTTCTACCTCTTCTGATTCACCCTCCAGACTTCACCTTCTCCTTCTCCTTCTTCTGCTTCTTCTGATTCAACCTCCAGACTTCACCTTCTCCTTCTCCTTATTCTGCTTCTTCTGATTCACCCTCCAGACTTCACCTTCTCCTTCTTCTTATTCTGCTTCTTCTGATTCAACCTCCAGACTTCACCTTCTCCTTCTCCTTCTTCTGCTTCTTCTGATTCACCCTCCAGACTTCACCTTCTCCTTCTCCTTCTGTTTCTTCTGATTCGCCCTCCAGACTTCACCTTCTCCTTCTCCTTCTTCTGCTTCTTCTGATTCACCCTCCTGACTTCACCTTCTCCTTCTCCTTCTTCTACTTCTTCTGATTCACCCTCCTGACTTCACCTTCTCCTTCTCCTTCTTCTACTTCTTCTGCTTCACCCTCCAGACTTCACCTTCTCCTTCTCCTTCTTCTGCTTCTTCTGATTCACCCTCCAGACTTCACCTTCTCCTTCTCCTTCTTCTGCTTCTTCTGATTCATCCTCCAGACTTCACCTTCTCCTTCTCCTTATTCTGCTTCTTCTGATTCACCCTCCAGACTTCACCTTCTCCTTCTCCTTCTTCTGCTTCTTCTGATTCACCCTCCAGACTTCACCTTCTCCTTCTCCTTCTTCTGCTTCTTCTGATTCACCCTCCAGACATCACCTTCTCCTTCTCCTTCTTCTGCTTCTTCTGATTCACCCTCCAGACTTCACCTTCTCCTTCTCCTTCTTCTACTTCTTCTGATTCACCCTCCAGACTTCACCTTCTCCTTCTCTTTCTTCTGCTTCTTCTGATTCACCCTCCAGACTTCACCTTCTCCTTCTCCTTCTTCTGATTCTTCTGATTCACCCTCCAGATTTCACCTTCTCCTTCTCCTTCTTCTGCTTCTTCTGATTCACCCTCCTGACTTCACCTTCTCCTTCTCCTTCTTCTACTTCTTCTGATTCACCCTCCTGACTTCACCTTCTCCTTCTCCTTCTTCTACTTCTTCTGCTTCACCCTCCAGACTTCACCTTCTCCTTCTCCTTCTTCTACTTCTTCTGATTCACCCTCCAGACTTCACCTTCTCCTTCTCCTTCTTCTACTTCTTCTGATTCACCCTACAGACTTCACCTTCTCCTTCTCCTTCTTCTGCTTCTTCTGATTCACCCTCCAGACTTCACCTTCTCCTTCTCCTTATTCTGCTTCTTCTGTTTCACCCTCCAGACTTCACCTTCTCCTTCTCCTTCTTCTGCTTCTTCTGATTCACCCTCCAGACTTCACCTTCTCCTTCTCCTTCTTCTGCTTCTTCTGATTCACCCTCCAGACTTCACCTTCTCCTTCTCCTTCTTTTACTTCTTCTGATTCACCCTCCAGACTTCACCTTCTCCTTCTCCTTCTTCTGCTTCTTCTGATTCACCCTCCAGACTTCACCTTCTCCTTCTCCTTCGTCTACTTCTTCTGATTCACCCTCCAGACTACACCTTCTCCTTCTCCTTCTTCTACTTCTTCTGATTCACCCTCCAGACTTCACCTTCTCCTTCTCCTTCTTCTGTTTCTTCTGATTCACCCTCCAGACTTCACCTTCTCCTTCTCCTTCTTCTACTTCTTCTGATTCAGCCTCCAGACTTCACCTTCTCCTTCTCCTTCTTCTACTTCTTCTGATTCAGCCTCCAGACTTCATCTTCTCCTTCTCCTTCTTCTCCTTCTTCTGATTCACCCTCCAGACTTCACCTTCTCCTTCTCCTTCTTCTGCTTCTTCTGATTCACCCTCCAGACTTCACCTTCTCCTTCTCCTTCTTCTACTTCTTCTGATTCACCCTCCAGAATTCACCTTCTCCTTCTCCTTCTTCTACTTCTTCTGATTCACCCTCCAGTCTTCACCTTCTCCTTCTCCTTCTTCTGTTTCTTCTGCTTCACCCTCCAGACTTCACCTTCTCCTTCTCTTTCTTCTGCTTCTTCTGATTCACCCTCCAGACTTCACCTTCTCCTTCTCCTTCTTCTGATTCTTCTGATTCACCCTCCAGACTTCACCTTCTCCTTCTCCTTCTTCTACTTCTTCTGATTCACCCTCCAGACTTCACCTTCTCCTTCTCCTTCTTATACTTCTTCTGATTCACCCTCCAGACTTCACCTTCTCCTTCTCCTTCTTCTACTTCTTCTGATTCACCCTCCAGACTTCACCTTCTCCTTCTCCTTCTTCTGCTTCTTCTGATTCACCCTCCAGACTTCACCTTCTCCTTCTCCTTATTCTGCTTCTTCTGATTCACCCTCCAGACTGTTCCTTCTCCTTCTCCTTCTTCTGCTTCTTCTGATTCACCCTCCAGACTTCACCTTCTCCTTCTCCTTCTTCTGCTTCTTCTGATTCACCCTCCAGACTTCACCTTCTCCTTCTCCTTCTTCTACTTCTTCTGATTCACCCTCCAGACTTCACCTTCTCCTTCTCCTTCTTCTGCTTCTTCTGATTCACCCTCCAGACTTCACCTTCTCCTTCTCCTTCGTCTACCTCTTCTGATTCACCCTCCAGACTACACCTTCTCCTTCTCCTTCTTCTACTTCTTCTGATTCACCCTCCAGACTTCACCTTCTCCTTCTCCTTCTTCTGTTTCTTCTGATTCACCCTCCAGACTTCATCTTCTCCTTCTCCTTCTTCTGCTTCTTCTGATTCACCCTCCAGACTTCAACTTCTCCTTCTCCTTCTTCTACTTCTTCTGATTCACCCTCCAGACTTCACCTTCTCCTTCTCCTTCTTCTACTTCTTCTGATTCACCCTCCAGTCTTCACCTTCTCCTTCTCCTTTTTCTGTTTCTTCTGCTTCACCCTCCAGACTTCACCTTCTCCTTCTCTTTCTTCTGCTTATTCTGATTCACCCTCCAGACTTCACCTTCTCCTTCTCCTTCTTCTGATTCTTCTGATTCACCCTCCAGACTTCACCTTCTCCTTCTCCTTCTTCTGCTTCTTCTGATTCACCCTCCTGACTTCACCTTCTCCTTCTCCTTCTTCTACTTCTTCTGATTCACCCTCCTGACTTCACCTTCTCCTTCTCCTTCTTCTACTTCTTCTGCTTCACCCTCCAGACTTCACCTTCTCCTTCTCCTTCTTCTACTTCTTCTGATTCACCCTCCAGACTTCACCTTCTCCTTCTCCTTCTTCTGCATCTTCTGATTCACCCTCCAGACTTCACCTTCTCATTCTCCTTCTTCTGCTTCTTCTGCTGCGCCCTCCAGACTTCACCTTCTCCTTCTCCTTCTTCTGCTTCTTCTGCTTCACACTCCAGACTTCACCTTCTCCTTCTCCTTCTTCTGCTTCTTCTGCTGCGCCCTCCAGGCTTCACCTTCTCCTTCTCCTTCTTCTGCTTCTTCTGCTTCACCGTCCTGACTTCACCTTCTCCTTCTCCTTCTTCTACTTCTTCTGCTACACCCCCCTGACTTCACCTGCTCCTTCTCCTTCTTCTGCTTCTTCTGATTCACCCTCCTAAATTCACCTTCTCCTTCTCCTTCTTCTGCTTCTTCTGATTCACCCTCCTGACTTCACCTTCTCCTTCTCCTTCTTCTGCTTCTTCTGATTCACCCTCCAGACTTCACCTTCTCCTTCTCCTTCTTCTGCTTCTTCTGATTCACCCTCCAGACTTCACCTTCTCCTTCTCCTTCTTCTACTTCTTCTGATTCACCCTCCAGACTTCATCTTCTCCTTCTCCTTCTTCTGCTTCTTCTGATTCACCCTCCAGACTTCACCTTCTCCTTCTCCTTCTTCTGCTTCTTCTGATTCACCCTCCAGACTTCACCTTCTCCTTCTCCTTCTTCTACTTCTTCTGATTCACCCTCCAGACTTCACCTTCTCCTTCTCCTTCTTCGAATTCTTCTGATTCACCCTCCAGTCTTCACCTTCTCCTTCTCCTTCTTCTGTTTCTTCTGCTTCACCCTCCAGACTTCACCTTCTCCTTCTCTTTCTTCTGCTTCTTCTGCTTCACCCTCCAGACTTCACCTTCTCCTTCTCCTTCTTCTGATTCTTCTGATTCACCCTCCAGACTTCACCTTCTCTATCTCCTTCTTCTGCTTCTTCTGATTCACCCTCCTGACTTCACCTTCTACTTCTCCTTCTTCTACTTCTTCTGATTCACCCTCCTGACTTAATCTTCTCCTTCTCCTTCTTCTACTTCTTCTGCTTCACCCTCCAGACTTCACCTTCTCCTTCTCCTTCTTCTACTTCTTCTGATTCACCCTCCAGACTTCACCTTCTCCTTCTCCTTCTTCTGCTTCTTCTGATTCACCCTCCAGACTTCACCTTCTCCTCCTCCTTATTCTGCTTCTTCTGATTCACCCTCCAGACTTCACCTTGTCCTTCTCCTTCTTCTGCTTCTTCTGATTCACCCTCCAGACTTCACCTTCTCCTTCTCCTTCTTCTGCTTCTTCTGATTCACCCTCCAGACTTCACCTTCTCCTTCTCCTTCTTCTGCTTCTTCTGATTCACCCTCCAGAGTTCACCTTCTCCTTCTCCTTCTTCTACTTCTTCTGATTCACCCTCCAGACTTCACCTTCTCCTTCTCCTTCTTCTGCTTCTTCTGATTCAACCTCCTGACTTCACCTTCTCCTTCTCCTTCTTCTGCTTCTTCTGATTCACCCTCCTGACTTCACCTTCTCCTTCTCCTTCTTCTACTTCTTCTGCTTCACCCTCCAGACTTCACCTTCTCCTTCTCCTTCTTCTACTTCTTCTGATTCACCCTCCAGACTTCACCTTCTCCTTCTCCTTCTTCTGCTTCTTCTGATTCACCCTCCAGACTTCACCTTCTCATTCTCCTTCTTCTGCTTCTTCTGCTGCGCCCTCCAGACTTCACCTTCTCCTTCTCCTTCTTCTGCTTCTTCTGCTTCACACTCCAGACTTCACCTTCTCCTTCTCCTTCTTCTGCTTCTTCTGCTGCGCCCTCCAGGCTTCACCTTCTCCTTCTCCTTCTTCTGCTTCTTCTGCTTCACCGTCCTGACTTCACCTTCTCCTTCTCCTTCTTTTACTTCTTCTGCTACACCCCCCTGACTTCACCTGCTCCTTCTCCTTCTTCTGCTTCTTCTGATTCACCCTCCCAACTTCACCTTCTCCTTCTCCTTCTTCTGCTTCTTCTGATTCACCCTCCAGACTTCACCTTCTCCTTCTCCTTCTTCTGCTTCTTCTGATTCACCCTCCAGACTTCACCTTCTCCTTCTCCTTCTTCTGCTTCTTCTGATTCACCCTCCAGACCTCACCTTCTCCTTCTCCTTCTTCTACTTCTTCTGATTCACCCTCCAGACTTCATCTTCTCCTTCTCCTTCTTCTGCTTCCTCTGATTCACCCTCCAGACTTTACCTTCTCCTTCTTCTGCTTCTTCTGCTTCAGCCTCCAGACTTCACCTTCTCCTTCTCCTTCTTCTACTTCTTCTGATTCACCCTCCAGTCTTCACCTTCTCCTTCTCCTTCTTCTGTTTCTTCTGCTTCACCCTCCAGACTTCACCTTCTCCTTCTCTTTCTTCTGCTTCTTCTGCTTCACCCTCCAGACTTCACCTTCTCCTTCTCCTTCTTCTGATTCTTCTGATTCACCCTCCAGACTTCACCTTCTCTATCTCCTTCTTCTGCTTCTTCTGATTCACCCTCCTGACTTCACCTTCTACTTCTCCTTCTTCTACTTCTTCTGATTCACGCTCCTGACTTAATCTTCTCCTTCTCCTTCTTCTACTTCTTCTGCTTCACCCTCCAGACTTCACCTTCTCCTTCTCCTTCTTCTACTTCTTCTGCTTCACCCTCCAGACTTCACCTTCTCCTTCTCCTTCTTCTGCTTCTTCTGATTCACCCTCCAGACTTCACCTTCTCCTCCTCCTTATTCTGCTTCTTCTGATTCACCCTCCAGACTTCACCTTGTCCTTCTCCTTCTTCTGCTTCTTCTGATTCACCCTCCAGACTTCACCTTCTCCTTCTCCTTCTTCTGCTTCTTCTGATTCACCCTCCAGACTTCACCTTCTCCTTCTCCTTCTTCTGCTTCTTCTGATTCACCCTCCAGACTTCACCTTCTCCTTCTCCTTCTTCTACTTCTTCTGATTCACCCTCCAGACTTCACCTTCTCCTTCTCCTTCTTCTGCTTCTTCTGATTCAACCTCCTGACTTCACCTTCTCCTTCTCCTTCTTCTGCTTCTTCTGATTCACCCTCCTGACTTCACCTTCTCCTTCTCCTTCTTCTACTTCTTCTGCTTCACCCTCCAGACTTCACCTTCTCCTTCTCCTTCTTCTACTTCTTCTGATTCACCCTCCAGACTTCACCTTCTCCTTCTCCTTCTTCTGCTTCTTCTGATTCACCCTCCAGACTTCACCTTCTCATTCTCCTTCTTCTGCTTCTTCTGCTGCGCCCTCCAGACTTCACCTTCTCCTTCTCCTTCTTCTGCTTCTTCTGCTTCACACTCCAGACTTCACCTTCTCCTTCTCCTTCTTCTGCTTCTTCTGCTGCGCCCTCCAGGCTTCACCTTCTCCTTCTCCTTCTTCTGCTTCTTCTGCTTCACCGTCCTGACTTCACCTTCTCCTTCTCCTTCTTTTACTTCTTCTGCTACACCCCCCTGACTTCACCTGCTCCTTCTCCTTCTTCTGCTTCTTCTGATTCACCCTCCCAACTTCACCTTCTCCTTCTCCTTCTTCTGCTTCTTCTGATTCACCCTCCAGACTTCACCTTCTCCTTCTCCTTCTTCTGCTTCTTCTGATTCACCCTCCAGACTTCACCTTCTCCTTCTCCTTCTTCTGCTTCTTCTGATTCACCCTCCAGACCTCACCTTCTCCTTCTCCTTCTTCTACTTCTTCTGATTCACCCTCCAGACTTCATCTTCTCCTTCTCCTTCTTCTGCTTCCTCTGATTCACCCTCCAGACTTTACCTTCTCCTTCTTCTGCTTCTTCTGATTCACCCTCCAGACTTCACCTTCTCCTTCTCCTTCTTCTACTTCTTCTGATTCACCCTCCTGACTTCACCTTCTCCTTCTCCTTCTTCTACTTCTTCTGCTTCAGCCTCCAGACTTCACCTTCTCCTTCTCCTTCTTCTACTTCTTCTGATTCACCCTCCAGACTTCACCTTCTCCTTCTCCTTCTTCTACTTCTTCTGATTCACCCTCCAGACTTCATCTTCTCCTTCTCCTTCTTCTACTTCTTCTGATTCATCCTCCAGACTTCACCTTCTCCTTCTCCTTCTTCTGCTTCTTCTGATTCACCCTCCAGACTTCACCTTCTCCTTCTCCTTATTCTGCTTCTTCTGATTCACCCTCCAGACTTCACCTTCTCCTTCTCCTTCTTCTGCTTCTTCTGATTCACCCTCCAGACTTCACCTTCTCCTTCTCCTTCTTCTGCTTCTTCTGATTCACCCTCCAGACTTCACCTTCTCCTTCTCCTTCTTCTACTTCTTCTGATTCACCCTCCAGACTTCATCTTCTCCTTCTCCTTCTTCTGCTTCTTCTGATTCACCCTCCAGACTTCACCTTCTCCTTCTCCTTCGTCTACTTCTTCTGATTCACCCTCCAGACTACACCTTCTCCTTCTCCTTCTTCTACTTCTTCTGATTCAACCTCCAGACTTCACCTTCTCCTTCTCCTTCTTCTGTTTCTTCTGATTCACCCTCCAGACTTCACCTTCTCCTTCTCCTTCTTCTACTTCTTCTGATTCACCCTCCAGACTTCACCTTCTCCTTCTCCTTCTTCTACTTCTTCTGATTCACCCTCCAGACTTCATCTTCTCCTTCTCCTTCTTCTGCATCTTCTGATTCACCCTCCAGACTTCACCTTCTCCTTCTCCTTCTTCTGCTTCTTCTGATTCACCCTCCAGACTTCACCTTCTCCTTCTCCTTCTTCTACTTCTTCTGATTCACCCTCCAGACTTCACCTTCTCCGTCTCCTTCTTCTACTTCTTCTGATTCACCCTCCAGTCTTCACATTCTCCTTCTCCTTCTTCTGTTTCTTCTGCTTCAGCCTCCAAACTTCACCTTCTCCTTCTCTTTCTTCTGATTCTTCTGATCCACCCTCCAGACTTCACCTTCTCCTTCTCCTTCTTCTGATTCTTCTGATTCACCCTCCAGACTTCACCTTCTCCTTCTCCTTCTTCTGCTTCTTCTGATTCACCCTCCTGGCTTCACCTTCTCCTTCTCCTTCTTCTACTTCTTCTGATTCACCCTCCTGACTTCACCTTCTCCTTCTCCTTCTTCTCCTTCTTCTGCTTCACCCTCCAGACTTCACCTTCTCCTTCTCCTTCTTCTACCTCTTCTGATACACCCTCCAGACTTCACCTTCTCCTTCTCCTTCTTCTGCTTCTTCTGATTCAACCTCCAGACTTCACCTTCTCCTTCTCCTTATTCTGCTTCTTCTGATTCACCCTCCAGACTTCACCTTCTCCTTCTCCTTATTCTGCTTCTTCTGATTCAACCTCCAGACTTCACCTTCTCCTTCTCCTTCTTCTGCTTCTTCTGATTCACCCTCCAGACTTCACCTTCTCCTTCTCCTTCTTCTGTTTCTTCTGATTCGCCCTCCAGACTTCACCTTCTCCTTCTCCTTCTTCTGCTTCTTCTGATTCACCCTCCTGACTTCACCTTCTCCTTCTCCTTCTTCTACTTCTTCTGATTCACCCTCCTGACTTCACCTTCTCCTTCTCCTTCTTCTACTTCTTCTGCTTCACCCTCCAGACTTCACCTTCTCCTTCTCCTTCTTCTACTTCTTCTGATTCACCCTCCAGACTTCACCTACTCCTTCTCCTTCTTCTGCTTCTTCTGATTCACCCTCCAGACTTCACCTTCTCCTTCTCCTTATTCTGCTTCTTCTGATTCACCCTCCAGACATCACCTTCTCCTTCTCCTTCTTCTGCTTCTTCTGATTCACCCTCCAGACTTCTCCTTCTCCTTCTCCTTCTTCTGCTTCTTCTGATTCACCCTCCAGACATCACCTTCTCCTTCTCCTTCTTCTGCTTCTTCTGATTCACCCTCCAGACTTCACCTTCTCCTTCTCCTTCTTCTACTTCTTCTGATTCACCCTCCAGACTTCACCTTCTCCTTCTCTTTCTTCTGCTTCTTCTGATTCACCCTCCAGACTTCACCTTCTCCTTCTCCTTCTTCTGATTCTTCTGATTCACCCTCCAGATTTCACCTTCTCCTTCTCCTTCTTCTGCTTCTTCTGATTCACCCTCCTGACTTCACCTTCTCCTTCTCCTTCTTCTACTTCTTCTGATTCACCCTCCTGACTTCACCTTCTCCTTCTCCTTTTTCTACTTCTTCTGCTTCACCCTCCAGACTTCACCTTCTCCTTCTCCTTCTTCTACTTCTTCTGATTCACCCTCCAGACTTCACCTTCTCCTTCTCCTTCTTCTACTTCTTCTGATTCACCCTACAGACTTCACCTTCTCAATCTCCTTCTTCTGCTTCTTCTGATTCACCCTCCAGACTTCAACTTCTCCTTCTCCTTATTCTGCTTCTTCTGTTTCACCCTCCAGACTTCACCTTCTCCTTCTCCTTCTTCTGCTTCTTCTGATTCACCCTCCAGACTTCAACTTCTCCTTCTCCTTCTTCTGCTTCTTCTGATTCACCCTCCAGACTTCACCTTCTCCTTCTCCTTCTTCTACTTCTTCTGATTCACCCTCCAGACTTCACCTTCTCCTTCTCCTTCTTCTGCTTCTTCTGATTCACCCTCCAGACTTCACCTTCTCCTTCTCCTTCGTCTACTTCTTCTGATTCACCCTCCAGACTACACCTTCTCCTTCTCCTTCTTCTACTTCTTCTGATTCACCCTCCAGACTTCACCTTCTCCTTCTCCTTCTTCTGTTTCTTCTGATTCACCCTCCAGACTTCACCTTCTCCTTCTCCTTCTTCTACTTCTTCTGATTCAGCCTCCAGACTTCACCTTCTCCTTCTCCTTCTTCTACTTCTTCTGATTCAGCCTCCAGACTTCATCTTCTCCTTCTCCTTCTTCTCCTTCTTCTGATTCACCCTCCAGACTTCACCTTCTCCTTCTCCTTCTTCTGCTTCTTCTGATTCACCCTCCAGACTTCACCTTCTCCTTCTCCTTCTTCTACTTCTTCTGATTCACCCTCCAGAATTCACCTTCTCCTTCTCCTTCTTCTACTTCTTCTGATTCACCCTCCAGTCTTCACCTTCTCCTTCTCCTTCTTCTGTTTCTTCTGCTTCACCCTCCAGACTTCACCTTCTCCTTCTCTTTCTTCTGCTTCTTCTGATTCACCCTCCAGACTTCACCTTCTCCTTCTCCTTCTTCTGATTCTTCTGATTCACCCTCCAGACTTCACCTTCTCCTTCTCCTTCTTCTGCTTCTTCTGATTCACCCTCCAGACCTCACCTTCTCCTTCTCCTTCTTCTACTTCTGATTCACCCTCCTGACTTCACCTTCTCCTTCTCCTTCATCTACTTCTTCTGCTTCACCCTCCAGACTTCACCTACTCCTTCTCCTTCTTCTACTTCTTCTGATTCACCCTCCAGACTTCACCTTCTCCTTCTCCTTCTTATACTTCTTCTGATTCACCCTCCAGACTTCACCTTCTCCTTCTCCTTCTTCTACTTCTTCTGATTCACCCTCCAGACTTCACCTTCTCCTTCTCCTTCTTCTGCTTCTTCTGATTCACCCTCCAGACTTCACCTTCTCCTTCTCCTTATTCTGCTTCTTCTGATTCACCCTCCAGACTGTTCCTTCTCCTTCTCCTTCTTCTGCTTCTTCTGATTCACCCTCCAGACTTCACCTTCTCCTTCTCCTTCTTCTGCTTCTTCTGATTCACCCTCCAGACTTCACCTTCTCCTTCTCCTTCTTCTACTTCTTCTGATTCACCCTCCAGACTTCACCTTCTCCTTCTCCTTCTTCTGCTTCTTCTGATTCACCCTCCAGACTTCACCTTCTCCTTCTCCTTCGTCTACTTCTTCTGATTCACCCTCCAGACTACACCTTCTCCTTCTCCTTCTTCTACTTCTTCTGATTCACCCTCCAGACTTCACCTTCTCCTTCTCCTTCTTCTGTTTCTTCTGATTCACCCTCCAGACTTCATCTTCTCCTTCTCCTTCTTCTACTTCTTCTGATTCACCCTCCAGACTTCACCTTCTCCTTCTCCTTCTTCTACTTCTTCTGATTCACCCTCCAGACTTCATCTTCTCCTTCTGCTTCTTCTGATTCACCCTCCAGACTTCACCTTCTCCTTCTCCTTCTTCTGCTTCTTCTGATTCACCCTCCAGACTTCAACTTCTCCTTCTCCTTCTTCTACTTCTTCTGATTCACCCTCCAGACTTCACCTTCTCCTTCTCCTTCTTCTACTTCTTCTGATTCACCCTCCAGTCTTCACCTTCTCCTTCTCCTTTTTCTGTTTCTTCTGCTTCACCCTCCAGACTTCACCTTCTCCTTCTCTTTCTTCTGCTTATTCTGATTCACCCTCCAGACTTCACCTTCTCCTTCTCCTTCTTCTACTTCTTCTGATTCACCCTCCTGACTTCACCTTCTCCTTCTCCTTCTTCTACTTCTTCTGCTTCACCCTCCAGACTTCACCTTCTCCTACTCCTTCTTCTACTTCTTCTGATTCACCCTCCAGACTTCACCTTCTCCTTCTCCTTCTTCTGCTTCTTCTGATTCACCCTCCAGACTTCACCTTCTCATTCTCCTTCTTCTGCTTCTTCTGCTGCGCCCTCCAGACTTCACCTTCTCCTTCTCCTTCTTCTGCTTCTTCTGCTTCACACTTCAGACTTCACCTTCTCCTTCTCCTTCTTCTGCTTCTTCTGCTGCGCCCTCCAGGCTTCACCTTCTCCTTCTCCTTCTTCTGCTTCTTCTGCTTCACCGTCCTGACTTCACCTTCTCCTTCTCCTTCTTCTACTTCTTCTGCTACACCCCCCTGACTTCACCTGCTCCTTCTCCTTCTTCTGCTTCTTCTGATTCACCCTCCTAAATTCACCTTCTCCTTCTCCTTCTTCTGCTTCTTCTGATTCACCCTCCTGACTTCACCTTCTCCTTCTCCTTCTTCTGCTTCTTCTGATTCACCCTCCAGACTTCACCTTCTCCTTCTCCTTCTTCTGCTTCTTCTGATTCACCCTCCAGACTTCACCTTCTCCTTCTCCTTCTTCTGCTTCTTCTGATTCACCCTCCAGACCTCACCTTCTCCTTCTCCTTCTTCTACTTCTTCTGATTCACCCTCCAGACTTCATCTTCTCCTTCTCCTTCTTCTGCTTCTTCTGATTCACCCTCCAGACTTCACCTTCTCCTTCTCCTTCTTCTGCTTCTTCTGATTCACCCTCCAGACTTCACCTTCTCCTTCTCCTTCTTCTACTTCTTCTGATTCACCCTCCAGACTTCACCTTCTCCTTCTCCTTCTTCGAATTCTTCTGATTCACCCTCCAGTCTTCACCTTCTCCTTCTCCTTCTTCTGTTTCTTCTGCTTCACCCTCCAGACTTCACCTTCTCCTTCTCTTTCTTCTGCTTCTTCTGCTTCACCCTCCAGACTTCACCTTCTCCTTCTCCTTCTTCTGATTCTTCTGATTCACCCTCCAGACTTCACCTTCTCTATCTCCTTCTTCTGCTTCTTCTGATTCACCCTCCTGACTTCACCTTCTCCTTCTCCTTCTTCTACTTCTTCTGATTCACCCTCCTGACTTCATCTTCTCCTTCTCCTTCTTCTACTTCTTCTGCTTCACCCTCCAGACTTCACCTTCTCCTTCTCCTTCTTCTACTTCTTCTGATTCACCCTCCAGACTTCATCTTCTCCTTCTCCTTCTTCTGCTTCTTCTGATTCACCCTCCAGACTTCACCTTCTCCTTCTCCTTCTTCTGCTTCTTCTGATTCACCCTCCAGACTTCACCTTCTCCTTCTCCTTCTTCTACTTCTTCTGATTCACCCTCCAGACTTCACCTTCTCCTTCTCCTTCTTCGAATTCTTCTGATTCACCCTCCAGTCTTCACCTTCTCCTTCTCCTTCTTCTGTTTCTTCTGCTTCACCCTCCAGACTTCACCTTCTCCTTCTCTTTCTTCTGCTTCTTCTGCTTCACCCTCCAGACTTCACCTTCTCCTTCTCCTTCTTCTGATTCTTCTGATTCACCCTCCAGACTTCACCTTCTCTATCTCCTTCTTCTGCTTCTTCTGATTCACCCTCCTGACTTCACCTTCTCCTTCTCCTTCTTCTACTTCTTCTGATTCACCCTCCTGACTTCATCTTCTCCTTCTCCTTCTTCTACTTCTTCTGCTTCACCCTCCAGACTTCACCTTCTCCTTCTCCTTCTTCTACTTCTTCTGATTCACCATCCAGACTTCACCTTCTGCTTCTCCTTCTTCTGCTTCTTCTGATTCACCCTCCAGACTTCACCTTCTCCTTCTCCTTATTCTGCTTCTTCTGATTCACCCTCCAGACTTCACCTTCTCCTTCTCCTTCTTCTGCTTCTTCTGATTCACCCTCCAGACTTCACCTTCTCCTTCTCCTTCTTCTGCTTCTTCTGATTCACCCTCCAGACTTCACCTTCTCCTTCTCCTTCTTCTGCTTCTTCTGATTCACCCTCCAGACTTCACCTTCTCCTTCTCCTTCTTCTACTTCTTCTGATTCACCCTCCAGACTTCACCTTCTCCTTCTCCTTCTTCTGCTTCTTCTGATTCAACCTCCTGACTTCACCTTCTCCTTCTCCTTCTTCTGCTTCTTCTGATTCACCCTCCTGACTTCACCTTCTCCTTCTCCTTCTTCTACTTCTTCTGCTTCACCCTCCAGACTTCACCTTCTCCTTTTCCTTCTTCTACTTCTTCTGATTCACCCTCCAGACATCACCTTCTCCTTCTCCTTCTTCTGCTTCTTCTGATTCACCCTCAATACTTCACCTTCTCATTCTCCTTCTTCTGCTTCTTCTGCTGCGCCCTCCAGACTTCACCTTCTCCTTCTCCTTCTTCTGCTTCTTCTGCTTCACACTCCAGACTTCACCTTCTGCTTCTCCTTCTTCTGCTTCTTCTGCTGCGCCCTCCAGGCTTCACCTTCTCCTTCTCCTTCTTCTGCTTCTTCTGCTTCACCGTCCTGACTTCACCTTCTCCTTCTCCTTCTTTTACTTCTTCTGCTACACCCCCCTGACTTCTCCTGCTCCTTCTCCTTCTTCTGCTTCTTCTGATTCACCCTCCCAACTTCACCTTCTCCTTCTCCTTCTTCTGCTTCTTCTGATTCACCCTCCTGACTTCACCTTCTCCTTCTCCTTCTTCTGCTTCTTCTGATTCACCCTCCAGACTTCACCTTCTCCTTCTCCTACTTCTGCTTCTTCTGATTCACCCTCCAGACTTCACCTTCTCCTTCTCCTTCTTCTGCTTCTTCTGATTCACCCTCCAGACCTCACCTTCTCCTTCTCCTTCTTCTACTTCTTCTGATTCACCCTCCAGACTTCATCTTCTCCTTCTCCTTCTTCTGCTTCTTCTGATTCACCCTCCAGACTTTACCTTCTCCTTCTTCTGCTTCTTCTGATTCACCCTCCAGACTTCACCTTCTCCTTCTCCTTCTTCTACTTCTTCTGATTCACCCTCCAGACTTCACCTTCTCCTTCTCCTTCTTCTACTTCTTCTGATTCACCCTCCAGTCTTCACCTTCTCCTTCTCCTTCTTCTGTTTCTTCTGCTTCACCCTCCAGACTTCACCTTCTCCTTCTCTTTCTTCTGCTTCTTCTGCTTCACCCTCCAGACTTCACCTTCTCCTTCTCCTTCGTCTGGGTCTTCTGATTCACCCTCCAGACTTCACCTTCTCTATCTCCTTCTTCTGCTTCTTCTGATTCACCCTCCTGACTTCACCTTCTCCTTCTCCTTCTTCTACTTCTTCTGATTCACCCTCCTGACTTCACCTTCTCCTTCTCCTTCTTCTACTTCTTCTGCTTCACCCTCCAGACTTCACCTTCTCCTTCTCCTTCTTCTACTTCTTCTGATTCACCCTCCAGACTTCACCTTCTCCTTCTCCTTCTTCTGCTTCTTCTGATTCACCCTCCAGACTTCACCTTCTCCTTCTCCTTATTCTGCTTCTTCTGATTCACCCTCCAGACTTCACCTTCTCCTTCTCCTTCTTCTGCTTCTTCTGATTCACCCTCCAGACTTCACCTTCTCCTTCTCCTTCTTCTGCTTCTTCTGATTCACCCTCCAGACTTCACCTTCTCCTTCTCCTTCTTCTGCTTCTTCTGATTCACCCTCCAGACTTCACCTTCTCCTTCTCCTTCTTCTACTTCTTCTGATTCACCCTCCAGACTTCACCTTCTCCTTCTCCTTCTTCTGCTTCTTCTGATTCACCCTCCTGACTTCACCTTCTCCTTCTCCTTCTTCTACATCTTCTGATTCACCCTCCTGACTTCACCTTCTCCTTCTCCTTCTTCTACTTCTTCTGCTTCACCCTCCAGACTTCACCTTCTCCTTCTCCTTCTTCTACTTCTTCTGATTCACCCTCCAGACTTCACCTTCTCCTTCTCCTTCTTCTACTTCTTCTGATTCACCCTCCAGACTTCACCTTCTCCTTCTCCTTCTTCTACTTCTTCTGCTTCACCCTCCAGACTTCACCTTCTCTTTCTCCTTCTTCTACTTCTTCTGATTCACCCTCCAGACTTCACCTTCTCCTTCTCCTTCTTCTGCTTCATCTGATTCACCCTCCAGACTTCACCTTCTCCTTCTCCTTATTCTGCTTCTTCTGATTCACCCTCCAGACTTCACCTTCTCCTTCTCCTTCTTCTGCTTCTTCTGATTCACCCTCCAGACTTCACCTTCTCCTTCTCCTTCTTCTGCTTCTTCTGATTCACCCTCCAGACTTCACCTTCTCCTTCTCCTTCTTCTACTTCTTCTGCTTCACCCTCCAGACTTCACCTTCTCCTTCTCCTTCTTCTACTTCTTCTGATTCACCCTCCAGACTTCACCTTCTCCTTCTCCTTCTTCTACTTCTTCTGATTCACCTGCCTGACTTCATCTTCTCCTTCTCCTTCTTTTACTTCTTCTGCTTCACCCTCCAGACTTCACCTTCTCCTTCTCCTTCTTCTACTTCTTCTGATTCACCCTCCAGACTTCACCTTCTCCTTCTCCTTCTTCTGCTTCTTCTGATTCACCCTCCAGACTTCACCTTCTCCTTCTCCTTATTCTGCTTCTTCTGATTCACCCTCCAGACTTCACCTTCTCCTTCTCCTTCTTCTGCTTCTTCTGATTCACCCTCCAGACTTCACCTTCTCCTTCTCCTTCTTCTGCTTCTTCTGATTCACCCTCCAGACTTCACCTTCTCCTTCTCCTTCTTCTGCTTCTTCTGATTCACCCTCCAGACTTCACCTTCTCCTTCTCCTTCTTCTACTTCTTCTGATTCACCCTCCAGACTTCACCTTCTCCTTCTCCTTCTTCTGCTTCTTCTGATTCAACCTCCTGACTTCACCTTCTCCTTCTCCTTCTTCTGCTTCTTCTGATTCACCCTCCTGACTTCACCTTCTCCTTCTCCTTCTTCTACTTCTTCTGCTTCACCCTCCAGACTTCACCTTCTCCTTCTCCTTCTTCTACTTCTTCTGATTCACCCTCCAGACTTCACCTTCTCCTTCTCCTTCTTCTGCTTCTTCTGATTCACCCTCCAGACTTCACCTTCTCATTCTCCTTCTTCTGCTTCTTCTGCTGCGCCCTCCAGACTTCACCTTCTCCTTCTCCTTCTTCTGCTTCTTCTGCTTCACACTCCAGACTTCACCTTCTCCTTCTCCTTCTTCTGCTTCTTCTGCTGCGCCCTCCAGGCTTCACCTTCTCCTTCTCCTTCTTCTGCTTCTTCTGCTTCACCGTCCTGACTTCACCTTCTCCTTCTCCTTCTTTTACTTCTTCTGCTACACCCCCCTGACTTCACCTGCTCCTTCTCCTTCTTCTGCTTCTTCTGATTCACCCTCCCAACTTCACCTTCTCCTTCTCCTTCTTCTGCTTCTTCTGATTCACCCTCCTGACTTCACCTTCTCCTTCTCCTTCTTCTGCTTCTTCTGATTCACCCTCCAGACTTCACCTTCTCCTTCTCCTTCTTCTGCTTCTTCTGATTCACCCTCCAGACTTCACCTTCTCCTTCTCCTTCTTCTGCTTCTTCTGATTCACCCTCCAGACCTCACCTTCTCCTTCTCCTTCTTCTACTTCTTCTGATTCACCCTCCAGACTTCATCTTCTCCTTCTCCTTCTTCTGCTTCTTCTGATTCACCCTCCAGACTTTACCTTCTCCTTCTTCTGCTTCTTCTGATTCACCATCCAGACTTCACCTTCTCCTTCTCCTTCTTCTACTTCTTATGATTCACCCTCCAGACTTCACCTTCTCCTTCTCCTTCTTCTACTTCTTCTGATACACCCTCCAGTCTTCACCTTCTCCTTCTCCTTCTTCTACTTCTTCTGATTCACCCTCCAGACTTCACCTTCTCCTTCTCCTTCTTCTACTTCTTCTGATTCACCCTACAGACTTCACCTTCTCCTTCTCCTTCTTCTGCTTCTTCTGATTCACCCTCCAGACTTCACCTTCTCCTTCTCCTTATTCTGCTTCTTCTGTTTCACCCTCCAGACTTCACCTTCTCCTTCTCCTTCTTCTGCTTCTTCTGATTCACCCTCCAGACTTCAACTTCCCCTTCTCCTTCTTCTGCTTCTTCTGATTCACCCTCCAGACTTCACCTTCTCCTTCTCCTTCTTCTACTTCTTCTGATTCACCCTCCAGACTTCACCTTCTCCTTCTCCTTCTTCTGCTTCTTCTGATTCACCCTCCAGACTTCACCTTCTCCTTCTCCTTCGTCTACTTCTTCTGATTCACCCTCCAGACTACACCTTCTCCTTCTCCTTCTTCTACTTCTTCTGATTCACCCTCCAGACTTCACCTTCTCCTTCTCCTTCTTCTGTTTCTTCTGATTCACCCTCCAGACTTCACCTTCTCCTTCTCCTTCTTCTACTTCTTCTGATTCAGCCTCCAGACTTCACCTTCTCCTTCTCCTTCTTCTACTTCTTCTGATTCAGCCTCCAGACTTCATCTTCTCCTTCTCCTTCTTCTCCTTCTTCTGATTCACCCTCCAGACTTCACCTTCTCCTTCTCCTTCTTCTGCTTCTTCTGATTCACCCTCCAGACTTCACCTTCTCCTTCTCCTTCTTCTACTTCTTCTGATTCACCCTCCAGAATTCACCTTCTCCTTCTCCTTCTTCTACTTCTTCTGATTCACCCTCCAGTCTTCACCTTCTCCTTCTCCTTCTTCTGTTTCTTCTGCTTCACCCTCCAGACTTCACCTTCTCCTTCTCTTTCTTCTGCTTCTTCTGATTCACCCTCCAGACTTCACCTTCTCCTTCTCCTTCTTCTGATTCTTCTGATTCACCCTCCAGACTTCACCTTCTCCTTCTCCTTCTTCTGCTTCTTCTGATTCACCCTCCAGACCTCACCTTCTCCTTCTCCTTCTTCTACTTCTTCTGATTCACCCTCCTGACTTCACCTTCTCCTTCTCCTTCATCTACTTCTTCTGCTTCACCCTCCAGACTTCACCTACTCCTTCTCCTTCTTCTACTTCTTCTGATTCACCCTCCAGACTTCACCTTCTCCTTCTCCTTCTTATACTTCTTCTGATTCACCCTCCAGACTTCACCTTCTCCTTCTCCTTCTTCTACTTCTTCTGATTCACCCTCCAGACTTCACCTTCTCCTTCTCCTTCTTCTGCTTCTTCTGATTCACCCTCCAGACTTCACCTTCTCCTTCTCCTTATTCTGCTTCTTCTGATTCACCCTCCAGACTGTTCCTTCTCCTTCTCCTTCTTCTGCTTCTTCTGATTCACCCTCCAGACTTCACCTTCTCCTTCTCCTTCTTCTGCTTCTTCTGATTCACCCTCCAGACTTCACCTTCTCCTTCTCCTTCTTCTACTTCTTCTGATTCACCCTCCAGACTTCACCTTCTCCTTCTCCTTCTTCTGCTTCTTCTGATTCACCCTCCAGACTTCACCTTCTCCTTCTCCTTCGTCTACTTCTTCTGATTCACCCTCCAGACTACACCTTCTCCTTCTCCTTCTTCTACTTCTTCTGATTCACCCTCCAGACTTCACCTTCTCCTTCTCCTTCTTCTGTTTCTTCTGATTCACCCTCCAGACTTCATCTTCTCCTTCTCCTTCTTCTACTTCTTCTGATTCACCCTCCAGACTTCACCTTCTCCTTCTCCTTCTTCTACTTCTTCTGATTCACCCTCCAGACTTCATCTTCTCCTTCTGCTTCTTCTGATTCACCCTCCAGACTTCACCTTCTCCTTCTCCTTCTTCTGCTTCTTCTGATTCACCCTCCAGACTTCAACTTCTCCTTCTCCTTCTTCTACTTCTTCTGATTCACCCTCCAGACTTCACCTTCTCCTTCTCCTTCTTCTACTTCTTCTGATTCACCCTCCAGTCTTCACCTTCTCCTTCTCCTTTTTCTGTTTCTTCTGCTTCACCCTCCAGACTTCACCTTCTCCTTCTCTTTCTTTTGCTTATTCTGATTCACCCTCCAGACTTCACCTTCTCCTTCTCCTTCTTCTACTTCTTCTGATTCACCCTCCTGACTTCACCTTCTCCTTCTCCTTCTTCTACTTCTTCTGCTTCACCCTCCAGACTTCACCTTCTCCTTCTCCTTCTTCTACTTCTTCTGATTCACCCTCCAGACTTCACCTTCTCCTTCTCCTTCTTTTGCTTCTTCTGATTCACCCTCCAGACTTCACCTTCTCCTTCTCCTTATTCTGCTTCTTCTGATTCACCCTCCAGACTTCACCTTCTCCTTCTCCTTCTTCTGCTTCTTCTGATTCACCCTCCAGACTTCACCTTCTCCTTCTCCTTCTTCTGCTTCTTCTGAGTCACCCTCCAGACTTCACCTTCTCCTTCTCCTTCTTCTGCTTCTTCTGATTCACCCTCCAGACTTCACCTTCTCCTTCTCCTTCTTCTACTTCTTCTGATTCACCCTCCAGACTTCACCTTCTCCTTCTCCTTCTTCTGCTTCTTCTGATTCACCCTCCTGACTTCACCTTCTCCTTCTCCTTCTTCTACATCTTCTGATTCACCCTCCTGACTTCACCTTCTCCTTCTCCTTCTTCTACTTCTTCTGCTTCACCCTCCAGAGTTCACCTTCTCCTTCTCCTTCTTCTACTTCTTCTGATTCACCCTCCAGACTTCACCTTCTCCTTCTCCTTCTTCTACTTCTTCTGATTCACCCTCCAGACTTCACCTTCTCCTTCTCCTTCTTCTACTTCTTCTGCTTCACCCTCCAGACTTCACCTTCTCTTTCTCCTTCTTCTACTTCTTCTGATTCACCCTCCAGACTTCACCTTCTCCTTCTCCTTCTTCTGCTTCTTCTGATTCACCCTCCAGACTTCACCTTCTCCTTCTCCTTATTCTGCTTCTTCTGATTCACCCTCCAGACTTCACCTTCTCCTTCTCCTTCTTCTGCTTCTTCTGATTCACCCTCCAGACTTCACCTTCTCCTTCTCCTTCTTCTGCTTCTTCTGATTCACCCTCCAGACTTCACCTTCTCCTTCTCCTTCTTCTACTTCTTCTGCTTCACCCTTCAGACTTCACCTTCTCCTTCTCCTTCTTCTACTTCTTCTGATTCACCCTCCAGACTTCACCTTCTCCTTCTCCTTCTTCTACTTCTTCTGATTCACCCTCCTGACTTCATCTTCTCCTTCTCCTTCTTCTACTTCTTCTGCTTCACCCTCCAGACTTCATCTTCTCCTTCACATTCTTCTACTTCTTCTGATTCACCCTCCAGACTTCACCTTCTCCTTCTCCTTCTTCTGCTTCTTCTGATTCACCCTCCAGACTTCACCTTCTCCTTCTCCTTATTCTGCTTCTTCTGATTCACCCTCCAGACTTCACCTTCTCCTTCTCCTTCTTCTGCTTCTTCTGATTCACCCTTCCAGACTTCACCTTCTCCTTCTCCTTCTTCTGCTTCTTCTGATTCACCCTCCAGACTTCACCTTCTCCTTCTCCTTCTTCTGCTTCTTCTGATTCACCCTCCAGACTTCACCTTCTCCTTCTCCTTCTTCTACTTCTTCTGATTCACCCTCCAGACTTCACCTTCTCCTTCTCCTTCTTCTGCTTCTTCTGATTCAACCTCCTGACTTCACCTTCTCCTTCTCCTTCTTCTGCTTCTTCTGATTCACCCTCCTGACTTCACCTTCTCCTTCTCCTTCTTCTACTTCTTCTGCTTCACCCTCCAGACTTCACCTTCTCCTTCTCCTTCTTCTACTTCTTCTGATTCACCCTCCAGACTTCACCTTCTCCTTCTCCTTCTTCTGCTTCTTCTGTTTCACCCTCCAGACTTCACCTTCTCATTCTCCTTCTTCTGCTTCTTCTGCTGCGCCCTCCAGACTTCACCTTCTCCTTCTCCTTCTTCTGCTTCTTCTGCTTCACACTCCAGACTTCATCTTCTCCTTCTCCTTCTTCTGCTTCTTCTGCTGCGCCCTCCAGGCTTCACCTTCTCCTTCTCCTCCTTCTGCTTCTTCTGCTTCACCGTCCTGACTTCACCTTCTCCTTCTCCTTCTTTTACTTCTTCTGCTACACCCCCCTGACTTCACCTGCTCCTTCTCCTTCTTCTGCATCTTCTGATTCACCCTCCCAACTTCACCTTCTCCTTCTCCTTCTTCTGCTTCTTCTGATTCACCCTCCTGACTTCACCTTCTCCTTCTCCTTCTTCTGCTTCTTCTGATTCACCCTCCAGACTTCACCTTCTCCTTCTCCTTCTTCTGCTTCTTCTGATTCACCCTCCAGACTTCACCTTCTCCTTCTCCTTCTTCTGCTTCTTCTGATTCACCCTCCAGACCTCACCTTCTCCTTCTCCTTCTTCTACTTCTTCTGATTCACCCTCCAGACTTCATCTTCTCCTTCTCATACTTCTGCTTCTTCTGATTCACCCTCCAGACTTTACCTTCTCCTGCTTCTGCTTCTTCTGATTCACCCTCCAGACTTCACCTTCTCCTTCTCCTTCTTCTACTTCTTCTGATTCACCCTCCAGACTTCACCTTCTCCTTCTCCTTCTTCTACTTCTTCTGATTCACCCTCCAGTCTTCACCTTCTCCTTCTCCTTCTTCTGATTCTTCTGCTTCACCCTCCAGACTTCACCTTCTCCTTCTCTTTCTTCTGCTTCTTCTGCTTCACCCTCCAGACTTCACCTTCTCCTTCTCCTTCTTCTGGTTCTTCTGATTCACCCTCCAGACTTCACCTTCTCTATCTCCTTCTTCTGCTTCTTCTGATTCACCCTCCTGACTTCACCTTCTCCTTCTCCTTCTTCTACTTCTTCTGATTCACCCTCCTGACTTCACCTTCTCCTTCTCCTTCTTCTACTTCTTCTGCTTCACCCTCCAGACTTCACCTTCTCCTTCTCCTTCTTCTACTTCTTCTGATTCACCCTCCAGACTTCACCTTCTCCTTCTCCTTCTTCTGCTTCTTCTGATTCACCCTCCAGACTTCACCTTCTCCTTCTCCTTATTCTGCTTCTTCTGATTCACCCTCCAGACTTCACCTTCTCCTTCTCCTTCTTCTGCTTCTTCTGATTCACCCTCCAGACTTCACCTTCTCCTTCTCCTTCTTCTGCTTCTTCTGATTCACCCTCCAGACTTCACCTTCTCCTTCTCCTTCTTCTGCTTCTTCTGATTCACCCTCCAGACTTCACCTTCTCCTTCTCCTTCTTCTACTTCTTCTGATTCACCCTCCAGACTTCACCTTCTCCTTCTCCTTCTTCTGCTTCTTCTGATTCACCCTCCTGACTTCACCTTCTCCTTCTCCTTCTTCTACATCTTCTGATTCACCCTCCTGACTTCACCTTCTCCTTCTCCTTCTTCTACTTCTTCTGCTTCACCCTCCAGACTTCACCTTCTCCTTCTCCTTCTTCTACTTCTTCTGATTCACCCTCCAGACTTCACCTTCTCCTTCTCCTTCTTCTACTTCTTCTGATTCACCCTCCAGACTTCACCTTCTCCTTCTCCTTCTTCTACTTCTTCTGATTCACCCTCCAGACTTCACCTTCTATTTCTCCTTCTTCTGCTTCTTCTGATTCACACTCCAGACTTCACCTTCTCCTTCTCCTTATTCTGCTTCTTCTGAATCACCCTCCAGACTTCACCTTCTCCTTCTCCTTCTTCTGCTTCTTCTGATTCACCCTCCAGACTTCACCTTCTCCTTCTCCTTCTTCTGCTTCTTCTGATTCACCCTCCAGAATTCACCTTCACCTTCTCCTTCTTCTACTTCTTCTGATTCACCCTCCAGACTTCACCTTCTCCATCTCCTTCTTCTGCTTCTTCTGATTCACCCTCCAGACTTCACCTTCTCCTTCTCCTTCGTCTGCTTCTTCTGATTCACCCTCCAGACTTCACCTTCTCCTTCTCCTTCTTCTGCTTCTTCTGATTCACCCTCCAGACTTCACCTTCTCCTTCTCCTTCTTCTACTTCTTCTGATTCACCCTCCAGACTTCACCTTCTCCTTCTCTTTCTTCTGCTTCTTCTGATTCACCCTCCAGACTTCACATTCTCCTTCTCCTTCTTCTGATTCTTCTGATTCACCCTCCAGACTTCACCTTCTCCTTCTCCTTCTTCTGCTTCTTCTGATTCACCCTCCTGACTTCACCTTCTCCTTCTCCTTCTTCTACTTCTTCTGCTTCACCCTCCAGACTTCACCTTCTACTTCTCCTTCTTCTACTTCTTCTGATTCACCCTCCAGACTTCACCTTCTCCTTCTCCTTCTTCTACTTCTTCTGATTCACCCTCCAGACTTCACTTTCTCCTTCTCCTTCTTCTACTTCTTCTGATTCACCCTCCAGACTTCACCTTCTCCTTCTCCTTCTTCTGCTTCTTCTGATTCACCCTCCAGACATCACCTTCTCCTTCTCCTTATTCTGCTTCTTCTGAATCACCCTCCAGACTTCACCTTCTCCTTCTCCTTCTTCTGCTTCTTCTGATTCACACTCCAGACTTCACCTTCTCCTTCTCCTTCTTCTGCTTCTTCTGATTCACCCTCCAGACTTCACCTTCTCCTTCTCCTTCTTCTACTTCTTCTGATTCACCCTCCAGACTTCACCTTCTCCATATCCTTCTTCTGCTTCTTCTGATTCACCCTCCAGACTTCACCTTCTCCTTCTCCTTCGTCTACTTCTTCTGATTCACCCTCCAGACTACACCTTCTCCTTCTCCTTCTTCTACTTCTTCTGATTCACCCTCCAGACTTCACCTTCTCCTTCTCCTTCTTCTGTTTCTTCTGATTCACCCTCCAGACTTCACCTTCTCCTTCTCCTTCTTCTACTACTTCTGATTCACCCTCCAGACTTCACCTTCTCCTTCTCCTTCTTCTACTTCTTCTGATTCACCCTCCAGACTTCATCTTCTCCTTCTCCTTCTTCTGCTTCTTCTGATTCACCCTCCAGACTTCACCTTCTCCTTCTCCTTCTTCTGCTTCTTCTGAATCACCCTCCAGACTTCACCTTCTCCTTCTCCTTCTTCTACTTCTTCTGATTCACCCTCCAGACTTCACCTTCTCCTTCTCCTTCTTCTACTTCTTCTGATTCACCCTCCAGTCTTCACCTTCTCCTTCTCCTTCTTCTGTTTCTTCTGCTTCACCCTCCAGACTTCACCTTCTCCTTCTCTTTCTTCTGCTTCTTCTGATTCACCCTCCAGACTTCACCTTCTCCTTCTCCTTCTTCTGATTCTTCTGATTCACCCTCCAGACTTCACCTTCTCCTTCTCCTTATTCTGCTTCTTCTGATTCACCCTCCAGACTTCACCTTCTCCTTCTCCTTATTCTGCTTCTTCTGATTCACCCTCCAGACTTCACCTTCTCTTTCTCCTTCCTTTGCTTCTTCTGATTCACCCTCCAGACTTCACCTTCTCCTTCTCCTTCTTCTGATTCTTCTGATTCACCCTCCAGACTTCACCTTCTCCTTATCCATCTTCTGCTTCTTCCGATTCACCCTCCTGACTTCACCTTCTCCTTCTCCTTCTTCTGCTTCTTCTGATTCACCCTCCTGACTTCACCTTCTCCTTCTCCATCTTCTACTTCTTCTGCTTCATCCTCCAGACTTCAACTTCTCCTTCTCCTTCTTCTACTTCTTCTGATTCACCCTCCAGACTTCACCTTCTCCTTCTCCTTCTTCTGCTTCTTCTGATTCACCCTCCAGACTTCATCTTCTCCTTCTCCTTCTTCTGCTTCTTCTGATTCACCCTCCAGACTTCACCTTCTCCTTCTCCTTCTTCTACTTCTTCTGATTCACCCTCCAGACTTCACCTTCTCCTTCTCCTTCTTCTGCTTCTTCTGATACACCCTCCAGACTTCACCTTCTCCTTCTCCTTCGTCTACTTCTTCTGATTCACCCTCCAGACTACACCTTCTCCTTCTCCTTCTTCTACTTCTTCTGATTCACCCTCCAGACTTCACCTTCTCCTTCTCCTTCTTCTGTTTCTTCTGATTCACCCTCCAGACTTCATCTTCTCCTTCTCCTTCTTCTACTTCTTCTGATTCACCCTCCAGACTTCACCTTCTCCTTCTCCTTCTTCTACTTCTTCTGATTCACCCTCCAGACTTCATCTTCTCCTTCTCCTTCTTCTACTTCTTCTGATTCACCCTCCAGACTTCACCTTCTCCTTCTCCTTCTTCTGCTTCTTCTGATTCACACTCCAGACTTCACCTTCTCCTTCTCCTTATTCTGCTTCTTCTGATTCACCCTCCAGACTTCACCTTCTCCTTCTCCTTCTTCTACTTCTTCTGATTCACCATCCAGACTTCACCTTCTCCTTCTCCTTCTTCTGCTTCTTCTGATTCACCCTCCAGACTTCACCTTCTCCTTCTCCTTCGTCTACTTCTTCTGATTCACCCTCCAGACTACACCTTCTCCTTCTCCTTCTTCTCCTTCTTCTGATTCACCCTCCAGACTTCACCTTCTCCTTCTCCTTCTTCTGCTTCTTCTGATGATTCACCCTCCAGACTTCATCTTCTCCTTCTCCTTCTTCTACTTCTTCTGATTCACCCTCCAGACTTCACCTTCTCCTTCTCCTTCTTCTACTTCTTCTGATTCACCCTCCAGACTTCATCTTCTCCTTCTCCTTCTTCTACTTCTTCTGATTCACCCTCCAGACTTCACCTTCTCCTTCTCCTTCTTCTGCTTCTTCTGATTCACCCTCCAGACTTCACCTTCTCCTTCTCCTTATTCTGCTTCTTCTGATTCACCATCCAGACTTCACCTTCTCCTTCTCCTTCTTCTGCTTCTTCTGATTCACCCTCCAGACTTCACCTTCTCCTTCTCCTTCTTCTGCTTCTTCTGATTCACCCTCCAGACTTCACCTTCTCCTTCTCCTTCTTCTACTTCTTCTGATTCACCCTCCAGACTTCACCTTCTCCTTCACCTTCTTCTGCTTCTTCTGATTCACCCTCCAGACTTCACCTTCTCCTTCTCCTTCGTCAACTTCTTCTGATTCACCCTCCAGACTACACCTTCTCCTTCTCCTTCTTCTACATCTTCTGATTCACCCTCCAGACTTCACCTTCTCCTTCTCCTTCTTCTGTTTCTTCTGATTCACCCTCCAGACTTCATCTTCTCCTTCTCCTTCTTCTACTTCTTCTGATTCACCCTCCAGACTTCACGTTCTCCTTCTCCTTCTTCTACTTCTTCTGATTCACCCTCCAGACTTCATCTTCTCCTTCTCCTTCTTCTGCTTCTTCTGATTCACCCTCCAGACTTCACCTTCTCCTTCTCCTTCTTCTGCTTCTTCTGATTCACCCTCCAGACTTCAACTTCTCCTTCTCCTTCTTCTACTTCTTCTGATTCACCCTCCAGACTTCACCTTCTCCTTCTCCTTCTTCTACTTCTTCTGATTCACCCTCCAGTCTTCACCTTCTCCTTCTCCTTCTTCTGTTTCTTCTGCTTCACCCTCCAGACTTCACCTTCTCCTTCTCTTTCTTCTGCTTCTTCTGATTCACCCTCCAGACTTCACCTTCTCCTTCTCCTTCTTCTGATTCTTCTGATTCACCCTCCAGACTTCACCTTCTCCTTTTCCTTCTTCTGCTTCTTCTGATTCACCCTCCTGACTTCACCTTCTCCTTCTCTTTCTTCTGCTTCTTCTGATTCACCCTCCAGACTTCACCTTCTCCTTCTCCTTCTTCTACTTCTTCTGATTCACCCTCCAGACTTCACCTTCTATTTCTCCTTCTTCTGCTTCTTCTGATTCACACTCCAGACTTCACCTTCTCCTTCTCCTTATTCTGCTTCTTCTGAATCACCCTCCAGACTTCACCTTCTCCTTCTCCTTCTTCTGCTTCTTCTGATTCACCCTCCAGACTTCACCTTCTCCTTCTCCTTCTTCTGCTTCTTCTGATTCACCCTCCAGACTTCACCTTCACCTTCTCCTTCTTCTACTTCTTCTGATTCACCCTCCAGACTTCACCTTCTCCATCTCCTTCTTCTGCTTCTTCTGATTCACCCTCCAGACTTCACCTTCTCCTTCTCCTTCGTCTGCTTCTTCTGATTCACCCTCCAGACTTCACCTTCTCCTTCTCCTTCTTCTGCTTCTTCTGATTCACCCTCCAGACTTCACCTTCTCCTTCTCCTTCTTCTACTTCTTCTGATTCACCCTCCAGACTTCATCTTCTCCTTCTCCTTCTTCTACTTCTTCTGATTCACCCTCCAGACTTCACCTTCTCCTTCTCCTTCTTCTGCTTCTTCTGATTCACCCTCCAGACTTCACCTTCTCCTTCTCCTTATTCTGCTTCTTCTGATTCACCATCCAGACTTCACCTTCTCCTTCTCCTTCTTCTGCTTCTTCTGATTCACCCTCCAGACTTCACCTTCTCCTTCTCCTTCTTCTGCTTCTTCTGATTCACCCTCCAGACTTCACCTTCTCCTTCTCCTTCTTCTACTTCTTCTGATTCACCCTCCAGACTTCACCTTCTCCTTCACCTTCTTCTGCTTCTTCTGATTCACCCTCCAGACTTCACCTTCTCCTTCTCCTTCGTCAACTTCTTCTGATTCACCCTCCAGACTACACCTTCTCCTTCTCCTTCTTCTACATCTTCTGATTCACCCTCCAGACTTCACCTTCTCCTTCTCCTTCTTCTGTTTCTTCTGATTCACACTCCAGACTTCATCTTCTCCTTCTCCTTCTTCTACTTCTTCTGATTCACCCTCCAGACTTCACGTTCTCCTTCTCCTTCTTCTACTTCTTCTGATTCACCCTCCAGACTTCATCTTCTCCTTCTCCTTCTTCTGCTTCTTCTGATTCACCCTCCAGACTTCACCTTCTCCTTCTCCTTCTTCTGCTTCTTCTGATTCACCCTCCAGACTTCAACTTCTCCTTCTCCTTCTTCTACTTCTTCTGATTCACCCTCCAGACTTCACCTTCTCCTTCTCCTTCTTCTACTTCTTCTGATTCACCCTCCAGTCTTCACCTTCTCCTTCTCCTTCTTCTGTTTCTTCTGCTTCACCCTCCAGACTTCACCATCTCCTTCTCTTTCTTCTGCTTCTTCTGATTCACCCTCCAGACTTCACCTTCTCCTTCTCCTTCTTCTGATTCTTCTGATTCACCCTCCAGACTTCACCTTCTCCTTCTCCTTCTTCTGCTTCTTCTGATTCACCCTCCTGACTTCACCTTCTCCTTCTCCTTCTTCTACTTCTTCTGATTCACCCTCCAGACTTCACCTTCTATTTCTCCTTCTTCTGCTTCTTCTGATTCACACTCCAGACCTTCACCTTCTCCTTCTCCTTATTCTGCTTCTTCTGAATCACCCTCCAGACTTCACCTTCTCCTTCTCCTTCTTCTGCTTCTTCTGATTCACCCTCCAGACTTCACCTTCTCCTTCTCCTTCTTCTGCTTCTTCTGATTCACCCTCCAGACTTCACCTTCACCTTCTCCTTCTTCTACTTCTTCTGATTCACCCTCCAGACTTCACCTTCTCCATCTCCTTCTTCTGCTTCTTCTGATTCACCCTCCAGACTTCACCTTCTCCTTCTCCTTCGTCTGCTTCTTCTGATTCACCCTCCAGACTTCACCTTCTCCTTCTCCTTCTTCTGCTTCTTCTGATTCACCCTCCAGACTTCACCTTCTCCTTCTCCTTCTTCTACTTCTTCTGATTCACCCTCCAGACTTCACCTTCTCCTTCTCTTTCTTCTGCTTCTTCTGATTCACCCTCCAGACTTCACATTCTCCTTCTCCTTCTTCTGATTCTTCTGATTCACCCTCCAGACTTCACCTTCTCCTTCTCCTTCTTCTGCTTCTTCTGATTCACCCTCCTGACTTCACCTTCTCCTTCTCCTTCTTCTACATCTTCTGATTCACCCTCCTGACTTCACTTCTCCTCTCCTTCTCTTCTTCTACTTCTTCTGCTTCACCCTCCAGACTTCACCTTCTCCTTCTCCTTCTTCTACTTCTTCTGATTCACCCTCCAGACTTCACCTTCTCCTTCTCCTTCTTCTACTTCTTCTGATTCACCCTCCAGACTTCACTTTCCTCCTTCTCCTTCTTCTACTTCTTCTGATTCACCCTCCAGACTTCACCTTCTCCTTCTCCTTCTTCTGCTTCTTCTGATTCACCCTCCAGACATCACCTTCTCCTTCTCCTTATTCTGCTTCTTCTGAATCACCCTCCAGACGTCACCTTCTCCTTCTCCTTCTTCTGCTTCTTCTGATTCACACTCCAGACTTCACCTTCTCCTTCTCCTTCTTCTGCTTCTTCTGATTCACCCTCCAGACTTCACCTTCTCCTTCTCCTTCTTCTACTTCTTCTGATTCACCCTCCAGACTTCACCTTCTCCATCTCCTTCTTCTGCTTCTTCTGATTCACCCTCCAGACTTCACCTTCTCCTTCTCCTTCGTCTACTTCTTCTGATTCACCCTCCAGACTAACCTTCTCCTTCTCCTTCTTCTACTTCTTCTGATTCACCCTCCAGACTTCACCTTCTCCTTCTCCTTCTTCTGTTTCTTCTGATTCACCCTCCAGACTTCACCTTCTCCTTCTCCTTCTTCTACTACTTCTGATTCACCCTCCAGACTTCACCTTCTCCTTCTCCTTCTTCTACTTCTTCTGATTCACCCTCCAGACTTCATCTTCTCCTTCTCCTTCTTCTGCTTCTTCTGATTCACCCTCCAGACTTCATCTTCTCCTTCTCCTTCTTCTGCTTCTTCTGATTCACCCTCCAGACTTCACCTTCTCCTTCTCCTTCTTCTGCTTCTTCTGATTCACCCTCCAGACTTCAACTTCTCCTTCTCCTTCTTCTAATTCTTCTGATTCACCCTCCAGACTTCACCTTCTCCTTCTCCTTCTTCTACTTCTTCTGATTCACCCTCCAGTCTTCACCTTCTCCTTCTCCTTCTACTGTTTCTTCTGCTTCACCCTCCAGACTTCACCTTCTCCTTCTCTTTCTTCTGCTTCTTCTGATTCACCCTCCAGACTTCACCTTCTCCTTCTCCTTCTTCTGATTCTTCTGATTCACCCTCCAGACTTCACCTTCTCCTTCTCCTTCTTCTGCTTCTTCTGATTCACCCTCCTGACTTCACCTTCTCCTTCTCCTTCTTCTACTTCTTCTGATTCACCCTCCAGACTTCACCCTCTATTTCTCCTTCTTCTGCTTCTTCTGATTCACACTCCAGACTTCACCTTCTCCTTCTCCTTATTCTGCTTCTTCTGAATCACCCTCCAGACTTCACCTTCTCCTTCTCCTTCTTCTGCTTCTTCTGATTCACCCTCCAGACTTCACCTTCTCCTTCTCCTTCTTCTGCTTCTTCTGATTCACCCTCCAGACTTCACCTTCACCTTCTCCTTCTTCTACTTCTTCTGATTCACCCTCCAGACTTCACCTTCTCCATCTCCTTCTTCTGCTTCTTCTGATTCACCCTCCAGACTTCACCTTCTCCTTCTCCTTCGTCTGCTTCTTCTGATTCACCCTCCAGACTTCACCTTCTCCTTCTCCTTCTTCTGCTTCTTCTGATTCACCCTCCAGACTTCACCTTCTCCTTCTCCTTCTTCTGCTTCTTCTGATTCACCATCCAGACTTCACCTTCTCCTTCTCCTTCTTCTGCTTCTTCTGATTCACCCTCCAGACTTCACCTTCTCCTTCTCCTTCTTCTGCTTCTTCTGATTCACCCTCCAGACTTCACCTTCTCCTTCTCCTTCTTCTACTTCTTCTGATTCACCCTCCAGACTTCACCTTCTCCTTCACCTTCTTCTGCTTCTTCTGATTCACCCTCCAGACTTCACCTTCTCCTTCTCCTTCGTCAACTTCTTCTGATTCACCCTCCAGACTACACCTTCTCCTTCTCCTTCTTCTACATCTTCTGATTCACCCTCCAGACTTCACCTTCTCCTTCTCCTTCTTCTGTTTCTTCTGATTCACCCTCCAGACTTCATCTTCTCCTTCTCCTTCTTCTACTTCTTCTGATTCACCCTCCAGACTTCACGTTCTCCTTCTCCTTCTTCTACTTCTTCTGATTCACCCTCCAGACTTCATCTTCTCCTTCTCCTTCTTCTGCTTCTTCTGATTCACCCTCCAGACTTCACCTTCTCCTTCTCCTTCTTCTGCTTCTTCTGATTCACCCTCCAGACTTCAACTTCTCCTTCTCCTTCTTCTACTTCTTCTGATTCACCCTCCAGACTTCACCTTCTCCTTCTCCTTCTTCTACTTCTTCTGATTCACCCTCCAGTCTTCACCTTCTCCTTCTCCTTCTTCTGTTTCTTCTGCTTCACCCTCCAGACTTCACCATCTCCTTCTCTTTCTTCTGCTTCTTCTGATTCACCCTCCAGACTTCACCTTCTCCTTCTCCTTCTTCTGATTCTTCTGATTCACCCTCCAGACTTCACCTTCTCCTTCTCCTTCTTCTGCTTCTTCTGATTCACCCTCCTGACTTCACCTTCTCCTTCTCCTTCTTCTACTTCTTCTGATTCACCCTCCAGACTTCACCTTCTATTTCTCCTTCTTCTGCTTCTTCTGATTCACACTCCAGACTTCACCTTCTCCTTCTCCTTATTCTGCTTCTTCTGAATCACCCTCCAGACTTCACCTTCTCCTTCTCCTTCTTCTGCTTCTTCTGATTCACCCTCCAGACTTCACCTTCTCCTTCTCCTTCTTCTGCTTCTTCTGATTCACCCTCCAGACTTCACCTTCACCTTCTCCTTCTTCTACTTCTTCTGATTCACCCTCCAGACTTCACCTTCTCCATCTCCTTCTTCTGCTTCTTCTGATTCACCCTCCAGACTTCACCTTCTCCTTCTCCTTCGTCTGCTTCTTCTGATTCACCCTCCAGACTTCACCTTCTCCTTCTCCTTCTTCTGCTTCTTCTGATTCACCCTCCAGACTTCACCTTCTCCTTCTCCTTCTTCTACTTCTTCTGATTCACCCTCCAGACTTCACCTTCTCCTTCTCTTTCTTCTGCTTCTTCTGATTCACCCTCCAGACTTCACATTCTCCTTCTCCTTCTTCTGATTCTTCTGATTCACCCTCCAGACTTCACCTTCTCCTTCTCCTTCTTCTGCTTCTTCTGATTCACCCTCCTGACTTCACCTTCTCCTTCTCCTTCTTCTACATCTTCTGATTCACCCTCCTGACTTCACCTTCTCCTTCTCCTTCTTCTACTTCTTCTGCTTCACCCTCCAGACTTCACCTTCTCCTTCTCCTTCTTCTACTTCTTCTGATTCACCCTCCAGACTTCACCTTCTCCTTCTCCTTCTTCTACTTCTTCTGATTCACCCTCCAGACTTCACTTTCTCCTTCTCCTTCTTCTACTTCTTCTGATTCACCCTCCAGACTTCACCTTCTCCTTCTCCTTCTTCTGCTTCTTCTGATTCACCCTCCAGACTTCACCTTCTCCTTCTCCTTATTCTGCTTCTTCTGAATCACCCTCCAGACTTCACCTTCTCCTTCTCCTTCTTCTGCTTCTTCTGATTCACACTCCAGACTTCACCTTCTCCTTCTCCTTCTTCTGCTTCTTCTGATTCACCCTCCAGACTTCACCTTCTCCTTCTCCTTCTTCTACTTCTTCTGATTCACCCTCCAGACTTCACCTTCTCCATCTCCTTCTTCTGCTTCTTCTGATTCACCCTCCAGACTTCACCTTCTCCTTCTCCTTCGTCTACTTCTTCTGATTCACCCTCCAGACTACACCTTCTCCTTCTCCTTCTTCTACTTCTTCTGATTCACCCTCCAGACTTCACCTTCTCCTTCTCCTTCTTCTGTTTCTTCTGATTCACCCTCCAGACTTCACCTTCTCCTTCTCCTTCTTCTACTACTTCTGATTCACCCTCCAGACTTCACCTTCTCCTTCTCCTTCTTCTACTTCTTCTGATTCACCCTCCAGACTTCATCTTCTCCTTCTCCTTCTTCTGCTTCTTCTGATTCACCCTCCAGACTTCATCTTCTCCTTCTCCTTCTTCTGCTTCTTCTGATTCACCCTCCAGACTTCACCTTCTCCTTCTCCTTCTTCTGCTTCTTCTGATTCACCCTCCAGACTTCAACTTCTCCTTCTCCTTCTTCTACTTCTTCTGATTCACCCTCCAGACTTCACCTTCTCCTTCTCCTTCTTCTACTTCTTCTGATTCACCCTCCAGTCTTCACCTTCTCCTTCTCCTTCTACTGTTTCTTCTGCTTCACCCTCCAGACTTCACCTTCTCCTTCTCTTTCTTCTGCTTCTTCTGATTCACCCTCCAGACTTCACCTTCTCCTTCTCCTTCTTCTGATTCTTCTGATTCACCCTCCAGACTTCGACTTCTCCTTCTCCTTCTTCTGCTTCTTCTGATTCACCCTCCTGACTTCACCTTCTCCTTCTCCTTCTTCTACTTCTTCTGATTCACCCTCCAGACTTCACCCTCTATTTCTCCTTCTTCTGCTTCTTCTGATTCACACTCCAGACTTCACCTTCTCCTTCTCCTTATTCTGCTTCTTCTGAATCACCCTCCAGACTTCACCTTCTCCTTCTCCTTCTTCTGCTTCTTCTGATTCACCCTCCAGACTTCACCTTCTCCTTCTCCTTCTTCTGCTTCTTCTGATTCACCCTCCAGACTTCACCTTCACCTTCTCCTTCTTCTACTTCTTCTGATTCACCCTCCAGACTTCACCTTCTCCATCTCCTTCTTCTGCTTCTTCTGATTCACCCTCCAGACTTCACCTTCTCCTTCTCCTTCGTCTGCTTCTTCTGATTCACCCTCCAGACTTCACCTTCTCCTTCTCCTTCTTCTGCTTCTTCTGATTCACCCTCCAGACTTCACCTTCTCCTTCTCCTTCTTCTACTTCTTCTGATTCACCCTCCAGACTTCACCTTCTCCTTCTCTTTCTTCTGCTTCTTCTGATTCACCCTCCAGACTTCACATTCTCCTTCTCCTTCTTCTGATTCTTCTGATTCACCCTCCAGACTTCACCTTCTCCTTCTCCTTCTTCTGCTTCTTCTGATTCACCCTCCTGACTTCACCTTCTCCTTCTCCTTCTTCTACATCTTCTGATTCACCCTCCTGACTTCACCTTCTCCTTCTCCTTCTTCTACTTCTTCTGCTTCACCCTCCAGACTTCACCTTCTCCTTCTCCTTCTTCTACTTCTTCTGATTCACCCTCCAGACTTCACCTTCTCCTTCTCCTTCTTCTACTTCTTCTGATTCACCCTCCAGACTTCACTTTCTCCTTCTCCTTCTTCTACTTCTTCTGATTCACCCTCCAGACTTCACCTTCTCCTTCTCCTTCTTCTGCTTCTTCTGATTCACCCTCCAGACATCACCTTCTCCTTCTCCTTATTCTGCTTCTTCTGAATCACCCTCCAGACTTCACCTTCTCCTTCTCCTTCTTCTGCTTCTTCTGATTCACACTCCAGACTTCACCTTCTCCTTCTCCTTCTTCTGCTTCTTCTGATTCACCCTCCAGACTTCACCTTCTCCTTCTCCTTCTTCTACTTCTTCTGATTCACCCTCCAGACTTCACCTTCTCCATCTCCTTCTTCTGCTTCTTCTGATTCACCCTCCAGACTTCACCTTCTCCTTCTCCTTCGTCTACTTCTTCTGATTCACCCTCCAGACTACACCTTCTCCTTCTCCTTCTTCTACTTCTTCTGATTCACCCTCCAGACTTCACCTTCTCCTTCTCCTTCTTCTGTTTCTTCTGATTCACCCTCCAGACTTCACCTTCTCCTTCTCCTTCTTCTACTACTTCTGATTCACCCTCCAGACTTCACCTTCTCCTTCTCCTTCTTCTACTTCTTCTGATTCACCCTCCAGACTTCATCTTCTCCTTCTCCTTCTTCTGCTTCTTCTGATTCACCCTCCAGACTTCACCTTCTCCTTCTCCTTCTTCTGCTTCTTCTGATTCACCTTCCAGACTTCACCTTCTCCTTCTCCTTCTTCTACTTCTTCTGAATCACCCTCCAGACTTCACCTTCTCCTTCTCCTTCTTCTACTTCTTCTGATTCACCCTCCAGTCTTCACCTTCTCCTTCTCCTTCTTCTGTTTCTTCTGCTTCACCCTCCAGACTTCACCTTCTCCTTCTCTTTCTTCTGCTTCTTCTGATTCACCCTCCAGACTTCACCTTCTCCTTCTCCTTCTTCTGATTCTTCTGATTCACCCTCCAGACTTCACCTTCTCCTTCTCCTTATTCTGCTTCTTCTGATTCACCCTCCAGACTTCACCTTCTCCTTCTCCTTATTCTGCTTCTTCTGATTCACCCTCCAGACTTCACCTTCTCCTTCTCCTTCCTTTGCTTCTTCTGATTCACCCTCCAGACTTCACCTTCTCCTTCTCCTTCTTCTGATTCTTCTGATTCACCCTCCAGACTTCACCTTCTCCTTATCCATCTTCTGCTTCTTCCGATTCACCCTCCTGACTTCACCTTCTCCTTCTCCTTCTTCTACTTCTTCTGATTCACCCTCCTGACTTCACCTTCTCCTTCTCCATCTTCTACTTCTTCTGCTTCACCCTCCAGACTTCAACTTCTCCTTCTCCTTCTTCTACTTCTTCTGATTCACCCTCCAGACTTCACCTTCTCCTTCTCCTTCTTCTGCTTCTTCTGATTCACCGTCCAGACTTCATCTTCTCCTTCTCCTTCTTCTGCTTCTTCTGATTCACCCTCCAGACTTCACCTTCTCCTTCTCCTTCTTCTACTTCTTCTGATTCACCCTCCAGACTTCACCTTCTCCTTCTCCTTCTTCTGCTTCTTCTGATTCACCCTCCAGACTTCACCTTCTCCTTCTCCTTCGTCTACTTCTTCTGATTCACCCTCCAGACTACACCTTCTCCTTCTCCTTCTTCTACTTCTTCTGATTCACCCTCCAGACTTCACCTTCTCCTTCTCCTTCTTCTGTTTCTTCTGATTCACCCTCCAGACTTCATCTTCTCCTTCTCCTTCTTCTACTTCTTCTGATTCACCCTCCAGACTTCACCTTCTCCTTCTCCTTCTTCTACTTCTTCTGATTCACCCTCCAGACTTCATCTTCTCCTTCTCCTTCTTCTACTTCTTCTGATTCACCCTCCAGACTTCACCTTCTCCTTCTCCTTCTTCTGCTTCTTCTGATTCACACTCCAGACTTCACCTTCTCCTTCTCCTTATTCTGCTTCTTCTGATTCACCCTCCAGACTTCACCTTCTCCTTCTCCTTCTTCTACTTCTTCTGATTCACCATCCAGACTTCACCTTCTCCTTCTCCTTCTTCTGCTTCTTCTGATTCACCCTCCAGACTTCACCTTCTCCTTCTCCTTCGTCTACTTCTTCTGATTCACCCTCCAGACTACACCTTCTCCTTCTCCTTCTTCTCCTTCTTCTGATTCACCCTCCAGACTTCACCTTCTCCTTCTCCTTCTTCTGTTTCTTCTGATTCACCCTCCAGACTTCATCTTCTCCTTCTCCTTCTTCTACTTCTTCTGATTCACCCTCCAGACTTCACCTTCTCCTTCTCCTTCTTCTACTTCTTCTGATTCACCCTCCAGACTTCATCTTCTCCTTCTCCTTCTTCTACTTCTTCTGATTCACCCTCCAGACTTCACCTTCTCCTTCTCCTTCTTCTGCTTCTTCTGATTCACCCTCCAGACTTCACCTTCTCCTTCTCCTTATTCTGCTTCTTCTGATTCACCATCCAGACTTCACCTTCTCCTTCTCCTTCTTCTGCTTCTTCTGATTCACCCTCCAGACTTCACCTTCTCCTTCTCCTTCTTCTACTTCTTCTGATTCACCCTCCAGACTTCACCTTCTCCTTCACCTTCTTCTGCTTCTTCTGATTCACCCTCCAGACTTCACCTTCTCCTTCTCCTTCGTCAACTTCTTCTGATTCACCCTCCAGACTACACCTTCTCCTTTTCCTTCTTCTACATCTTCTGATTCACCCTCCAGACTTCACCTTCTCCTTCTCCTTCTTCTGTTTCTTCTGATTCACCCTCCAGACTTCATCTTCTCCTTCTCCTTCTTCTACTTCTTCTGATTCACCCTCCAGACTTCACCTTCTCCTTCTCCTTCTTCTACTTTTTCTGATTCACCCTCCAGACTTCATCTTCTCCTTCTCCTTCTTCTGCTTCTTCTGATTCACCCTCCAGACTTCACCTTCTCCTTCTCCTTCTTCTACTTCTTCTGATTCACCCTCCAGACTTCACCTTCTCCTTCTCCTTCTTCTACTTCTTCTGATTCACCCTCCAGTCTTCACCTTCTCCTTCTCCTTCTTCTGTTTCTTCTGCTTCACCCTCCAGACTTCACCTTCTCCTTCTCTTTCTTCTGCTTCTTCTGATTCACACTCCAGACTTCACCTTCTCCTTCTCCTTCTTCTGATTCTTCTGATTCACCCTCCAGACTTCACCTTCTCCTTCTCCTTCTTCTGCTTCTTCTGATTCACCCTCCTGACTTTACCTTCTCCTTCTCCTTCTTCTACTTCTTCTGATTCACCCTCCTGACTTCACCTTCTCCTTCTCCTTCTTCTACTTCTTCTGCTTCACCCTCCAGACTTCACCTTCTCCTTCTCCTTCTTCTACTTCTTCTGATTCGCCCTCCAGACTTCACCTTCTCCTTCTCCTTCTTCTGCTTCTTCTGATTCACCCTCCAGACTTCACCTTCTCATTCTCCTTCTTCTGCTTCTTCTGCTGCGCCCTCCAGACTTCACCTTCTCCTTCTCCTTCTTCTGCTTCTTCTGCTTCACACTCCAGACTTCACCTTCTCCTTCTCCTTCTTCTGCTTCTTCTGCTGCGCCCTCCAGGCTTCACCTTCTCCTTCTCCTTCTTCTGCTTCTTCTGCTTCACCGTCCTGACTTCACCTTCTCCTTCTCCTTCTTCTACTTCTTCTGCTACACCCCCCTGACTTCACCTGCTCCTTCTCCTTCTTCTGCTTCTTCTGATTCACCCTCCTAACTTCACCTTCTCCTTCTCCTTCTTCTGCTTCTTCTGATTCACCCTCCTGACTTCACCTGCTCCTTCTCCTTCTTCTGCTTCTTCTGATTCACCCTCCAGACTTCATCTTCTCCTTCTCCTTCTTCTGCTTCTTCTGATTCACCCTCCAGACTTCACCTTCTCATTCTCCTTCTTCTGCTTCTTCTGATTCACCCTCCAGACCTCACCTTCTCCTTCTCCTTCTTCTACTTCTTCTGATTCACCCTCCAGACTTTATCTTCTCCTTCTCCTTCTTCTGCTTCTTCTGATTCACCCTCCAGACTTCACCTTCTCCTTCTCCTTCTTCTGCTTCTTCTGATTCACCCTCCAGACTTCACCTTCTCCTTCTCCTTCTTCTACTTCTTCTGATTCACCCTCCAGACTTCACCTTCTCCTTCTCCTTCTTCTACTTCTTCTGATTCACCCTCCAGTCTTCACCTTCTCCTTCTCCTTCTTCTGTTTCTTCTGCTTCACCCTCCAGACTTCACCTTCTCCTTCTCTTTCTTCTGCTTCTTCTGCTGCACCCTCCAGACTTCACCTTCTCCTTCTCCTTCTTCTGATTCTTCTGATTCACCCTCCAGACTTCACCTTCTCTATCTCCTTCTTCTGCTTCTTCTGATTCACCCTCCTGACTTCACCTTCTCCTTCTCCTTCTTCTACTTCTTCTGATTCACCCTCCTGACTTCACCTTCTCCTTCTCCTTCTTCTACTTCTTCTGCTTCACCCTCCAGACTTCACCTTCTCCTTCTCCTTCTTCTACTTCTTCTGATTCACCCTCCAGACTTCACCTTCTCCTTCTCCTTCTTCTGCTTCTTCTGATTCACCCTCCAGACTTCACCTTCTCCTTCTCCTTATTCTGCTTCTTCTGATTCACCCTCCAGACTTCACCTTCTCCTTCTCCTTCTTCTGCTTCTTCTGATTCACCCTCCAGACTTCACCTTCTCCTTCTCCTTCTTCTGCTTCTTCTGATTCACCCTCCAGACTTCACCTTCTCCTTCTCCTTCTTCTGCTTCTTCTGATTCACCCTCCAGACTTCACCTTCTCCTTCTCCTTCTTCTACTTCTTCTGATTCACCCTCCAGACTTCACCTTCTCCTTCTCCTTCTTCTGCTTCTTCTGATACACCCTCCTGACTTCACCTTCTCCTTCTTCTTCTTCTACATCTTCTGATTCACCCTCCTGACTTCACCTTCTCCTTCTCCTTCTTCTACTTCTTCTGCTTCACCCTCCAGACTTCACCTTCTCCTTCTCCTTCTTCTACTTCTTCTGATTCACCCTCCAAACTTCACCTTCTCTTTCTCCTTCTTCTACTTCTTCTGATTCACCCTCCAGACTTCACCTTCTCCTTCTCCTTCTTCTTCTTCTTCTGATTCACCCTCCAGACTTCACCTTCTCCTTCTCCTTCTTCTGCTTCTTCTGATTCACCCTCCAGACTTCACCTTCTCCTTCTCCTTATTCTGCTTCTTCTGAATCACCCTCCAGACTTCACCTTCTCCTTCTCCTTCTTCTGCTTCTTCTGATTCACCCTCCAGACTTCACCTTCTCCTTCTCCTTCTTCTGCTTCTTCTGATTCACCCTCCAGACTTCACCTTCACCTTCTCCTTCTTCTACTTCTTCTGATTCACCCTCCAGACTTCACCTTCTCCATCTCCTTCTTCTGCTTCTTCTGATTCACCCTCCAGACTTCACCTTCTCCTTCTCCTTCGTTTACTTCTTCTGATTCACCCTCCAGACTTCACCTTCTCCTTCTCCTTCTTCTGCTTCTTCTGATTCACCCTCCAGACTTCACCTTCTCCTTCTCCTTCTTCTACTTCTTCTGATTCACCCTCCAGACTTCACCTTCTCCTTCTCTTTCTTCTGCTTCTTCTGATTCACCCTCCAGACTTCACCTTCTCCTTCTCCTTCTTCTGATTCTTCTGATTCACCCTCCAGACTTCACCTTCTCCTTCTCCTTCTTCTGCTTCTTCTGATTCACCCTCCAGACTTCACCTTCTCCTTCTCCTTCTTCTACTTCTTCTGATTCACCCTCCAGACTTCACCTTCTCCATCTCCTTCTTCTGCTTCTTCTGATTCACCCTCCAGAATTCACCTTCTCCTTCTCCTTCGTCTACTTCTTCTGATTCACCCTCCAGACTACACCTTCTCCTTCTCCTTCTTCTACTTCTTCTGATTCACCCTCCAGACTTCACCTTCTCCTTCTCCTTCTTCTGTTTCTTCTGATTCACCCTCCAGACTTCACCTTCTCCTTCTCCTTCTTCTACTACTTCTGATTCACCCTCCAGACTTCACCTTCTCCTTCTCCTTCTTCTACTTCTTCTGATTCACCCTCCAGACTTCATTTTCTCCTTCTCCTTCTTCTGCTTCTTCTGATTCACCCTCCAGACTTCACCTTCTCCTTCTCCTTCTTCTGCTTCTTCTGATTCACCCTCCAGACTTCACCTTCTCCTTCTCCTTCTTCTACTTCTTCTGATTCACCCTCCAGACTTCACCTTCTCCTTCTCCTTCTTCTACTTCTTCTGATTCACCCTCCAGTCTTCACCTTCTCCTTCTCCTTCTTCTGTTTCTTCTGCTTCACCCTCCAGACTTCACCTTCTCCTTCTCTTTCTTCTGCTTCTTCTGATTCACCCTCCAGACTTCACCTTCTCCTTCTCCTTCTTCTGATTCTTCTGATTCACCCTCCAGACTTCACCTTCTCCTTCTCCTTCTTCTGCTTCTTCTGATTCACCCTCCTGACTTCACCTTCTCCTTCTCCTTCTTCTACTTCTTCTGATTCACCCTCCTGACTTCACCTTCTCCTATTCCTTCTTCTACTTCTTCTGCTTCACCCTCCAGACTTCACCTTCTCCTTCTCCTTCTTCTACTTCTTCTGATTCACCCTCCAGACTTCACCTTCTCCTTCTCCTTCTTCTGCTTCTTCTGATTCACCCTCCAGACTTCACCTTCTCCTTCTCCTTATTCTGCTTCTTCTGATTCACCCTCCAGACTTCACCTTCTCCTTCTCCTTCTTCTGCTTCTTCTGATTCACCCTCCAGACTTCACCTTCTCCTTCTCCTTATTCTGCTTCTTCTGATTCACCCTCCAGACTTCACCTTCTCCTTCTCCTTCTTCTGCTTCTTCTGATTCACCCTCCAGACTTCACCTTCTCCTTCTCCTTCTTCTACTTCTTCTGATTCACCCTCCAGACTTCACCTTCTCCTTCTCCTTCTTCTGCTTCTTCTGATTCACCCTCCTGACTTCACCTTCTCCTTCTCCTTCTTCTACATCTTCTGATTCACCCTCCTGACTTCACCTTCTCCTTCTCCTTCTTCTACTTCTTCTGCTTCACCCTCCAGACTTCACCTTCTCCTTCTCCTTCTTCTACTTCTTCTGATTCACCCTCCAGACTTCACCTTCTCCTTCTCCTTCTTCTTCTTCTTCTGATTCACCCTCCAGACTTCACCTTCTCCTTCTCCTTCTTCTGCTTCTTCTGATTCACCCTCCAGACTTCACCTTCTCCTTCTCCTTATTCTGCTTCTTCTGAATCACCCTCCAGACTTCACCTTCTCCTTCTCCTTCTCCTGCTTCTTCTGATTCACCCTCCAGACTTCACCTTCTCCTTCTCCTTCTTCTGCTTCTTCTGATTCACCCTCCAGACTTCACCTTCACCTTCTCCTTCTTCTACTTCTTCTGATTCACCCTCCAGACTTCACCTTCTCCATCTCCTTCTTCTGCTTCTTCTGATTCACCCTCCAGACTTCACCTTCTCCTTCTCCTTCGTCTACTTCTTCTGATTCACCCTCCAGACTTCACCTTCTCCTTCTCCTTCTTCTGCTTCTTCTGATTCACCCTCCAGACTTCACCTTCTCCTTCTCCTTCTTCTACTTCTTCTGATTCACCCTCCAGACTTCACCTTCTCCTTCTCTTTCTTCTGCTTCTTCTGATTCACCCTCCAGACTTCACCTTCTCCTTCTCCTTCTTCTGATTCTTCTGATTCACCCTCCAGACTTCACCTTCTCCTTCTCCTTCTTCTGCTTCTTCTGATTCACCCTCCAGACTTCACCTTCTCCTTCTCCTTCTTCTACTTCTTCTGATTCACCCTCCAGACTTCACCTTCTCCATCTCCTTCTTCTGCTTCTTCTGATTCACCCTCCAGACTTCACCTTCTCCTTCTCCTTCGTCTACTTCTTCTGATTCACCCTCCAGACTACACCTTCTCCTTCTCCTTCTTCTACTTCTTCTGATTCACCCTCCAGACTTCACCTTCTCCTTCTCCTTCTTCTGTTTCTTCTGTTTCACCCTCCAGACTTCACCTTCTCCTTCTCCTTCTTCTACTACTTCTGATTCACCCTCCAGACTTCACCTTCTCCTTCTCCTTCTTCTACTTCTTCTGATTCACCCTCCAGACTTCATTTTCTCCTTCTCCTTCTTCTGCTTCTTCTGATTCACCCTCCAGACTTCACCTTCTCCTTCTCCTTCTTCTGCTTCTTCTGATTCACCCTCCAGACTTCACCTTCTCCTTCTCCTTCTTCTACTTCTTCTGATTCACCCTCCAGACTTCACCTTCTCCTTCTCCTTCTTCTACTTCTTCTGATTCACCCTCCAGTCTTCACCTTCTCCTTCTCCTTCTTCTGTTTCTTCTGCTTCACCCTCCAGACTTCACCTTCTCCTTCTCTTTCTTCTGCTTCTTCTGATTCACCCTCCAGACTTCACCTTCTCCTTCTCCTTCTTCTGATTCTTCTGATTCACCCTCCAGACTTCACCTTCTCCTTCTCCTTCTTCTGCTTCTTCTGATTCACCCTCCTGACTTCACCTTCTCCTTCTCCTTCTTCTACTTCTTCTGATTCACCCTCCTGACTTCACCTTCTCCTTCTCCTTCTTCTACTTCTTCTGCTTCACCCTCCAGACTTCACCTTCTCCTTCTCCTTCTTCTACTTCTTCTGATTCACCCTCCAGACTTCACCTTCTCCTTCTCCTTCTTCTGCTTCTTCTGATTCACCCTCCAGACTTCACCTTCTCCTTCTCCTTATTCTGCTTCTTCTGATTCACCCTCCAGACTTCACCTTCTCCTTCTCCTTCCTTTGCTTCTTCTGATTCACCCTCCAGACTTCACCTTCTCCTTCTCCTTCTTCTGATTCTTCTGATTCACCCTCCAGACTTCACCTTCTCCTTCTCAATCTTCTGCTTCTTCTGATTCACCCTCCTGACTTCACCTTCTCCTTCTCCTTCTTCTACTTCTTCTGATTCACCCTCCTGACTTCACCTTCTCCTTCTCCATCTTCCACTTATCTGCTTCACCCTCCAGACTTCAACTTCTCCTTCTCCTTCTTCTACTTCTTCTGATTCACCCTCCAGACTTCACCTTCTCCTTCTCCTTCTTCTGCTTCTTCTGATTCACCCTCCAGACTTCACCTTCTCCTTCTCCTTCTTCTGCTTCTTCTGATTCGCCCTCCAGACTTCACCTTCTCCTTCTCCTTCTTCTACTTCTTCTGATTCACCCTCCAGACTTCACCTTCTCCTTCTCCTTCTTCTGCTTCTTCTGATTCACCCTCCAGACTTCACCTTCTCCTTCGTCTACTTCTTCTGATTCACCCTCCAGACTACACCTTCTCCTTCTCCTTCTTCTACTTCTTCTGATTCACCCTCCAGACTTCACCTTCTCCTCCTCCTTCTTCTGTTTCTTCTGATTCACCCTCCAGACTTCATCTTCTCCTTCTCCTTCTTCTACTTCTTCTGATTCACCCTCCAGACTTCACCTTCTCCTTCTCCTTCTTCTACTTCTTCTGATTCACCCTCCAGACTTCATCTTCTCCTTCTCCTTCTTCTGCTTCTTCTGATTCACCCTCCAGACTTCACCTTCTCCTTCTCCTTCTTCTGCTTCTTCTGATTCACCCTCCAGACTTCAACTTCTCCTTCTCCTTCTTCTACTTCTTCTGATTCACCCTCCAGACTTCACCTTCTCCTTCTCCTTCTTCTACTTCTTCCGATTCACCCTCCAGACTTCATTCTCTCCTTCTCCTTCTTCTGCTTCTTCTGATTCACCCTCCAGACTTCACCTTCTCCTTCTCCTTCTGCTTCTTCTGATTCACCCTCCAGACTTCACCTTCTCCTTCTCCTTCTTCTACTTCTTCTGATTCACCCTCCAGACTTCACCTTCTCCTTCTCCTTCTTCTACTTCTTCTGATTCACCCTCCAGTCTTCACCTTCTCCTTCTCCTTCTTCTGTTTCTTCTGCTTCACCCTCCAGACTTCACCTTCTCCTTCTCTTTCTTCTGCTTCTTCTGATTCACCCTCCAGACTTCACCTTCTCCTCCTCCTTCTTCTGATTCTTCTGTTTCACCCTCCAGACTTCACCTTCTCCTTCTCCTTCTTCTGCTTCTTCTGATTCACCCTCCTGACTTCACCTTCTCCTTCTCCTTCTTCTACTTCTTCTGATTCACCCTCCTGACTTCAGCTTCTCCTTCTCCTTCTTCTACTTCTTCTGCTTCACCCTCCAGACTTCACCTTCTCCTTCTCCTTCTTCTGCTTCTTCTGATTCACCCTCCAGACTTCACCTTCTCCTTCTCCTTCTTCTGCTTCTTCTGATTCACCCTCCAGACTTCACCTTCTCCTTCTCCTTATTCTGCTTCTTCTGATTCACCCTCCAGACTTCACCTTCTCCTTCTCCTTATTCTGCTTCTTCTGATTCACCCTCCAGACTTCACCTTCTCCTTCTCCTTCCTCTGCTTCTTCTGATTCACCCTCCAGACTTCACCTTCTCCTTCTCCTTCTTCTGATTTTTCTGATTCACCCTCCAGACTTCACCTTCTCCTTCTCCATCTTCTGCTTCTTCTGATTCACCCTCCTGACTTCACCTTCTCCTTCTCCTTCTTCTACTTCTTCTGATTCACCCTCCTGACTTCACCTTCTCCTTCTCCATCTTCTACTTCTTCTGCTTCACCCTCCAGACTTCAACTTCTCCTTCTCCTTCTTCTACTTCTTCTGATTCACCCTCCAGACTTCACCTTCTCCTTCTACTTCTTCTGCTTCTTCTGATTCACCCTCCAGACTTCACCTTCTCCTTCTCCTTCTTCTGCTTCTTCTGATTCACCCTCCAGACTTCACCTTCTCCTTCTCCTTCTTCTACTTCATCTGATTCACCCTCCAGACTTCACCTTCTCCTTCTCCTTCTTCTGCTTCTTCTGATTCACCCTCCAGACTTCACCTTCTCCTTCTCCTTCGTCTACTTCTTCTGATTCACCCTCCAGACTACACCTTCTCCTTCTCCTTCTTCTACTTCTTCTGATTCACCCTCCAGACTTCACCTTCTCCTTCTCCTTCTTCTGTTTCTTCTGATTCACCCTCCAGACTTCATCTTCTCCTTCTCCTTCTTCTACTTCTTCTGATTCACCCTCCAGACTTCACCTTCTCCTTCTCCTTCTTCTACTTCTTCTGATTCACCCTCCAGACTTCATCTTCTCCTTCTCCTTCTTCTGCTTCTTCTGATTCACCCTCCAGACTTCACCTTCTCCTTCTCCTTCTTCTGCTTCTTCTGATTCACCCTCCAGACTTCAACTTCTCCTTCTCCTTCTTCTACTTCTTCTGATTCACCCTCCAGACCTCACCTTCTCCTTCTCCTTCTTCTACTTCTTCTGATTCACCCTCCAGTCTTCACCTTCTCCTTCTCCTTCTTCTGTTTCTTCTGCTTCACCCTCCAGACTTCACCTTCTCCTTCTCTTTCTTCTGCTTCTTCTGATTCACCCTCCAGACTTCACCTTCTCCTTCTCCTTCTTCTGATTCTTCTGATTCACCCTCCTGACTTCACCTTCTCCTTCTCCTTCTTCTACTTCTTCTGATTCACCCTCCTGACTTCACCTTCTCCTTCTCCTTCTTCTACTTCTTCTGCTTCACCCTCCAGACTTCACCTTCTCCTTCTCCTTCTTCTACGTCTTCTGATTCAACCTCCAGACTTCACCTTCTCCTTCTCCTTCTTCTGCTTCTTCTGATTCACCCTCCATACTTCACCTTCTCATTCTCCTTCTTCTGCTTCTTCTGCTGCGCCCTCCAGACTTCACCTTCTTCTTCTCCTTCTTCTGCTTCTTCTGCTTCACACTCCAGACTTCACCTTCTCCTTCTCCTTCTTCTGCTTCTTCTGCTGCGCCCTCCAGGCTTCACCTTCTCCTTCTCCTTCTTCTGCTTCATCTGCTTCACCGTCCTGACTTCACCTTCTCCTTCTCCTTCTTCTACATCTTCTGCTACACCCCCCTGACTTCACCTGCTCCTTCTCCTTCTTCTGCTTCTTCTGATTCACCCTCCTAACTTCACCTTCTCCTTCTCCTTCTTCTGCTTCTTCTGATTCACCCTCCTGACTTCACCTTCTCCTTCTCCTTCTTCTGCTTCTTCTGATTCACCCTCCAGACTTCACCTTCTCCTTCTCCTTCTTCTGCTTCTTCTGATTCACCCTCCAGACTTCACCTTCTCCTTCTCCTTCTTCTGCTTCTTCTGATTCACCCTCCAGACCTCACCTTCTCCTTCTCCTTCTTCTACTTCTTCTGATTCACCCTCCAGACTTCATCTTCTCCTTCTCCTTCTTCTGCTTCTTCTGATTCACCCTCCAGACTTCACCTTCTCCTTCTCCTTCTTCTGCTTCTTCTGATTCACCCTCCAGACTTCACCTTCTCCTTCTCCTTCTTCTACTTCTTCTGATTCACCCTCCAGACTTCACCTTCTCCTTCTCCTTCTTCTACTTCTTCTGATTCACCCTCCAGTCTTCACCTTCTCCTTCTCCTTCTTCTGTTTCTTCTGCTTCACCCTCCAGACTTCACCTTCTCCTTCTCTTTCTTCTGCTTCTTCTGCTTCACCCTCCAGACTTCACCTTCTCCTTCTCCTTCTTCTGATTCTTCTGATTCACCCTCCAGACTTCACCTTCTCTATCTCCTTCTTCTGCTTCTTCTGATTCACCCTCCTGAGTTCACCTTCTCCTTCTCCTTCTTCTACTTCTTCTGATTCACCCTCCTGACTTCACCTTCTCCTTCTCCTTCTTCTACTTCTTCTGCTTCACCCTCCAGACTTCAACTTCTCCTTCTCCTACTTCTACTTCTTCTGATTCACCCTCCAGACTTCACCTTCTCCTTCTCCTTCTTCTGCTTCTTCTGATTCACCCTCCAGACTTCACCTTCTCCTTCTCCTTCTTCTGCTTCTTCTGATTCACCCTCCAGACTTCACCTTCTCCTTCTCCTTCTTCTACTTCTTCTGATTCACCCTCCAGACTTCACCTTCTCCTTCTCCTTCTTCTGCTTCTTCTGATTCACCCTCCAGACTTCACCTTCTCCTTCTCCTTCGTCTGCTTCTTCTGATTCACCCTCCAGACTACACCTTCTCCTTCTCCTTCTTCTACTTCTTCTGATTCACCCTCCAGACTTCACCTTCTCCTTCTCCATCTTCTGTTTCTTCTGATTCACCCTCCAGACTTCATCTTCTCCTTCTCCTTCTTCTACTTCTTCTGATTCACCCTCCAGACTTCACCTTCTCCTTCTCCTTCTTCTACTTCTTCTGATTCACCCTCCAGACTTCATCTTCTCCTTCTCCTTCTTCTGCTTCTTCTGATTCACCCTCCAGACTTCACCTTCTCCTTCTCCTTCTTCTGCTTCTTCTGATTCACCCTCCAGACTTCAACTTCTCCTTCTCCTTCTTCTACTTCTTCTGATTCACCCTCCAGACTTCACCTTCTCCTTCTCCTTCTTCTACTTCTTCCGATTCACCCTCCAGACTTCATCTTCTCCTTCTCCTTCTTCTGCTTCTTCTGATTCACCCTCCAGACTTCACCTTCTCCTTCTCCTTCTTCTGCTTCTTCTGATTCACCCTCCAGACTTCACCTTCTCCTTCTCCTTCTTCTACTTCTTCTGATTCACCCTCCAGACTTCACCTTCTCCTTCTCCTTCTTCTACTTCTTCTGATTCACCCTCCAGTCTTCACCTTCTCCTTCTCCTTCTTCTGTTTCTTCTGCTTCACCCTCCAGACTTCACCTTCTCCTTCTCTTTCTTCTGCTTCTTCTGATTCATCCTCCAGACTTCACCTTCTCCTTCTCCTTCTTCTGATTCTTCTGATTCACCCTCCAGACTTCACCTTCTCCTTCTCCTTCTTCTGCTTCTTCTGCTTCACCCTCCTGACTTCACCTTCTCCTTCTCCTTCTTCTACTTCTTCTGATTCACCCTCCTGACTTCACCTTCTCCTTCTCCTTCTTCTGCTTCTTCTGCTTCACCCTCCAGACTTCACCTTCTCCTTCTCCTTCTTCTGCTTCTACTGATTCACCCTCCAGACTTCACCTTCTCCTTCTCCTTCTTCTGCTTCTTCTGATTCACCCTCCAGACTTCACCTTCTCATTCTCCTTATTCTGCTTCTTCTGATTCACCCTCCAGACCTCACCTTCTCCTTCTCCTTCTTCTGCTTCTTCTGATTCACCCTCCAGACTTCACCTTCTCCTTCTCCTTCTTCTGCTTCTTCTGATTCACCCTCCAGACTTCACCTTCTCCTTCTCCTTCTTCTACTTCTTCTGATTCACCCTCCAGACTTCACCTTCTCCTTCTCCTTCTTCTACTTCTTCTGATTCACCCTCCAGTCTTCACCTTCTCCTTCTCCTTCTTCTGTTTCTTCTGCTTCACCCTCCAGACTTCACCTTCTCCTTCTCTTTCTTCTGCTTCTTCTGCTTCACCCTCCAGTCTTCACCTTCTCCTTCTCCTTCTTCTGGTTCTTCTGATTCACCCTCCAGACTTCACCTTCTCTATCTCCTTCATCTGCTTCTTCTGATTCACCCTCCTGACTTCACCTTCTCCTTCTCCTTCTTCTACTTCTTCTGATTCACCCTCCTGACTTCACCTTCTCCTTCTCCTTCTTCTACTTCTTCTGCTTCACCCTCCAGACTTCAACTTCTCCTTCTCCTTCTTCTACTTCTTCTGATTCACCCTCCAGACTTCACCTTCTCCTTCTCCTTCTTCTGCTTCTTCTGATTCACCCTCCAGACTTCACCTTCTCATTCTCCTTCTTCTGCTTCTTCTGCTGCGCCCTCCAGACTTCACCTTCTCCTTCTCTTTCTTCTGCTTCTTCTGCTTCACCCTCCAGACTTCACCTTCTCCTTCTCCTTCTTCTGGTTCTTCTGATTCACCCTCCAGACTTCACCTTCTCTATCTCCTTCATCTGCTTCTTCTGATTCACCCTCCTGACTTCACCTTCTCCTTCTCCTTCTTCTACTTCTTCTGATTCACCCTCCTGACTTCACCTTCTCCTTCTCCTTCTTCTACTTCTTCTGCTTCACCCTCCAGACTTCAACTTCTCCTTCTCCTTCTTCTACTTCTTCTGATTCACCCTCCAGACTTCACCTTCTCCTTCTCCTTCTTCTGCTTCTTCTGATTCACCCTCCAGACTTCACCTTCTCCTTCTCCTTCTTCTGCTTCTTCTGATTCACCCTCCATACTTCACCTTCTCATTCTCCTTCTTCTGCTTCTTCTGCTGCGCCCTCCAGACTTCACCTTCTTCTTCTCCTTCTTCTGCTTCTTCTGCTTCACACTCCAGACTTCACCTTCTCCTTCTCCTTCTTCTGCTTCTTCTGCTGCGCCCTCCAGGCTTCACCTTCTCCTTCTCCTTCTTCTGCTTCATCTGCTTCACCGTCCTGACTTCACCTTCTCCTTCTCCTTCTTCTACATCTTCTGCTACACCCCCCTGACTTCAACTGCTCCTTCTCCTTCTTCTGCTTCTTCTGATTCACCCTCCTAACTTCACCTTCTCCTTCTCCTTCTTCTGTTTCTTCTGATTCACCCTCCTGACTTCACCTTCTCCTTCTCCTTCTTCTGCTTCTTCTGATTCACCCTCCAGACTTCACCTTCTCCTTCTCCTTCTTCTGCTTCTTCTGATTCACCCTCCAGACTTCACCTTCTCCTTCTCCTTCTTCTGCTTCTTCTGATTCACCCTCCAGACCTCACCTTCTCCTTCTCCTTCTTCTACTTCTTCTGATTCACCCTCCAGACTTCATCTTCTCCTTCTCCTTCTTCTGCTTCTTCTGATTCACCCTCCAGACTTCACCTTCTCCTTCTCCTTCTTCTGCTTCTTCTGATTCACCCTCCAGACTTCACCTTCTCCTTCTCCTTCTTCTACTTCTTCTGATTCACCCTCCAGACTTCACCTTCTCCTTCTCCTTCTTCTACTTCTTCTGATTCACCCTCCAGTCTTCACCTTCTCCTTCTCCTTCTTCTGTTTCTTCTGCTTCACCCTCCAGACTTCACCTTCTCCTTCTCTTTCTTCTGCTTCTTCTGCTTCACCCTCCAGACTTCACCTTCTCCTTCTCCTTCTTCTGATTCTTCTGATTCACCCTCCAGACTTCACCTTCTCTATCTCCTTCTTCTGCTTCTTCTGATTCACCCTCCTGACTTCACCTTCTCCTTCTCCTTCTTCTACTTCTTCTGATTCACCCTCCTGACTTCACCTTCTCCTTCTCCTTCTTCTACTTCTTCTGCTTCACCCTCCAGACTTCAACTTCTCCTTCTCCTACTTCTACTTCTTCTGATTCACCCTCCAGACTTCACCTTCTCCTTCTCCTTCTTCTGCTTCTTCTGATTCACCCTCCAGACTTCACCTTCTCCTTCTCCTTCTTCTGCTTCTTCTGATTCACCCTCCAGACTTCACCTTCTCCTTCTCCTTCTTCTACTTCTTCTGATTCACCCTCCAGACTTCACCTTCTCCTTCTCCTTCTTCTGCTTCTTCTGATTCACCCTCCAGACTTCACCTTCTCCTTCTCCTTCGTCTGCTTCTTCTGATTCACCCTCCAGACTACACCTTCTCCTTCTCCTTCTTCTACTTCTTCTGATTCACCCTCCAGACTTCACCTTCTCCTTCTCCATCTTCTGTTTCTTCTGATTCACCCTCCAGACTTCATCTTCTCCTTCTCCTTCTTCTACTTCTTCTGATTCACCCTCCAGACTTCACCTTCTCCTTCTCCTTCTTCTACTTCTTCTGATTCACCCTCCAGACTTCATCTTCTCCTTCTCCTTCTTCTGCTTCTTCTGATTCACCCTCCAGACTTCACCTTCTCCTTCTCCTTCTTCTGCTTCTTCTGATTCACCCTCCAGACTTCAACTTCTCCTTCTCCTTCTTCTACTTCTTCTGATTCACCCTCCAGACTTCACCTTCTCCTTCTCCTTCTTCTACTTCTTCCGATTCACCCTCCAGACTTCATCTTCTCCTTCTCCTTCTTCTGCTTCTTCTGATTCACCCTCCAGACTTCACCTTCTCCTTCTCCTTCTTCTGCTTCTTCTGATTCACCCTCCAGACTTCACCTTCTCCTTCTCCTTCTTCTACTTCTTCTGATTCACCCTCCAGACTTCACCTTCTCCTTCTCCTTCTTCTACTTCTTCTGATTCACCCTCCAGTCTTCACCTTCTCCTTCTCCTTCTTCTGTTTCTTCTGCTTCACCCTCCAGACTTCACCTTCTCCTTCTCTTTCTTCTGCTTCTTCTGATTCATCCTCCAGACTTCACCTTCTCCTTCTCCTTCTTCTGATTCTTCTGATTCACCCTCCAGACTTCACCTTCTCCTTCTCCTTCTTCTGCTTCTTCTGCTTCACCCTCCTGACTTCACCTTCTCCTTCTCCTTCTTCTACTTCTTCTGATTCACCCTCCTGACTTCACCTTCTCCTTCTCCTTCTTCTGCTTCTTCTGCTTCACCCTCCAGACTTCACCTTCTCCTTCTCCTTCTTCTGCTTCTACTGATTCACCCTCCAGACTTCACCTTCTCCTTCTCCTTCTTCTGCTTCTTCTGATTCACCCTCCAGACTTCACCTTCTCATTCTCCTTATTCTGCTTCTTCTGATTCACCCTCCAGACCTCACCTTCTCCTTCTCCTTCTTCTGCTTCTTCTGATTCACCCTCCAGACTTCACCTTCTCCTTCTCCTTCTTCTGCTTCTTCTGATTCACCCTCCAGACTTCACCTTCTCCTTCTCCTTCTTCTACTTCTTCTGATTCACCCTCCAGACTTCACCTTCTCCTTCTCCTTCTTCTACTTCTTCTGATTCACCCTCCAGTCTTCACCTTCTCCTTCTCCTTCTTCTGTTTCTTCTGCTTCACCCTCCAGACTTCACCTTCTCCTTCTCTTTCTTCTGCTTCTTCTGCTTCACCCTCCAGACTTCACCTTCTCCTTCTCCTTCTTCTGGTTCTTCTGATTCACCCTCCAGACTTCACCTTCTCTATCTCCTTCATCTGCTTCTTCTGATTCACCCTCCTGACTTCACCTTCTCCTTCTCCTTCTTCTACTTCTTCTGATTCACCCTCCTGACTTCACCTTCTCCTTCTCCTTCTTCTACTTCTTCTGCTTCACCCTCCAGACTTCAACTTCTCCTTCTCCTTCTTCTACTTCTTCTGATTCACCCTCCAGACTTCACCTTCTCCTTCTCCTTCTTCTGCTTCTTCTGATTCACCCTCCAGACTTCACCTTCTCCTTCTCCTTCTTCTGCTTCTTCTGATTCACCCTCCAGACTTCACCTTCTCCTTCTCCTTCTTCTACTTCTTCTGATTCACCCTCCAGACTTCACCTTCTCCTTCTCCTTCTTCTGCTTCTTCTGATTCACCCTCCAGACTTCACCTTCTCCTTCTCCTTCGTCTACTTCTTCTGATTCACCCTCCAGACTACACCTTCTCCTTCTCCTTCTTCTACTTCTTCTGATTCACCCTCCAGACTTCACCTTCTCCTTCTCCATCTTCTGTTTCTTCTGATTCACCCTCCAGACTTCATCTTCTCCTTCTCCTTCTTCTACTTCTTCTGATTCACCCTCCAGACTTCACCTTCTCCTTCTCCTTCTTCTACTTCTTCTGATTCACCCTCCAGACTTCATCTTCTCCTTCTTCTTCTTCTGCTTCTTCTGATTCACCCTCCAGACTTCACCTTCTCCTTCTCCTTCTTCTGCTTCTTCTGATTCACCCTCCAGACTTCAACTTCTCCTTCTCCTTCTTCTACTTCTTCTGATTCACCCTCCAGACTTCACCTTCTCCTTCTCCTTCTTCTACTTCTTCCGATTCACCCTCTAGACTTCATCTTCTCCTTCTCCTTCTTCTGCTTCTTCTGATTCACCCTCCAGACTTCACCTTCTCCTTCTCCTTCTTCTGCTTCTTCTGATTCACCCTCCAGACTTCACCTTCTCCTTCTCCTTCTTCTACTTCTTCTGATTCACCCTCCAGACTTCACCTTCTCCTTCTCCTTCTTCTACTTCTTCTGATTCACCCTCCAGTCTTCACCTTCTCCTTCTCCTTCTTCTGTTTCTTCTGCTTCACCCTCCAGACTTCACCTTCTCCTTCTCTTTCTTCTGCTTCTTCTGATTCACCCTCCAGACTTCACCTTCTCCTTCTCCTTCTTCTGATTCTTCTGATTCACCCTCCAGACTTCACCTTCTCCTTCTCCTTCTTCTGCTTCTTCTGCTTCACCCTCCTGACTTCACCTTCTCCTTCTCCTTCTTCTACTTCTTCTGATTCACCCTCCTGACTTCACCTTCTCCTTCTCCTTCTTCTGCTTCTTCTGCTTCACCCTCCAGACTTCACCTTCTCCTTCTCCTTCTTCTACTTCTTCTGATTCACCCTCCTGACTTCACCTTCTCCTTCTCCTTCTTCTGCTTCTTCTGATTCACCCTCCAGACTTCACCTTCTCCTTCTCCTTCTTCTGCTTCTTCTGATTCACCCTCCAGACTTCACCTTCTCCTTCTCCTTATTCTGCTTCTTCTGATTCACCCTCCAGACTTCACCTTCTCCTTCTCCTTATTCTGCTTCTTCTGATTCACCCTCCAGACTTCACCTTCTCCTTCTCCTTCCTCTGCTTCTTCTGATTCACCCTCCAGACTTCACCTTCTCCTTCTCCTTCTTCTGATTCTTCTGATTCACCCTCCAGACTTCACCTTCTCCTTCTCCATCTTCTGCTTCTTCTGATTCACCCTCCTGACTTCACCTTCTCCTTCTCCTTCTTCTACTTCTTCTGTTTCACCCTCCTGACTTCACCTTCTCCTTCTCCATCTTCTACTTCCTCTGCATCACCCTCCAGACTTCAACTTCTCCTTCTCCTTCTTCTACTTCTTCTGATTCACCCTCCAGACTTCACCTTCTCCTTCTCCTTCTTCTGCTTCTTCTGATTCACCCTCCAGACTTCACCTTCTCCTTCTCCTTCTTCTGCTTCTTCTGATTCACCCTCCAGACTTCACCTTCTCCTTCTCCTTCTTCTACTTCATCTGATTCACCCTCCAGACTTCACCTTCTCCTTCTCCTTCTTCTGCTTCTTCTGATTCACCCTCCAGACTTCACCTTCTCCTTCTCCTTCGTCTACTTCTTCTGATTCACCCTCCAGACTTCACCTTCTCCTTCTCCTTCTTCTGCTTCTTCTGATTCACCCTCCAGACTTCACCTTCTCCTTCTCCTTATTCTGCTTCTTCTGATTCACCCTCCAGACTTCACCTTCTCCTTCTCCTTATTCTGCTTCTTCTGATTCACCCTCCAGACTTCACCTTCTCCTTCTCCTTCCTCTGCTTCTTCTGATTCACCCTCCAGACTTCACCTTCTCCTTCTCCTTCTTCTGATTCTTCTGATTCACCCTCCAGACTTCACCTTCTCCTTCTCCATCTTCTGCTTCTTCTGATTCACCCTCCTGACTTCACCTTCTCCTTCTCCTTCTTCTTCTTCTTCTGATTCACCCTCCTGACTTCACCTTCTCCTTCTCCATCTTCTACTTCCTCTGCTTCACCCTCCAGACTTCAACTTCTCCTTCTCCTTCTTCTACTTCTTCTGATTCACCCTCCAGACTTCACCTTCTCCTTCTCCTTCTTCTGCTTCTTCTGATTCACCCTCCAGACTTCACCTTCTCCTTCTCCTTCTTCTGCTTCTTCTGATTCACCCTCCAGACTTCACCTTCTCCTTCTCCTTCTTCTACTTCTTCTGATTCACCCTCCAGACTTCACCTTCTCCTTCTCCTTCTTCTGCTTCTTCTGATTCACCCTCCAGACTTCACCTTCTCCTTCTCCTTCGTCTACTTCTTCTGATTCACCCTCCAGACTACACCTTCTCCTTCTCCTTCTTCTACTTCTTCTGATTCACCCTCCAGACTTCACCTTCTCCTTCTCCATCTTCTGTTTCTTCTGATTCACCCTCCAGACTTCATCTTCTCCTTCTCCTTCTTCTACTTCTTCTGATTCACCCTCCAGACTTCACCTTCTCCTTCTCCTTCTTCTACTTCTTCTGATTCACCCTCCAGACTTCATCTTCTCCTTCTTCTTCTTCTGCTTCTTCTGATTCACCCTCCAGACTTCACCTTCTCCTTCTCCTTCTTCTGCTTCTTCTAATTCACCCTCCAGACTTCAACTTCTCCTTCTCCTTCTTCTACTTCTTCTGATTCACCCTCCAGACTTCACCTTCTCCTTCTCCTTCTTCTACTTCTTCCGATTCACCCTCTAGACTTCATCTTCTCCTTCTCCTTCTTCTGCTTCTTCTGATTCACCCTCCAGACTTCACCTTCTCCTTCTCCTTCTTCTGCTTCTTCTGATTCACCCTCCAGACTTCACCTTCTCCTTCTCCTTCTTCTACTTCTTCTGATTCACCCTCCAGACTTCACCTTCTCCTTCTCCTTCTTCTACTTCTTCTGATTCACCCTCCAGTCTTCACCTTCTCCTTCTCCTTCTTCTGTTTCTTCTGCTTCACCCTCCAGACTTCACCTTCTCCTTCTCTTTCTTCTGCTTCTTCTGATTCACCCTCCAGACTTCACCTTCTCCTTCTCCTTCTTCTGATTCTTCTGATTCACCCTCCAGACTTCACCTTCTCCTTCTCCTTCTTCTGCTTCTTCTGCTTCACCCTCCTGACTTCACCTTCTCCTTCTCCTTCTTCTACTTCTTCTGATTCACCCTCCTGACTTCACCTTCTCCTTCTCCTTCTTCTGCTTCTTCTGCTTCACCCTCCAGACTTCACCTTCTCCTTCTCCTTCTTCTGCTTCTTCTGATTCACCCTCCAGACTTCACCTTCTCCTTCTCCTTCTTCTGCTTCTTCTGATTCACCCTCCAGACTTCACCTTCTCCTTCTCCTTATTCTGCTTCTTCTGATTCACCCTCCAGACTTCACCTTCTCCTTCTCCTTATTCTGCTTCTTCTGATTCACCCTCCAGACTTCACCTTCTCCTTCTCCTTCCTCTGCTTCTTCTGATTCACCCTCCAGACTTCACCTTCTCCTTCTCCTTCTTCTGATTCTTCTGATTCACCCTCCAGACTTCACCTTCTCCTTCTCCTTCTTCTGCTTCTTCTGCTTCACCCTCCTGACTTCACCTTCTCCTTCTCCTTCTTCTACTTCTTCTGATTCACCCTCCTGACTTCACCTTCTCCTTCTCCTTCTTCTGCTTCTTCTGCTTCACCCTCCAGACTTCACCTTCTCCTTCTCCTTCTTCTGCTTCTTCTGATTCACCCTCCAGACTTCACCTTCTCCTTCTCCTTCTTCTGCTTCTTCTGATTCACCCTCCAGACTTCACCTTCTCCTTCTCCTTATTCTGCTTCTTCTGATTCACCCTCCAGACTTCACCTTCTCCTTCTCCTTATTCTGCTTCTTCTGATTCACCCTCCAGACTTCACCTTCTCCTTCTCCTTCCTCTGCTTCTTCTGATTCACCCTCCAGACTTCACCTTCTCCTTCTCCTTCTTCTGATTCTTCTGATTCACCCTCCTGACTTCACCTTCTCCTTCTCCATCTTCTACTTCCTCTGCATCACCCTCCAGACTTCAACTTCTCCTTCTCCTTCTTCTACTTCTTCTGATTCACCGTCCTGACTTCACCTTCTCCTTCTCCTTCTTCTGCTTCTTCTGATTCACCCTCCAGACTTCACCTTCTCCTTCTCCTTCTTCTGCTTCTTCTGATTCACCCTCCAGACTTCACCTTCTCCTTCTCCTTCTTCTACTTCATCTGATTCACCCTCCAGACTTCACCTTCTCCTTCTCCTTCTTCTGCTTCTTCTGATTCACCCTCCAGACTTCACCTTCTCCTTCTCCTTCGTCTACTTCTTCTGATTCACCCTCCAGACTTCACCTTCTCCTTCTCCTTCTTCTGCTTCTTCTGATTCACCCTCCAGACTTCACCTTCTCCTTCTCCTTATTCTGCTTCTTCTGATTCACCCTCCAGACTTCACCTTCTCCTTCTCCTTATTCTGCTTCTTCTGATTCACCCTCCAGACTTCACCTTCTCCTTCTCCTTCCTCTGCTTCTTCTGATTCACCCTCCAGACTTCACCTTCTCCTTCTCCTTCTTCTGATTCTTCTGATTCACCCTCCAGACTTCACCTTCTCCTTCACCATCTTCTGTTTCTTCTGATTCACCCTCCAGACTTCATCTTCTCCTTCTCCTTCTTCTACTTCTTCTGATTCACCCTCCAGACTTCACCTTCTCCTTCTCCTTCTTCTACTTCTTCTGATTCACCCTCCAGACTTCATCTTCTCCTTCTTCTTCTTCTGCTTCTTCTGATTCACCCTCCAGACTTCACCTTCTCCTTCTCCTTCTTCTGCTTCTTCTGATTCACCCTCCAGACTTCAACTTCTCCTTCTCCTTCTTCTACTTCTTCTGATTCACCCTCCAGACTTCACCTTCTCCTTCTCCTTCTTCTACTTCTTCCGATTCACCCTCTAGACTTCATCTTCTCCTTCTCCTTCTTCTGCTTCTTCTGATTCACCCTCCAGACTTCACCTTCTCCTTCTCCTTCTTCTGCTTCTTCTGATTCACCCTCCAGACTTCACCTTCTCCTTCTCCTTCTTCTACTTCTTCTGATTCACCCTCCAGACTTCACCTTCTCCTTCTCCTTCTTCTACTTCTTCTGATTCACCCTCCAGTCTTCACCTTCTCCTTCTCCTTCTTCTGTTTCTTCTGCTTCACCCTCCAGACTTCACCTTCTCCTTCTCTTTCTTCTGCTTCTTCTGATTCACCCTCCAGACTTCACCTTCTCCTTCTCCTTCTTCTGATTCTTCTGATTCACCCTCCAGACTTCACCTTCTCCTTCTCCTTCTTCTGCTTCTTCTGCTTCACCCTCCTGACTTCACCTTCTCCTTCTCCTTCTTCTACTTCTTCTGATTCACCCTCCTGACTTCACCTTCTCCTTCTCCTTCTTCTGCTTCTTCTGCTTCACCCTCCAGACTTCACCTTCTCCTTCTCCTTCTTCTACTTCTTCTGATTCACCCTCCTGACTTCACCTTCTCCTTCTCCTTCTTCTGCTTCTTCTGATTCACCCTCCAGACTTCACCTTCTCCTTCTCCTTCTTCTGCTTCTTCTGATTCACCCTCCAGACTTCACCTTCTCCTTCTCCTTATTCTGCTTCTTCTGATTCACCCTCCAGACTTCACCTTCTCCTTCTCCTTATTCTGCTTCTTCTGATTCACCCTCCAGACTTCACCTTCTCCTTCTCCTTCCTCTGCTTCTTCTGATTCACCCTCCAGACTTCACCTTCTCCTTCTCCTTCTTCTGATTCTTCTGATTCACCCTCCAGACTTCACCTTCTCCTTCTCCATCTTCTGCTTCTTCTGATTCACCCTCCTGACTTCACCTTCTCCTTCTCCTTCTTCTACTTCTTCTGTTTCACCCTCCTGACTTCACCTTCTCCTTCTCCATCTTCTACTTCCTCTGCATCACCCTCCAGACTTCAACTTCTCCTTCTCCTTCTTCTACTTCTTCTGATTCACCCTCCAGACTTCACCTTCTCCTTCTCCTTCTTCTGCTTCTTCTGATTCACCCTCCAGACTTCACCTTCTCCTTCTCCTTCTTCTGCTTCTTCTGATTCACCCTCCAGACTTCACCTTCTCCTTCTCCTTCTTCTACTTCATCTGATTCACCCTCCAGACTTCACCTTCTCCTTCTCCTTCTTCTGCTTCTTCTGATTCACCCTCCAGACTTCACCTTCTCCTTCTCCTTCGTCTACTTCTTCTGATTCACCCTCCAGACTTCACCTTCTCCTTCTCCTTCTTCTGCTTCTTCTGATTCACCCTCCAGACTTCACCTTCTCCTTCTCCTTATTCTGCTTCTTCTGATTCACCCTCCAGACTTCACCTTCTCCTTCTCCTTATTCTGCTTCTTCTGATTCACCCTCCAGACTTCACCTTCTCCTTCTCCTTCCTCTGCTTCTTCTGATTCACCCTCCAGACTTCACCTTCTCCTTCTCCTTCTTCTGATTCTTCTGATTCACCCTCCAGACTTCACCTTCTCCTTCTCCATCTTCTGCTTCTTCTGATTCACCCTCCTGACTTCACCTTCTCCTTCTCCTTCTTCTTCTTCTTCTGATTCACCCTCCTGACTTCACCTTCTCCTTCTCCATCTTCTACTTCCTCTGCTTCACCCTCCAGACTTCAACTTCTCCTTCTCCTTCTTCTACTTCTTCTGATTCACCCTCCAGACTTCACCTTCTCCTTCTCCTTCTTCTGCTTCTTCTGATTCACCCTCCAGACTTCACCTTCTCCTTCTCCTTCTTCTGCTTCTTCTGATTCACCCTCCAGACTTCACCTTCTCCTTCTCCTTCTTCTACTTCTTCTGATTCACCCTCCAGACTTCACCTTCTCCTTCTCCTTCTTCTGCTTCTTCTGATTCACCCTCCAGACTTCACCTTCTCCTTCTCCTTCGTCTACTTCTTCTGATTCACCCTCCAGACTACACCTTCTCCTTCTCCTTCTTCTACTTCTTCTGATTCACCCTCCAGACTTCACCTTCTCCTTCTCCATCTTCTGTTTCTTCTGATTCACCCTCCAGACTTCATCTTCTCCTTCTCCTTCTTCTACTTCTTCTGATTCACCCTCCAGACTTCACCTTCTCCTTCTCCTTCTTCTACTTCTTCTGATTCACCCTCCAGACTTCATCTTCTCCTTCTTCTTCTTCTGCTTCTTCTGATTCACCCTCCAGACTTCACCTTCTCCTTCTCCTTCTTCTGCTTCTTCTAATTCACCCTCCAGACTTCAACTTCTCCTTCTCCTTCTTCTACTTCTTCTGATTCACCCTCCAGACTTCACCTTCTCCTTCTCCTTCTTCTACTTCTTCCGATTCACCCTCTAGACTTCATCTTCTCCTTCTCCTTCTTCTGCTTCTTCTGATTCACCCTCCAGACTTCACCTTCTCCTTCTCCTTCTTCTGCTTCTTCTGATTCACCCTCCAGACTTCACCTTCTCCTTCTCCTTCTTCTACTTCTTCTGATTCACCCTCCAGACTTCACCTTCTCCTTCTCCTTCTTCTACTTCTTCTGATTCACCCTCCAGTCTTCACCTTCTCCTTCTCCTTCTTCTGTTTCTTCTGCTTCACCCTCCAGACTTCACCTTCTCCTTCTCTTTCTTCTGCTTCTTCTGATTCACCCTCCAGACTTCACCTTCTCCTTCTCCTTCTTCTGATTCTTCTGATTCACCCTCCAGACTTCACCTTCTCCTTCTCCTTCTTCTGCTTCTTCTGCTTCACCCTCCTGACTTCACCTTCTCCTTCTCCTTCTTCTACTTCTTCTGATTCACCCTCCTGACTTCACCTTCTCCTTCTCCTTCTTCTGCTTCTTCTGCTTCACCCTCCAGACTTCACCTTCTCCTTCTCCTTCTTCTGCTTCTTCTGATTCACCCTCCAGACTTCACCTTCTCCTTCTCCTTCTTCTGCTTCTTCTGATTCACCCTCCAGACTTCACCTTCTCCTTCTCCTTATTCTGCTTCTTCTGATTCACCCTCCAGACTTCACCTTCTCCTTCTCCTTATTCTGCTTCTTCTGATTCACCCTCCAGACTTCACCTTCTCCTTCTCCTTCCTCTGCTTCTTCTGATTCACCCTCCAGACTTCACCTTCTCCTTCTCCTTCTTCTGATTCTTCTGATTCACCCTCCAGACTTCACCTTCTCCTTCTCCTTCTTCTGCTTCTTCTGCTTCACCCTCCTGACTTCACCTTCTCCTTCTCCTTCTTCTACTTCTTCTGATTCACCCTCCTGACTTCACCTTCTCCTTCTCCTTCTTCTGCTTCTTCTGCTTCACCCTCCAGACTTCACCTTCTCCTTCTCCTTCTTCTGCTTCTTCTGATTCACCCTCCAGACTTCACCTTCTCCTTCTCCTTCTTCTGCTTCTTCTGATTCACCCTCCAGACTTCACCTTCTCCTTCTCCTTATTCTGCTTCTTCTGATTCACCCTCCAGACTTCACCTTCTCCTTCTCCTTATTCTGCTTCTTCTGATTCACCCTCCAGACTTCACCTTCTCCTTCTCCTTCCTCTGCTTCTTCTGATTCACCCTCCAGACTTCACCTTCTCCTTCTCCTTCTTCTGATTCTTCTGATTCACCCTCCTGACTTCACCTTCTCCTTCTCCATCTTCTACTTCCTCTGCATCACCCTCCAGACTTCAACTTCTCCTTCTCCTTCTTCTACTTCTTCTGATTCACCGTCCTGACTTCACCTTCTCCTTCTCCTTCTTCTGCTTCTTCTGATTCACCCTCCAGACTTCACCTTCTCCTTCTCCTTCTTCTGCTTCTTCTGATTCACCCTCCAGACTTCACCTTCTCCTTCTCCTTCTTCTACTTCATCTGATTCACCCTCCAGACTTCACCTTCTCCTTCTCCTTCTTCTGCTTCTTCTGATTCACCCTCCAGACTTCACCTTCTCCTTCTCCTTCGTCTACTTCTTCTGATTCACCCTCCAGACTTCACCTTCTCCTTCTCCTTCTTCTGCTTCTTCTGATTCACCCTCCAGACTTCACCTTCTCCTTCTCCTTATTCTGCTTCTTCTGATTCACCCTCCAGACTTCACCTTCTCCTTCTCCTTATTCTGCTTCTTCTGATTCACCCTCCAGACTTCACCTTCTCCTTCTCCTTCCTCTGCTTCTTCTGATTCACCCTCCAGACTTCACCTTCTCCTTCTCCTTCTTCTGATTCTTCTGATTCACTCTCCAGACTTCACCTTCTCCTTCTCCATCTTCTGCTTCTTCTGATTCACCCTCCTGACTTCACCTTCTCCTTCTCCTTCTTCTACTTCTTCTGATTCACCCTCCTGACTTCACCTTCTCCTTCTCCATCTTCTACTTCCTCTGCTTCACCCTCCAGACTTCAACTTCTCCTTCTCCTTCTTCTACTTCTTCTGATTCACCCTCCAGACTTCACCTTCTCCTTCTCCTTCTTCTGCTTCTTCTGATTCACCCTCCAGACTTCACCTTCTCCTTCTCCTTCTTCTGCTTCTTCTGATTCACCCTCCAGACTACACCTTCTCCTTCTCCTTCTTCTGCTTCTTCTGATTCACCCTCCAGACTTCACCTTCTCCTTCTCCTTCTTCTGCTTCTTCTGATTCACCCTCCAGACTTCACCTTCTCCTTCTCCTTATTCTGCTTCTTCTGATTCACCCTCCAGACTTCACCTTCTCCTTCTCCTTATTCTGCTTCTTCTGATTCACCCTCCAGACTTCACCTTCTCCTTCTCCTTCCTCTGCTTCTTCTGATTCACCCTCCAGACTTCACCTTCTCCTTCTCCTTCTTCTGATTCTTCTGATTCACCCTCCAGACTTCACCTTCTCCTTCTCCATCTTCTGCTTCTTCTGATTCACCCTCCTGACTTCACCTTCTCCTTCTCCTTCTTCTACTTCTTCTGTTTCATCCTCCTGACTTCACCTTCTCCTTCTCCATCTTCTACTTCCTCTGCATCACCCTCCAGACATCAACTTCTCCTTCTCCTTCTTCTACTTCTTCTGATTCACCCTCCAAACTTCACCTTCTCCTTCTCCTTCTTCTGCTTCTTCTGATTCACCCTCCAGACTTCACCTTCTCCTTCTCCTTCTTCTGCTTCTTCTGATTCACCCTCCAGACTTCACCTTCTCCTTCTCCTTCCTCTGCTTCTTCTGATTCACCCTCCAGACTTCACCTTCTCCTTCTCCTTCTTCTGATTCTTCTGATTCACCCTCCAGACTTCACCTTCTCCTTCTCCATCTTCTGCTTCTTCTGATTCACCCTCCAGACTTCACCTTCTCCTTCTCCTTCTTCTGCTTCTTCTGATTCACCCTCCAGACTTCACCTTCTCCTTCTCCTTCTTCTGCTTCTTCTGATTCACCCTCCAGACTTCACCTTCTCCTTCTCCTTCTTCTACTTCTTCTGATTCACCATCCAGACTTCACCTTCTCCTTCTCCTTCTTCTACTTCTTCTGATTCACCCTCCAGTCTTCACCTTCTCCTTCTCCTTCTTCTGTTTCTTCTGCTTCACCCTCCAGACTTCACCTTCTCCTTCTCTTTCTTCTGCTTCTTCTGATTCATCCTCCAGACTTCACCTTCTCCTTCTCCTTCTTCTGATTCTTCTGATTCACCCTCCAGACTTCACCTTCTCCTTCTCCTTCTTCTACTTCTTCTGATTCACGCTCCAGACTTCACCTTCTCCTTCTCCTTCTTCTGCTTCTTCTGATTCACCCTCCAGACTTCACCTTCTCCTTCTCCTTCGTCTACTTCTTCTGATTCACCCTCCAGACTTCACCTTCTCCTTCTCCATCTTCTGCTTCTTCTGATTCACCCTCCTGACTTCACCTTCTCCTTCTCCTTCTTCTACTTCTTCTGTTTCACCCTCCTGACTTCACCTTCTCCTTCTCCATCTTCTACTTCCTCTGCATCACCCTCCAGACTTCAACTTCTCCTTCTCCTTCTTCTACTTCTTCTGATTCACCCTCCAGACTTCACCTTCTCCTTCTCCTTCTTCTGCTTCTTCTGATTCACCCTCCAGACTTCACCTTCTCCTTCTCCTTCTTCTGCTTCTTCTGATTCACCCTCCAGACTTCACCTTCTCCTTCTCCTTCCTCTGCTTCTTCTGATTCACCCTCCAGACTTCACCTTCTCCTTCTCCTTCTTCTGATTCTTCTGATTCACCCTCCAGACTTCACCTTCTCCTTCTCCATCTTCTGCTTCTTCTGATTCACCCTCCAGACTTCACCTTCTCCTTCTCCTTCTTCTGCTTCTTCTGATTCACCCTCCAGACTTCACCTTCTCCTTCTCCTTCTTCTGCTTCTTCTGATTCACCCTCCAGACTTCACCTTCTCCTTCTCCTTCTTCTACTTCTTCTGATTCACCCTCCAGACTTCACCTTCTCCTTCTCCTTCTTCTACTTCTTCTGATTCACCCTCCAGTCTTCACCTTCTCCTTCTCCATCTTCTGCTTCTTCTGATTCACCCTCCAGACTTCACCTTCTCCTTCTCCTTCTTCTGCTTCTTCTGATTCACCCTCCAGACTTCACCTTCTCCTTCTCCTTCTTCTGCTTCTTCTGATTCACGCTCCAGACTTCACCTTCTCCTTCTCCTTCTTCTGCTTCTTCTGATTCACCCTCCAGACTTCACCTTCTCCTTCTCCTTATTCTGCTTCTTCTGATTCACCCTCCAGACTTCACCTTCTCCTTCTCCTTATTCTGCTTCTTCTGATTCACCCTCCAGACTTCACCTTCTCCTTCTCCTTCCTCTGCTTCTTCTGATTCACCCTCCAGACTTCACCTTCTCCTTCTCCTTCTTCTGCTTCTTCTGATTCACCCTCCAGACTTCACCTTCTCCTTCTCCTTCTTCTGCTTCTTCTGATTCACCCTCCAGACTTCACCTTCTCCTTCTCCTTCTTCTACTTCTTCTGATTCACCCTCCAGACTTCACCTTCTTCTTCTCCTTCTTCTACTTCTTCTGATTCACCCTCCAGTCTTCACCTTCTCCTTCTCCTTCTTCTGTTTCTTCTGCTTCACCCTCCAAACTTCACCTTCTCCTTCTCTTTCTTCTGCTTCTTCTGATTCACCCTCCAGACTTCACCTTCTCCTTCTCCTTCTTCTGATTCTTCTGATTCACTCTCCAGACTTCACCTTCTCCTTCTCCTTCTTCTGCTTCTTCTGCTTCACCCTCCTGACTTCACCTTCTCCTTCTCCTTCTTCTACTTCTTCTGATTCACCCTCCTGACTTCACCTTCTCCTTCTCCTTCTTCTGCTTCTTCTGCTTCACCCTCCAGACTTCACCTTCTCCTTCTCCTTCTTCTGCTTCTTCTGATTCACCCTCCAGACTTCACCTTCTCCTTCTCCTTCTTCTGCTTCTTCTGATTCACCCTCCAGACTTCACCTTCTCCTTCTCCTTATTCTGCTTCTTCTGATTCACCCTCCAGACTTCACCTTCCCCTTCTCCTTATTCTGCTTCTTCTGATTCACCCTCCAGACTTCACCTTCTCCTTCTCCTTCCTCTGCTTCTTCTGATTCACCCTCCAGACTTCACCTTCTCGTTCTCCTTCTTCTGATTCTTCTGATTCACCCTCCAGACTTCACCTTCTCCTTCTCCATCTTCTGCTTCTTCTGATTCACCCTCCTGACTTCACCTTCTCCTTCTCCTTCTTCTACTTCTTCTGTTTCACCCTCCTGACTTCACCTTCTCCTTCTCCATCTTCTACTTCCTCTGCATCACCCTCCAGACTTCAACTTCTCCTTCTCCTTCTTCTACTTCTTCTGATTCACCCTCCAGACTTCACCTTCTCCTTCTCCTTCTTCTGCTTCTTCTGATTCACCCTCCAGACTTCACCTTCTCCTTCTCCTTCTTCTGCTTCTTCTGATTCACCCTCCAGACTTCACCTTCTCCTTCTCCTTCTTCTACTTCATCTGATTCACCCTCCAGACTTCACCTTCTCCTTCTCCTTCTTCTGCTTCTTCTGATTCACCCTCCAGACTTCACCTTCTCCTTCTCCTTCGTCTACTTCTTCTGATTCACCCTCCAGACTTCACCTTCTCCTTCTCCTTCTTCTGCTTCTTCTGATTCACCCTCCAGACTTCACCTTCTCCTTCTCCTTATTCTGCTTCTTCTGATTCACCCTCCAGACTTCACCTTCTCCTTCTCCTTATTCTGCTTCTTCTGATTCACCCTCCAGACTTCACCTTCTCCTTCTCCTTCCTCTGCTTCTTCTGATTCACCCTCCAGACTTCACCTTCTCCTTCTCCTTCTTCTGATTCTTCTGATTCACCCTCCAGACTTCACCTTCTCCTTCTCCATCTTCTGCTTCTTCTGATTCACCCTCCTGACTTCACCTTCTCCTTCTCCTTCTTCTACTTCTTCTGATTCACCCTCCTGACTTCACCTTCTCCTTCTCCATCTTCTACTTCCTCTGCTTCACCCTCCAGACTTCAACTTCTCCTTCTCCTTCTTCTACTTCTTCTGATTCACCCTCCAGACTTCACCTTCTCCTTCTCCTTCTTCTGCTTCTTCTGATTCACCCTCCAGACTTCACCTTCTCCTTCTCCTTCTTCTGCTTCTTCTGATTCACCCTCCAGACTTCACCTTCTCCTTCTCCTTCTTCTGCTTCTTCTGATTCACCCTCCAGACTTCACCTTCTCCTTCTCCTTCTTCTGCTTCTTCTGATTCACCCTCCAGACTTCACCTTCTCCTTCTCCTTATTCTGCTTCTTCTGATTCACCCTCCAGACTTCACCTTCTCCTTCTCCTTATTCTGCTTCTTCTGATTCACCCTCCAGACTTCACCTTCTCCTTCTCCTTCCTCTGCTTCTTCTGATTCACCCTCCAGACTTCACCTTCTCCTTCTCCTTCTTCTGATTCTTCTGATTCACCCTCCAGACTTCACCTTCTCCTTCTCCATCTTCTGCTTCTTCTGATTCACCCTCCTGACTTCACCTTCTCCTTCTCCTTCTTCTACTTCTTCTGTTTCACCCTCCTGACTTCACCTTCTCCTTCTCCATCTTCTACTTCCTCTGCATCACCCTCCAGACTTCAACTTCTCCTTCTCCTTCTTCTACTTCTTCTGATTCACCCTCCAGACTTCACCTTCTCCTTCTCCTTCTTCTGCTTCTTCTGATTCACCCTCCAGACTTCACCTTCTCCTTCTCCTTCTTCTGCTTCTTCTGATTCACCCTCCAGACTTCACCTTCTCCTTCTCCTTCCTCTGCTTCTTCTGATTCACCCTCCAGACTTCACCTTCTCCTTCTCCTTCTTCTGATTCTTCTGATTCACCCTCCAGACTTCACCTTCTCCTTCTCCATCTTCTGCTTCTTCTGATTCACCCTCCAGACTTCACCTTCTCCTTCTCCTTCTTCTGCTTCTTCTGATTCACCCTCCAGACTTCACCTTCTCCTTCTCCTTCTTCTGCTTCTTCTGATTCACCCTCCAGACTTCACCTTCTCCTTCTCCTTCTTCTACTTCTTCTGATTCACCCTCCAGACTTCACCTTCTCCTTCTCCTTCTTCTACTTCTTCTGATTCACCCTCCAGTCTTCACCTTCTCCTTCTCCATCTTCTGCTTCTTCTGATTCACCCTCCAGACTTCACCTTCTCCTTCTCCTTCTTCTGCTTCTTCTGATTCACCCTCCAGACTTCACCTTCTCCTTCTCCTTCTTCTGCTTCTTCTGATTCACGCTCCAGACTTCACCTTCTCCTTCTCCTTCTTCTGCTTCTTCTGATTCACCCTCCAGACTTCACCTTCTCCTTCTCCTTATTCTGCTTCTTCTGATTCACCCTCCAGACTTCACCTTCTCCTTCTCCTTATTCTGCTTCTTCTGATTCACCCTCCAGACTTCACCTTCTCCTTCTCCTTCCTCTGCTTCTTCTGATTCACCCTCCAGACTTCACCTTCTCCTTCTCCTTCTTCTGATTCTTCTGATTCACCCTCCAGACTTCACCTTCTCCTTCTCCATCTTCTGCTTCTTCTGATTCACCCTCCTGACTTCACCTTCTCCTTCTCCTTCTTCTACTTCTTCTGTTTCACCCTCCTGACTTCACCTTCTCCTTCTCCATCTTCTACTTCCTCTGCATCACCCTCCAGACTTCAACTTCTCCTTCTCCTTCTTCTACTTCTTCTGATTCACCCTCCAGACTTCACCTTCTCCTTCTCCTTCTTCTGCTTCTTCTGATTCACCCTCCAGACTTCACCTTCTCCTTCTCCTTCTTCTGCTTCTTCTGATTCACCCTCCAGACTTCACCTTCTCCTTCTCCTTCTTCTACTTCATCTGATTCACCCTCCAGACTTCACCTTCTCCTTCTCCTTCTTCTGCTTCTTCTGATTCACCCTCCAGACTTCACCTTCTCCTTCTCCTTCGTCTACTTCTTCTGATTCACCCTCCAGACTTCACCTTCTCCTTCTCCTTCTTCTGCTTCTTCTGATTCACCCTCCAGACTTCACCTTCTCCTTCTCCTTATTCTGCTTCTTCTGATTCACTCTCCAGACTTCACCTTCTCCTTCTCCTTATTCTGCTTCTTCTGATTCACCCTCCAGACTTCACCTTCTCCTTCTCCTTCCTCTGCTTCTTCTGATTCACCCTCCAGACTTCACCTTCTCCTTCTCCTTCTTCTGATTCTTCTGATTCACCCTCCAGACTTCACCTTCTCCTTCTCCATCTTCTGCTTCTTCTGATTCACCCTCCTGACTTCACCTTCTCCTTCTCCATCTTCTACTTCCTCTGCTTCACCCTCCAGACTTCAACTTCTCCTTCTCCTTCTTCTACTTCTTCTGATTCACCCTCCAGACTTCACCTTCTCCTTCTCCTTCTTCTGCTTCTTCTGATTCACCCTCCAGACTTCACCTTCTCCTTCTCCTTCTTCTGCTTCTTCTGATTCACCCTCCAGACTTCACCTTCTCCTTCTCCTTCTTCTGTTTCTTCTGATTCACCCTCCAGACTTCATCTTCTCCTTCTCCTTCTTCTACTTCTTCTGATTCACCCTCCAGACTTCACCTTCTCCTTCTCCTTCTTCTACTTCTTCTGATTCACCCTCCAGACTTCATCTTCTACTTCTCCTTCTTCTGCTTCTTCTGATTCACCCTCCAGTCTTCACCTTCTCCTTCTCCTTCTTCTGTTTCTTCTGCTTCACCCTCCAGACTTCACCTTCTCCTTCTCTTTCTTCTGCTTCTTCTGATTCACCCTCCAGACTTCACCTTCTCCTTCTCCTTCTTCTGATTCTTCTGATTCACCCTCCAGACTTCACCTTCTCCTTCTCCTTCTTCTGCTTCTTCTGATTCACCCTCCTGACTTCACCTGCTCCTTCTCCTTCTTCTACTTCTTCTGATTCACCCTCCGGACTTCACCTTCTCCTTCTCCTTCTTCTACTTCTTCTGCTTCACCCTCCAGACTTCACCTTCTCCTTCTCCTTCTTCTACTTCTTCTGATTCACCCTCCTGACTTCACCTTCTCCTTCTCCTTCTTCTGCTTCTTCTGCTTCACCCTCCAGACTTCACCTTCTCCTTCTCCTTCTTCTGCTTCTTCTGATTCACCCTCCAGACTTCACCTTCTCCTTCTCCTTCTTCTGCTTCTTCTGATTCACCCTCCAGACTTCACCTTCTCCTTCTCCTTATTCTGCTTCTTCTGATTCACCCTCCAGACTTCACCTTCTCCTTCTCCTTATTCTGCTTCTTCTGATTCACCCTCCAGACTTCACCTTCTCCTTCTCCTTCCTCTGCTTCTTCTGATTCACCCTCCAGACTTCACCTTCTCCTTCTCCTTCTTCTGATTCTTCTGATTCACCCTCCAGACTTCACCTTCTCCTTCTCCATCTTCTGCTTCTTCTGATTCACCCTCCTGACTTCACCTTCTCCTTCTCCTTCTTCTACTTCTTCTGTTTCACCCTCCTGACTTCACCTTCTCCTTCTCCATCTTCTACTTCCTCTGCATCACCCTCCAGACTTCAACTTCTCCTTCTCCTTCTTCTACTTCTTCTGATTCACCCTCCAGACTTCACCTTCTCCTTCTCCTTCTTCTGCTTCTTCTGATTCACCCTCCAGACTTCACCTTCTCCTTCTCCTTCTTCTGCTTCTTCTGATTCACCCTCCAGACTTCACCTTCTCCTTCTCCTTCTTCTACTTCATCTGATTCACCCTCCAGACTTCACCTTCTCCTTCTCCTTCTTCTGCTTCTTCTGATTCACCCTCCAGACTTCACCTTCTCCTTCTCCTTCGTCTACTTCTTCTGATTCACCCTCCAGACTTCACCTTCTCCTTCTCCTTCTTCTGCTTCTTCTGATTCACCCTCCAGACTTCACCTTCTCCTTCTCCTTATTCTGCTTCTTCTGATTCACCCTCCAGACTTCACCTTCTCCTTCTCCTTATTCTGCTTCTTCTGATTCACCCTCCAGACTTCACCTTCTCCTTCTCCTTCCTCTGCTTCTTCTGATTCATCCTCCAGACTTCACCTTCTCCTTCTCCTTCTTCTGATTCTTCTGATTCACCCTCCAGACTTCACCTTCTCCTTCTCCATCTTCTGCTTCTTCTGATTCACCCTCCTGACTTCACCTTCTCCTTCTCCTTCTTCTACTTCTTCTGATTCACCCTCCTGACTTCACCTTCTCCTTCTCCATCTTCTACTTCCTCTGCTTCACCCTCCAGACTTCAACTTCTCCTTCTCCTTCTTCTACTTCTTCTGATTCACCCTCCAGACTTCACCTTCTCCTTCTCCTTCTTCTGCTTCTTCTGATTCACCCTCCTGACTTCACCTGCTCCTTCTCCTTCTTCTACTTCTTCTGATTCACCCTCCGGACTTCACCTTCTCCTTCTCCTTCTTCTACTTCTTCTGCTTCACCCTCCAGACTTCACCTTCTCCTTCTCCTTCTTCTGCTTCTTCTGATTCACCCTCCAGACTTCACCTTCTCCTTCTCCTTATTCTGCTTCTTCTGATTCACCCTCCAGACTTCACCTTCTCCTTCTCCTTATTCTGCTTCTTCTGATTCACCCTCCAGACTTCACCTTCTCCTTCTCCTTCCTCTGCTTCTTCTGATTCACCCTCCAGACTTCACCTTCTCCTTCTCCTTCTTCTGATTCTTCTGATTCACCCTCCAGACTTCACCTTCTCCTTCTCCATCTTCTGCTTCTTCTGATTCACCCTCCTGACTTCACCTTCTCCTTCTCCTTCTTCTACTTCTTCTGTTTCACCCTCCTGACTTCACCTTCTCCTTCTCCATCTTCTACTTCCTCTGCATCACCCTCCAGACTTCAACTTCTCCTTCTCCTTCTTCTACTTCTTCTGATTCACCCTCCAGACTTCACCTTCTCCTTCTCCTTCTTCTGCTTCTTCTGATTCACCCTCCAGACTTCACCTTCTCCTTCTCCTTCTTCTGCTTCTTCTGATTCACCCTCCAGACTTCACCTTCTCCTTCTCCTTCCTCTGCTTCTTCTGATTCACCCTCCAGACTTCACCTTCTCCTTCTCCTTCTTCTGATTCTTCTGATTCACCCTCCAGACTTCACCTTCTCCTTCTCCATCTTCTGCTTCTTCTGATTCACCCTCCAGACTTCACCTTCTCCTTCTCCTTCTTCTGCTTCTTCTGATTCACCCTCCAGACTTCACCATCTCCTTCTCCTTCTTCTGCTTCTTCTGATTCACCCTCCAGACTTCACCTTCTCCTTCTCCTTCTTCTACTTCTTCTGATTCACCCTCCAGACTTCACCTTCTCCTTCTCCTTCTTCTACTTCTTCTGATTCACCCTCCAGTCTTCACCTTCTCCTTCTCCATCTTCTGCTTCTTCTGATTCACCCTCCAGACTTCACCTTCTCCTTCTCCTTCTTCTGCTTCTTCTGATTCACCCTCCAGACTTCACCTTCTCCTTCTCCTTCTTCTGCTTCTTCTGATTCACGCTCCAGACTTCACCTTCTCCTTCTCCTTCTTCTGCTTCTTCTGATTCACCCTCCAGACTTCACCTTCTCCTTCTCCTTATTCTGCTTCTTCTGATTCACCCTCCAGACTTCACCTTCTCCTTCTCCTTATTCTGCTTCTTCTGATTCACCCTCCAGACTTCACCTTCTCCTTCTCCTTCCTCTGCTTCTTCTGATTCACCCTCCAGACTTCACCTTCTCCTTCTCCTTCTTCTGATTCTTCTGATTCACCCTCCAGACTTCACCTTCTCCTTCTCCATCTTCTGCTTCTTCTGATTCACCCTCCTGACTTCACCTTCTCCTTCTCCTTCTTCTACTTCTTCTGTTTCACCCTCCTGACTTCACCTTCTCCTTCTCCATCTTCTACTTCCTCTGCATCACCCTCCAGACTTCAACTTCTCCTTCTCCTTCTTCTACTTCTTCTGATTCACCCTCCAGACTTCACCTTCCCCTTCTCCTTCTTCTGCTTCTTCTGATTCACCCTCCAGACTTCACCTTCTCCTTCTCCTTCTTCTGCTTCTTCTGATTCACCCTCCAGACTTCACCTTCTCCTTCTCCTTCTTCTACTTCATCTGATTCACCCTCCAGACTTCACCTTCTCCTTCTCCTTCTTCTGCTTCTTCTGATTCACCCTCCAGACTTCACCTTCTCCTTCTCCTTCGTCTACTTCTTCTGATTCACCCTCCAGACTTCACCTTCTCCTTCTCCTTCTTCTGCTTCTTCTGATTCACCCTCCAGACTTCACCTTCTCCTTCTCCTTATTCTGCTTCTTCTGATTCACTCTCCAGACTTCACCTTCTCCTTCTCCTTATTCTGCTTCTTCTGATTCACCCTCCAGACTTCACCTTCTCCTTCTCCTTCCTCTGCTTCTTCTGATTCACCCTCCAGACTTCACCTTCTCCTTCTCCTTCTTCTGATTCTTCTGATTCACCCTCCAGACTTCACCTTCTCCTTCTCCATCTTCTGCTTCTTCTGATTCACCCTCCTGACTTCACCTTCTCCTTCTCCATCTTCTACTTCCTCTGCTTCACCCTCCAGACTTCAACTTCTCCTTCTCCTTCTTCTACTTCTTCTGATTCACCCTCCAGACTTCACCTTCTCCTTCTCCTTCTTCTGCTTCTTCTGATTCACCCTCCAGACTTCACCTTCTCCTTCTCCTTCTTCTGCTTCTTCTGATTCACCCTCCAGACTTCACCTTCTCCTTCTCCTTCTTCTACTTCATCTGATTCACCCTCCAGACTTCACCTTCTCCTTCTCCTTCTTCTGCTTCTTCTGATTCACCCTCCAGACTTCACCTTCTCCTTCTCCTTCGTCTATTCTTCTGATTCACCCTCCAGACTACACCTTCTCCTTCTCCTTCTTCTACTTCTTCTGATTCACCCTCCAGACTTCACCTTCTCCTTCTCCTTCTTCTGTTTCTTCTGATTCACCCTCCAGACTTCATCTTCTCCTTCTCCTTCTTCTACTTCTTCTGATTCACCCTCCAGACTTCACCTTCTCCTTCTCCTTCTTCTACTTCTTCTGATTCACCCTCCAGACTTCATCTTCTACTTCTCCTTCTTCTGCTTCTTCTGATTCACCCTCCAGACTTCACCTTCTCCTTCTCCTTCTTCTGCTTCTTCTGATTCACCCTCCAGACTATAACTTCTCCTTCTCCTTCTTCTACTTCTTCTGATTCACCCTCCAGACTTCACCTTCTCCTTCTCCTTCTTCTACTTCTTCTGATTCACCCTCCAGTCTTCACCTTCTCCTTCTCCTTCTTCTGTTTCTTCTGCTTCACCCTCCAGACTTCACCTTCTCCTTCTCTTTCTTCTGCTTCTTCTGATTCACCCTCCAGACTTCACCTTCTCCTTCTCCTTCTTCTGATTCTTCTGATTCACCCTCCAGACTTCACCTTCTCCTTCTCCTTCTTCTGCTTCTTCTGATTCACCCTCCTGACTTCACCTGCTCCTTCTCCTTCTTCTACTTCTTCTGATTCACCCTCCTGACTTCACCTTCTCCTTCTCCTTCTTCTACTTCTTCTGCTTCACCCTCCAGACTTCACCTTCTCCTTCTCCTTCTTCTACTTCTTCTGATTCAACCTCCAGACTTCACCTTCTCCTTCTCCTTCTTCTGCTTCTTCTGATTCACCCTCCAGACTTCACCTTCTCATTCTCCTTCTTCTGCTTCTTCTGCTGCGCCCTCCAGACTTCACCTTCTCCTTCTCCTTCTTCTGCTTCTTCTGCTTCACACTCCAGACTTCACCTTCTCCTTCTCCTTCTTCTGCTTCTTCTGCTGCGCCCTCCAGGCTTCACCTTCTCCTTCTCCTTCTTCTGCTTCTTCTGCTTCACCGTCCTGACTTCACCTTCTCCTTCTCCTTCTTCTACTTCTTCTGCTACACCCCCCTGACTTCACCTGCTCCTTCTCCTTCTTCTGCTTCTTCTGATTCACCCTCCTAACTTCACCTTCTCCTTCTCCTTCTTCTGCTTCTTCTGATTCACCCTCCTGACTTCACCTTCTCCTTCTCCTTCTTCTGCTTCTTCTGATTCACCCTCCAGACTTCACCTTCTCCTTCTCCTTCTTCTCCTTCTTCTGATTCACCCTCCAGACTTCACCTTCTCCTGCTCCTTCTTCTGCTTCTTCTGATTCACCCTCCAGACTTCACCTTCTCCTTCTCCTTCTTCTGCTTCTTCTGATTCACCCTCCAGACTTCACCTTCTCCTTCTCCTTCTTCTGCTTCTTCTGATTCACCCTCCAGACTTCACCTTCTCCTTCTCCTTCTTCTACTTCTTCTGATTCACCCTCCAGACTTCACCTTCTCCTTCTCCTTCTTCTACTTCTTCTGATTCACCCTCCAGTCTTCACCTTCTCCTTCTCCATCTTCTGCTTCTTCTGATTCACCCTCCAGACTTCACCTTCTCCTTCTCCTTCTTCTGCTTCTTCTGATTCACCCTCCAGACTTCACCTTCTCCTTCTCCTTCTTCTGCTTCTTCTGATTCACGCTCCAGACTTCACCTTCTCCTTCTCCTTCTTCTGCTTCTTCTGATTCACCCTCCAGACTTCACCTTCTCCTTCTCCTTATTCTGCTTCTTCTGATTCACCCTCCAGACTTCACCTTCTCCTTCTCCTTATTCTGCTTCTTCTGATTCACCCTCCAGACTTCACCTTCTCCTTCTCCTTCCTCTACTTCTTCTGATTCACCCTCCAGACTTCACCTTCTCCTTCTCCTTCTTCTGATTCTTCTGATTCACCCTCCAGACTTCACCTTCTCCTTCTCCATCTTCTGCTTCTTCTGATTCACCCTCCTGACTTCACCTTCTCCTTCTCCTTCTTCTACTTCTTCTGTTTCACCCTCCTGACTTCACCTTCTCCTTCTCCATCTTCTACTTCCTCTGCATCACCCTCCAGACTTCAACTTCTCCTTCTCCTTCTTCTACTTCTTCTGATTCACCCTCCAGACTTCACCTTCTCCTTCTCCTTCTTCTGCTTCTTCTGATTCACCCTCCAGACTTCACCTTCTCCTTCTCCTTCTTCTGCTTCTTCTGATTCACCCTCCAGACTTCACCTTCTCCTTCTCCTTCTTCTACTTCATCTGATTCACCCTCCAGACTTCACCTTCTCCTTCTCCTTCTTCTGCTTCTTCTGATTCACCCTCCAGACTTCACCTTCTCCTTCTCCTTCGTCTACTTCTTCTGATTCACCCTCCAGACTTCACCTTCTCCTTCTCCTTCTTCTGCTTCTTCTGATTCACCCTCCAGACTTCACCTTCTCCTTCTCCTTATTCTGCTTCTTCTGATTCACTCTCCAGACTTCACCTTCTCCTTCTCCTTATTCTGCTTCTTCTGATTCACCCTCCAGACTTCACCTTCTCCTTCTCCTTCCTCTGCTTCTTCTGATTCACCCTCCAGACTTCACCTTCTCCTTCTCCTTCTTCTGATTCTTCTGATTCACCCTCCAGACTTCACCTTCTCCTTCTCCATCTTCTGCTTCTTCTGATTCACCCTCCTGACTTCACCTTCTCCTTCTCCATCTTCTACTTCCTCTGCTTCACCCTCCAGACTTCAACTTCTCCTTCTCCTTCTTCTACTTCTTCTGATTCACCCTCCAGACTTCACCTTCTCCTTCTCCTTCTTCTGCTTCTTCTGATTCACCCTCCAGACTTCACCTTCTCCTTCTCCTTCTTCTGCTTCTTCTGATTCACCCTCCAGACTTCACCTTCTCCTTCTCCTTCTTCTACTTCATCTGATTCACCCTCCAGACTTCACCTTCTCCTTCTCCTTCTTCTGCTTCTTCTGATTCACCCTCCAGACTTCACCTTCTCCTTCTCCTTCGTCTACTTCTTCTGATTCACCCTCCAGACTACACCTTCTCCTTCTCCTTCTTCTACTTCTTCTGATTCACCCTCCAGACTTCACCTTCTCCTTCTCCTTCTTCTGTTTCTTCTGATTCACCCTCCAGACTTCATCTTCTCCTTCTCCTTCTTCTACTTCTTCTGATTCACCCTCCAGACTTCACCTTCTCCTTCTCCTTCTTCTACTTCTTCTGATTCACCCTCCAGACTTCATCTTCTACTTCTCCTTCTTCTGCTTCTTCTGATTCACCCTCCAGTCTTCACCTTCTCCTTCTCCTTCTTCTGTTTCTTCTGCTTCACCCTCCAGACTTCACCTTCTCCTTCTCTTTCTTCTGCTTCTTCTGATTCACCCTCCAGACTTCACCTTCTCCTTCTCCTTCTTCTGATTCTTCTGATTCACCCTCCAGACTTCACCTTCTCCTTCTCCTTCTTCTGCTTCTTCTGATTCACCCTCCTGACTTCACCTGCTCCTTCTCCTTCTTCTACTTCTTCTGATTCACCCTCCGGACTTCACCTTCTCCTTCTCCTTCTTCTACTTCTTCTGCTTCACCCTCCAGACTTCACCTTCTCCTTCTCCTTCTTCTACTTCTTCTGATTCACCCTCCTGACTTCACCTTCTCCTTCTCCTTCTTCTGCTTCTTCTGCTTCACCCTCCAGACTTCACCTTCTCCTTCTCCTTCTTCTGCTTCTTCTGATTCACCCTCCAGACTTCACCTTCTCCTTCTCCTTCTTCTGCTTCTTCTGATTCACCCTCCAGACTTCACCTTCTCCTTCTCCTTATTCTGCTTCTTCTGATTCACCCTCCAGACTTCACCTTCTCCTTCTCCTTATTCTGCTTCTTCTGATTCACCCTCCAGACTTCACCTTCTCCTTCTCCTTCCTCTGCTTCTTCTGATTCACCCTCCAGACTTCACCTTCTCCTTCTCCTTCTTCTGATTCTTCTGATTCACCCTCCAGACTTCACCTTCTCCTTCTCCATCTTCTGCTTCTTCTGATTCACCCTCCTGACTTCACCTTCTCCTTCTCCTTCTTCTACTTCTTCTGTTTCACCCTCCTGACTTCACCTTCTCCTTCTCCATCTTCTACTTCCTCTGCATCACCCTCCAGACTTCAACTTCTCCTTCTCCTTCTTCTACTTCTTCTGATTCACCCTCCAGACTTCACCTTCTCCTTCTCCTTCTTCTGCTTCTTCTGATTCACCCTCCAGACTTCACCTTCTCCTTCTCCTTCTTCTACTTCATCTGATTCACCCTCCAGACTTCACCTTCTCCTTCTCCTTCTTCTGCTTCTTCTGATTCACCCTCCAGACTTCACCTTCTCCTTCTCCTTCGTCTACTTCTTCTGATTCACCCTCCAGACTTCACCTTCTCCTTCTCCTTCTTCTGCTTCTTCTGATTCACCCTCCAGACTTCACCTTCTCCTTCTCCTTATTCTGCTTCTTCTGATTCACCCTCCAGACTTCACCTTCTCCTTCTCCTTATTCTGCTTCTTCTGATTCACCCTCCAGACTTCACCTTCTCCTTCTCCTTCCTCTGCTTCTTCTGATTCATCCTCCAGACTTCACCTTCTCCTTCTCCTTCTTCTGATTCTTCTGATTCACCCTCCAGACTTCACCTTCTCCTTCTCCATCTTCTGCTTCTTCTGATTCACCCTCCTGACTTCACCTTCTCCTTCTCCTTCTTCTACTTCTTCTGATTCACCCTCCTGACTTCACCTTCTCCTTCTCCATCTTCTACTTCCTCTGCTTCACCCTCCAGACTTCAACTTCTCCTTCTCCTTCTTCTACTTCTTCTGATTCACCCTCCAGACTTCACCTTCTCCTTCTCCTTCTTCTGCTTCTTCTGATTCACCCTCCTGACTTCACCTGCTCCTTCTCCTTCTTCTACTTCTTCTGATTCACCCTCCGGACTTCACCTTCTCCTTCTCCTTCTTCTACTTCTTCTGCTTCACCCTCCAGACTTCACCTTCTCCTTCTCCTTCTTCTGCTTCTTCTGATTCACCCTCCAGACTTCACCTTCTCCTTCTCCTTATTCTGCTTCTTCTGATTCACCCTCCAGACTTCACCTTCTCCTTCTCCTTATTCTGCTTCTTCTGATTCACCCTCCAGACTTCACCTTCTCCTTCTCCTTCCTCTGCTTCTTCTGATTCACCCTCCAGACTTCACCTTCTCCTTCTCCTTCTTCTGATTCTTCTGATTCACCCTCCAGACTTCACCTTCTCCTTCTCCATCTTCTGCTTCTTCTGATTCACCCTCCTGACTTCACCTTCTCCTTCTCCTTCTTCTACTTCTTCTGTTTCACCCTCCTGACTTCACCTTCTCCTTCTCCATCTTCTACTTCCTCTGCATCACCCTCCAGACTTCAACTTCTCCTTCTCCTTCTTCTACTTCTTCTGATTCACCCTCCAGACTTCACCTTCTCCTTCTCCTTCTTCTGCTTCTTCTGATTCACCCTCCAGACTTCACCTTCTCCTTCTCCTTCTTCTGCTTCTTCTGATTCACCCTCCAGACTTCACCTTCTCCTTCTCCTTCCTCTGCTTCTTCTGATTCACCCTCCAGACTTCACCTTCTCCTTCTCCTTCTTCTGATTCTTCTGATTCACCCTCCAGACTTCACCTTCTCCTTCTCCATCTTCTGCTTCTTCTGATTCACCCTCCAGACTTCACCTTCTCCTTCTCCTTCTTCTGCTTCTTCTGATTCACCCTCCAGACTTCACCATCTCCTTCTCCTTCTTCTGCTTCTTCTGATTCACCCTCCAGACTTCACCTTCTCCTTCTCCTTCTTCTACTTCTTCTGATTCACCCTCCAGACTTCACCTTCTCCTTCTCCTTCTTCTACTTCTTCTGATTCACCCTCCAGTCTTCACCTTCTCCTTCTCCATCTTCTGCTTCTTCTGATTCACCCTCCAGACTTCACCTTCTCCTTCTCCTTCTTCTGCTTCTTCTGATTCACCCTCCAGACTTCACCTTCTCCTTCTCCTTCTTCTGCTTCTTCTGATTCACGCTCCAGACTTCACCTTCTCCTTCTCCTTCTTCTGCTTCTTCTGATTCACCCTCCAGACTTCACCTTCTCCTTCTCCTTATTCTGCTTCTTCTGATTCACCCTCCAGACTTCACCTTCTCCTTCTCCTTATTCTGCTTCTTCTGATTCACCCTCCAGACTTCACCTTCTCCTTCTCCTTCCTCTGCTTCTTCTGATTCACCCTCCAGACTTCACCTTCTCCTTCTCCTTCTTCTGATTCTTCTGATTCACCCTCCAGACTTCACCTTCTCCTTCTCCATCTTCTGCTTCTTCTGATTCACCCTCCTGACTTCACCTTCTCCTTCTCCTTCTTCTACTTCTTCTGTTTCACCCTCCTGACTTCACCTTCTCCTTCTCCATCTTCTACTTCCTCTGCATCACCCTCCAGACTTCAACTTCTCCTTCTCCTTCTTCTACTTCTTCTGATTCACCCTCCAGACTTCACCTTCCCCTTCTCCTTCTTCTGCTTCTTCTGATTCACCCTCCAGACTTCACCTTCTCCTTCTCCTTCTTCTGCTTCTTCTGATTCACCCTCCAGACTTCACCTTCTCCTTCTCCTTCTTCTACTTCATCTGATTCACCCTCCAGACTTCACCTTCTCCTTCTCCTTCTTCTGCTTCTTCTGATTCACCCTCCAGACTTCACCTTCTCCTTCTCCTTCGTCTACTTCTTCTGATTCACCCTCCAGACTTCACCTTCTCCTTCTCCTTCTTCTGCTTCTTCTGATTCACCCTCCAGACTTCACCTTCTCCTTCTCCTTATTCTGCTTCTTCTGATTCACTCTCCAGACTTCACCTTCTCCTTCTCCTTATTCTGCTTCTTCTGATTCACCCTCCAGACTTCACCTTCTCCTTCTCCTTCCTCTGCTTCTTCTGATTAACCCTCCAGACTTCACCTTCTCCTTCTCCTTCTTCTGATTCTTCTGATTCACCCTCCAGACTTCACCTTCTCCTTCTCCATCTTCTGCTTCTTCTGATTCACCCTCCTGACTTCACCTTCTCCTTCTCCATCTTCTACTTCCTCTGCTTCACCCTCCAGACTTCAACTTCTCCTTCTCCTTCTTCTACTTCTTCTGATTCACCCTCCAGACTTCACCTTCTCCTTCTCCTTCTTCTGCTTCTTCTGATTCACCCTCCAGACTTCACCTTCTCCTTCTCCTTCTTCTGCTTCTTCTGATTCACCCTCCAGACTTCACCTTCTCCTTCTCCTTCTTCTACTTCATCTGATTCACCCTCCAGACTTCACCTTCTCCTTCTCCTTCTTCTGCTTCTTCTGATTCACCCTCCAGACTTCACCTTCTCCTTCTCCTTCGTCTATTCTTCTGATTCACCCTCCAGACTACACCTTCTCCTTCTCCTTCTTCTACTTCTTCTGATTCACCCTCCAGACTTCACCTTCTCCTTCTCCTTCTTCTGTTTCTTCTGATTCACCCTCCAGACTTCATCTTCTCCTTCTCCTTCTTCTACTTCTTCTGATTCACCCTCCAGACTTCACCTTCTCCTTCTCCTTCTTCTACTTCTTCTGATTCACCCTCCAGACTTCATCTTCTACTTCTCCTTCTTCTGCTTCTTCTGATTCACCCTCCAGACTTCACCTTCTCCTTCTCCTTCTTCTGCTTCTTCTGATTCACCCTCCAGACTATAACTTCTCCTTCTCCTTCTTCTACTTCTTCTGATTCACCCTCCAGACTTCACCTTCTCCTTCTCCTTCTTCTACTTCTTCTGATTCACCCTCCAGTCTTCACCTTCTCCTTCTCCTTCTTCTGTTTCTTCTGCTTCACCCTCCAGACTTCACCTTCTCCTTCTCTTTCTTCTGCTTCTTCTGATTCACCCTCCAGACTTCACCTTCTCCTTCTCCTTCTTCTGATTCTTCTGATTCACCCTCCAGACTTCACCTTCTCCTTCTCCTTCTTCTGCTTCTTCTGATTCACCCTCCTGACTTCACCTGCTCCTTCTCCTTCTTCTACTTCTTCTGATTCACCCTCCTGACTTCACCTTCTCCTTCTCCTTCTTCTACTTCTTCTGCTTCACCCTCCAGACTTCACCTTCTCCTTCTCCTTCTTCTACTTCTTCTGATTCAACCTCCAGACTTCACCTTCTCCTTCTCCTTCTTCTGCTTCTTCTGATTCACCCTCCAGACTTCACCTTCTCATTCTCCTTCTTCTGCTTCTTCTGCTGCGCCCTCCAGACTTCACCTTCTCCTTCTCCTTCTTCTGCTTCTTCTGCTTCACACTCCAGACTTCACCTTCTCCTTCTCCTTCTTCTGCTTCTTCTGCTGCGCCCTCCAGGCTTCACCTTCTCCTTCTCCTTCTTCTGCTTCTTCTGCTTCACCGTCCTGACTTCACCTTCTCCTTCTCCTTCTTCTACTTCTTCTGCTACACCCCCCTGACTTCACCTGCTCCTTCTCCTTCTTCTGCTTCTTCTGATTCACCCTCCTAACTTCACCTTCTCCTTCTCCTTCTTCTGCTTCTTCTGATTCACCCTCCTGACTTCACCTTCTCCTTCTCCTTCTTCTGCTTCTTCTGATTCACCCTCCAGACTTCACCTTCTCCTTCTCCTTCTTCTCCTTCTTCTGATTCACCCTCCAGACTTCACCTTCTCCTGCTCCTTCTTCTGCTTCTTCTGATTCACCCTCCAGACCTCACCTCCTCCTTCCCCTTCTTCTACTTCTTCTGATTCACCCTCCAGACTTCATCTTCTCCTTCTCCTTCTTCTGCTTCTTCTGATTCACCCTCCAGACTTCACCTTCTCCTTCTCCTTCTTCTGCTTCTTCTGATTCACCCTCCAGACTTCACCTTCTCCTTCTCCTTCTTCTACTTCTTCTGATTCACCCTCCAGACTTCACCTTCTCCTTCTCCTTCTTCTACTTCTTCTGATTCACCCTCCAGTCTTCACCTTCTCCTTCTCCTTCTTCTGTTTCTTCTGCTTCACCCTCCAGACTTCACCTTCTCCTTCTCTTTCTTCTGCTTCTTCTGCTTCACCCTCCAGACTTCACCTTCTCCTTCTCCTTCTTCTGATTCTTCTGATTCACCCTCCAGACTTCACCTTCTCTATCTCCTTCTTCTGCTTCTTCTGATTCACCCTCCTGACTTCACCTTCTCCTTCTCCTTCTTCTACTTCTTCTGATTCACCCTCCTGACTTCACCTTCTCCTTCTCCTTCTTCTACTTCTTCTGCTTCACCCTCCAGACTTCACCTTCTCCTTCTCCTTCTTCTACTTCTTCTGATTCACCCTCCAGACTTCACCTTCTCCTTCTCCTTCTTCTGCTTCTTCTGATTCACCCTCCAGACTTAACCTTCTCCTTCTCCTTATTCTGCTTCTTCTGATTCACCCTCCAGACTTCACCTTCTCCTTCTCCTTCTTCTGCTTCTTCTGCTTCACCCTCCAGACTTCACCTTCTCCTTCTCCTTCTTCTGCTTCTTCTGATTCACCCTCCAGACTTCACCTTCTCCTTCTCCTTCTTCTACTTCTTCTGATTCACCCTCCAGACTTCACCTTCTCCTTCTCCTTCTTCTGCTTCTTCTGATTCACCCTCCTGACTTCACCTTCTCCTTCTCCTTCTTCTACATCTTCTGATTCACCCTCCTGACTTCACCTTCTCCTTCTCCTTCTTCTAATTCTTCTGCTTCACCCTCCAGACTTCAACTTCTCCTTCTCCTTCTTCTACTTCTTCTGATTCACCCTCCAGACTTCACCTTCTCCTTCTCCTTCTTCTGCTTCTTCTGATTCACCCTCCAGACTTCACCTTCTCCTTCTCCTTCTTCTGCTTCTTCTGATTCACCCTCCAGACTTCACCTTCTCCTTCTCCTTCTTCTACTTCATCTGATTCACCCTCCAGACTTCACCTTCTCCTTCTCCTTCTTCTGCTTCTTCTGATTCAACCTCCAGACTTCACCTTCTCCTTCTCCTTCGTCTACTTCTTCTGATTCACCCTCCAGACTACACCTTCTCCTTCTCCTTCTTCTACTTCTTCTGATCCAGCCTCCAGACTTCACCTTCTCCTTCTCCTTCTTCTGTTTCTTCTGATTCACCTCCAGACTTCATCTTCTCCTTCTCCTTCTTCTACTTCTTCTGATTCACCCTCCAGACTTCACCTTCTCCTTCTCCTTCTTCTACTTCTTCTGATTCACCCTCCAGACTTCATCTTCTCCTTCTCCTTCTTCTGCTTCTTCTGATTCACCCTCCAGACTTCACCTTCTCCTTCTCCTTCTTCTGCTTCTTCTGATTCACCCTCCAGACTTCAACTTCTCCTTCTCCTTCTTCTACTTCTTCTGATTCACCCTCCAGACTTCAACTTCTCCTTCTCCTTCTTCTACTTCTTCTGATTCACCCTCCAGTCTTCACCTTCTCCTTCTTCTGTTTCTTCTGCTTCACCCTCCAGACTTCACCTTCTCCTTCTCTTTCTTCTGCTTCTTCTGATTCACCCTCCAGACTTCACCTTCTCCTTCTCCTTCTTCTGATTCTTCTGATTCACCATCCAGACTTCACCTTCTCCTTCTCCTTCTTCTGCTTCTTCTGATTCACCCTCCTGACTTCACCTTCTCCTTCTCCTTCTTCTACTTCTTCTGATTCACCCTCCTGACTTCATCTTCTCCTTCTCCTTCTTTTACTTCTTCTGCTTCACCCTCCAGACTTCACCTTCTCCTTCTCCTTCTTCTACTTCTTCTGATTCACCCTCCAGACTTCACCTTCTCCTTCTCCTTCTTCTGCTTCTTCTGATTCACCCTCCAGACTTCACCTTCTCATTCTCCTTCTTCTGCTTCTTCTGCTGCGCCCTCCAGACTTCACCTTCTCCTTCTCCTTCTTCTGCTTCTTCTGCTTCACACTCCAGACTTCACCTTCTCCTTCTCCTTCTTCTGCTTCTTCTGCTGCGCCCTCCAGGCTTCACCTTCTCCTTCTCCTTCTTCTGCTTCTTCTGCTTCACCGTCCTGACTTCACCTTCTCCTTCTCCTTCTTCCACTTCTTCTGCTACACCCCCCTGACTTCACCTGCTCCTTCTCCTTCTTCTGCTTCTTCTGATTCACCCTCCTAACTTCACCTTCTCCTTCTCCTTCTTCTGCTTCTTCTGATTCACCCTCCTGACTTCACCTTCTCCTTCTCCTTCTTCTGCTTCTTCTGATTCACCCTCCAGACTTCACCTTCTCCTTCTCCTTCTTCTGCTTCTTCTGATTCACCCTCCAGACTTCACCTTCTCCTTCTCCTTCTTCTGCTTCTTCTGATTCACCCTCCAGACCTCTCCTTCTCCTTCTCCTTCTTCTACTTCTTCTGATTCACCCTCCAGACTTCATCTTCTCCTTCTCCTTCTTCTGCTTCTTCTGATTCACCCTCCAGACTTCACCTTCTCCTTCTCCTTCTTCTGCTTCTTCTGATTCACCCTCCAGACTTCACCTTCTCCTTCTCCTTCTTCTACTTCTTCTGATTCACCCTCCAGACTTCACCTTCTCCTTCTCCTTCTTCTACTTCTTCTGCTTCACCCTCCAGACTTCACCTTCTCCTTCTCCTTCTTCTACTTCTTCTGATTCACCCTCCAGACTTCACCTTCTCCTTCTCCTTCTTCTGCTTCTTCTGATTCACCCTCCAGACTTAACCTTCTCCTTCTCCTTATTCTGCTTCTTCTGATTCACCCTCCAGACTTCACCTTCTCCTTCTCCTTCTTCTGCTTCTTCTGATTCACCCTCCAGACTTCACCTTCTCCTTCTCCTTCTTCTGCTTCTTCTGATTCACCCTCCAGACTTCACCTTCTCCTTCTCCTTCTTCTACTTCTTCTGATTCACCCTCCAGACATCACCTTCTCCTTCTCCTTCTTCTGCTTTTTCTGATTCACCCTCCTGACTTCACCTTATCCTTCTCCTTCTTCGACATCTTCTGATTCACCCTCCTGACTTCACCTTCTCCTTCTCCTTCTTCTACTTCTTCTGCTTCACCCTCCAGACTACACCTTCTCCTTCTCCTTCTTCTACTTCTTCTGATTCACCCTCCAGACTTCACCTTCTCCTTCTCCTTCTTCTACTTCTTCTGATGCACCCTCCAGACTTCACCTTCTCCTTCTCCTTCTTCTACTTCTTCTGATTCACCCTCCAGACTTCACCTTCTCCTTCTTCTGCTTCTTCTGATTCACCCTACAGACTTCACCTTCTCCTTCTCCTTATTCTGCTTCTTCTGAATCACCCTCCAGACTTCACCTTCTCCTTCTCCTTCTTCTGCTTCTTCTGATTCACCCTCCAGACTTCACCTTCTCCTTCTCCTTCTTCTGCTTCTTCTGATTCACCCTCCAGACTTCACCTTCTCCTTCTCCTTCTTCTACGTCTTCTGATTCACCCTCCAGACTTCACCTTCTCCATCTCCTTCTTCTGCTTCTTCTGATTCATCCTCCAGACTTCACCTTCTCCTTCTCCTTCATCTACTTCTTCTGATTCACCCTCCAGACTTCACCTTCTCCTTCTCCTTCTTCTGCTTCTTCTGATTCACCCTCCAGACTTCACCTTCTCCTTCTCCTTCTTCTGCTTCTTCTGATTCACCCTCCAGACTTCACCTTCTCCTTCTCCTTCTTCTACTTCTTCTGATTCACCCTCCAGACTTCACCTTCTCCTTCTCCTTCTTCTGCTTCTTCTGATTCACCCTCCAGACTTCACCTTCTCCTTCTCCTTCGTCTACTTCTTCTGATTCACCCTCCAGACTACACCTTCTCCTTCTCCTTCTTCTACTTCTTCTGATTCACCCTCCAGACTTCACCTTCTCCTTCTCCTTATTCTGTTTCTTCTGATTCACCCTCCAGACTTCATCTTCTCCTTCTCCTTCTTCTACTTCTTCTGATTCACCCTCCAGACTTCACCTTCTCCTTCTCCTTCTTCTACTTCTTCTGATTCACCCTCCAGACTTCATCTTCTCCTTCTCCTTCTTCTGCTTCTTCTGATTCACCCTCCAGACTTCACCTTCTCCTTCTCATTCTTCTGCTTCTTCTGATTCACCCTCCAGACTTCAACTTCTCCTTCTCCTTCTTCTACTTCTTCTGATTCACCCTCCAGACTTCACCTTCTCCTTCTCCTTCTTCTACTTCTTCTGATTCACCCTCCAGTCTTCACCTTCTCCTTCTCCTTCTTCTGTTTCTTCTGCTTCACCCTCCAGACTTCACCTTCTCCTTCTCTTTCTTCTGCTTCTTCTGATTCACCCTCCAGACTTCACCTTCTCCTTCTCCTTCTTCTGATTCTTCTGATTCACCCTCCAGACTTCACCTTCTCCTTCTCCTTCTTCTGCTTCTTCTGATTCACCCTCCTGACTTCACCTTCTCCTTCTCCTTCTTCTACTTCTTCTGATTCACCCTCCTGACTTCACCTTCTCCTTCTCCTTCTTCTACTTCTTCTGCTTCACCCTCCAGACTTCACCTTCTCCTTCTCCTTCTTCTACTTCTTCTGATTCATCCTCCAGACTTCACCTTCTCCTTCTCCTTCTTCTGCTTCTTCTGATTCACCCTCCAGACTTCACCTTCTCCTTCTCCTTATTCTGCTTCTTCTGATTCACCCTCCAGACTTCACCTTCTCCTTCTCCTTATTCTGCTTCTTTTGATTCACCCTCCAGACTTCACCTTCTCCTTCTCCTTTCTGTGCTTCTTCTGATTCACCCTCCAGACTTCACCTTCTCCTTCTCCTTCTTCTGATTCTTCTGATTCACCCTCCAGACTTCACCTTCTCCTTCTCCATCTTCTGCTTCTTCTGATTCAACCTCCTGACTTCACCTTCTCCTTCTCCTTCTTCTACTTCTTCTGATTCACCGTCCTGACTTCACCTTCTCCTTCTCCATCTTCTACTTCTTCTGCTTCACCCTCCAGACTTCAACTTCTCCTTCTCCTTCTTCTACTTCTTCTGATTCACCGTCCAGACTTCACCTTCTCCTTCTCCTTCTTCTGCTTCTTCTGATTCACCCTCCAGACTTCACCTTCTCCTTCTCCTTCTTCTGCTTCTTCTGATTCACCCTCCAGACTTCACCTTCTCCTTCTCCTTCTTCTACTTCTTCTGATTCACCCTCCAGACTTCACCTTCTCCTTCTCCTTCTTCTGCTTCTTCTGATTCACCCTCCAGACTTCACCTTCTCCTTCTCCTTCGTCTACTTCTTCTGATTCACCCTCCAGACTACACCTTCTCCTTCTCCTTCTTCTACTTCTTCTGATTCACCCTCCAGACTTCACCTTCTCCTTCTCATTCTTCTGTTTCTTCTAATTCACCCTCCAGACTTCATCTTCTCCTTCTCCTTCTTCTACTTCTTCTGATTCACACTCCAGACTTCACCTTCTCCTTCTCCTTCTTCTACTTCTTCTGATACACCCTCCAGACTTCATCTTCTCCTTCTCCTTCTTCTGCTTCTTCTGATTCACCCTCCAGACTTCACCTTCTCCTTCTCCTTCTTCTGCTTCTTCTGATTCACCCTCCAGACTTCAACTTCTCCTTCTCCTTCTTCTACTTCTTCTGATTCACCCTCCAGACTTCACCTTCTCCTTCTCCTTCTTCTACTTCTTCTGATTCACCCTCCAGTCTTCACCTTCTCCTTCTCCTTCTTCTGTTTCTTCTGCTTCACCCTCCAGACTTCACCTTCTCCTTCTCTTTCTTCTGCTTCTTCTGATTCACCCTCCAGACTTCACCTTCTCCTTCTCCTTCTTCTGATTCTTCTGATTCACCCTCCAGACTTCACCTTCTCCTTCTCCTTCTTCTGCTTCTTCTGCTTCACCCTCCTGACTTCACCTTCTCCTTCTCCTTCTTCTACTTCTTCTGATTCACCCTCCTGACTTCACCTTCTCCTTCTCCTTCTTCTACTTCTTCTGCTTCACCCTCCAGACTTCACCTTCTCCTTCTCCTTCTTCTACTTCTTCTGATTCACCCTCCAGACTTCACCTTCTCCTTCTCCTTCTTCTGCTTCTTCTGATTCACCCTCCAAACTTCACCTTCTCATTCTCCTTCTTCTGCTTCTTCTGCTGCGCCCTCCAGACTTCACCTTCTCCTTCTCCTTCTTCTGCTTCTTCTGCTTCACACTCCAGACTTCACCTTCTCCTTCTCCTTCTTTTGCTTCTTCTGCTGCGCCGTCCAGGCTTCACCTTCTCCTTCTCCTTCTTCTGCTTCTTCTGCTTCACCGTCCTGACTTCACCTTCTCCTTCTCCTTCTTCTACTTCTTCTGCTACACCCCCCTGACTTCACCTGCTCCTTCTCCTTTTTCTGCTTCTTCTGATTCACCCTCCTAACTTCACCTTCTCCTTCTCCTTCTTCTGCTTCTTCTGATTCACCCTCCTGACTTCACCTTCTCCTTCTCCTTCTTCTGCTTCTTCTGATTCACCCTCCAGACTTCACCTTCTCCTTCTCCTTCTTCTGCTTCTTCTGATTCACCCTCCAGACTTCACCTTCTCCTTCTCCTTCTTCTGCTTCTTCTGATTCACCCTCCAGACCTCACCTTCTCCTTCTCCTTCTTCTACTTCTTCTGATTCACCCTCCAGACTTCATCTTCTCCTTCTCCTTCTTCTGCTTCTTCTGATTCATCCTCCAGACTTCACCTTCTCCTTCTGCTTCTTCTGCTTCTTCTGATTCACCCTCCAGACTTCACCTTCTCCTTCTCCTTCTTCTACTTCTTCTGATTCACCCTCCAGACTTCACCTTCTCCTTCTCCTTCTTCTACTTCTTCTGATTCACCCTCCAGTCTTCACCTTCTCCTTCTCCTTCTTCTGTTTCTTCTGCTTCACCCTCCAGACTTCACCTTCTCCTTCTCTTTCTTATGCTTCTTCTGCTTCACCCTCCAGACTTCACCTTCTCCTTCTCCTTCTTCTGATTCTTCTGATTCACCCTCCAGACTTCACCTTCTCTATCTCCTTCTTCTGCTTCTTCTGATTCACCCTCCTGACTTCACCTTCTCCTTCTCCTTCTTCTACTTCTTCTGATTCACCCTCCTGACTTCACCTTCTCCTTCTCCTTCTTCTACTTCTTCTGCTTCACCCTCCAGACTTCACCTTCTCCTTCTCCTTCTTCTACTTCTTCTGATTCACCCTCCAGACTTCACCTTCTCCTTCTCCTTCTTCTGCTTCTTCTGATTCACCCTCCAGACTTCACCTTCTCCTTCTCCTTATTCTTTTCTTCTGATTCACCCTCCAGACTTCACATTCTCCTTCTCCTTCTTCTGCTTCTTCAGATTCACCCTCCAGACTTCACCTTCTCCTTCTCCTTCTTCTACTTCTTCTGCTTCACCCTCCAGACTTCACCTTCTCCTTCTCCTTCTTCTGCTTCTTCTGATTCACCCTCCAGACTTCACCTTCTCCTTCTCCTTCTTCTACTTCTTCTGATTCACCCTCCAGACATCACCTTCTCCTTCTCCTTCTTCTGCTTTTTCTGATTCACCCTCCTGACTTCACCTTATCCTTCTCCTTCTTCGACATCTTCTGATTCACCCTCCTGACTTCACCTTCTCCTTCTCCTTCTTCTACTTCTTCTGCTTCACCCTCCAGACTACACCTTCTCCTTCTCCTTCTTCTACTTCTTCTGATTCACCCTCCAGACTTCACCTTCTCCTTCTCCTTCTTCTACTTCTTCTGATTCACCCTCCAGACTTCACCTTCTCCTTCTCCTTCTTCTACTTCTTCTGATTCACCCTCCAGACTTCACCTTCTCCTTCTTCTGCTTCTTCTGATTCACCCTACAGACTTCACCTTCTCCTTCTCCTTATTCTGCTTCTTCTGAATCACCCTCCAGACTTCACCTTCTCCTTCTCCTTCTTCTGCTTCTTCTGATTCACCCTCCAGACTTCACCTTCTCCTTCTCCTTCTTCTGCTTCTTCTGATTCACCCTCCAGACTTCACCTTCTCCTTCTCCTTCTTCTACGTCTTCTGATTCACCCTCCAGACTTCACCTTCTCCATCTCCTTCTTCTGCTTCTTCTGATTCACCCTCCTGACTTCACCTTCTCCTTCTCCTTCTTCTACTTCTTCTGATTCACCCTCCTGACTTCACCTTCTCCTTCTCCTTCTTCTACTTCTTCTGCTTCACCCTCCAGACTTCACCTTCTCCTTCTCCTTCTTCTACTTCTTCTGATTCACCCTCCAGACTTCACCTTCTCCTTCTCCTTCTTCTGCTTCTTCTGATTCACCCTCCAGACTTCACCTTCTCCTTCTCCTTATTCTTTTCTTCTGATTCACCCTCCAGACTTCACATTCTCCTTCTCCTTCTTCTGCTTCTTCTGATTCACCCTCCAGACTTCACCTTCTCCTTCTCCTTCTTCTACTTCTTCTGCTTCACCCTCCAGACTTCACCTTCTCCTTCTCCTTCTTCTGCTTCTTCTGATTCACCCTCCAGACTTCACCTTCTCCTTCTCCTTCTTCTACTTCTTCTGATTCACCCTCCAGACATCACCTTCTCCTTCTCCTTCTTCTGCTTTTTCTGATTCACCCTCCTGACTTCACCTTATCCTTCTCCTTCTTCGACATCTTCTGATTCACCCTCCTGACTTCACCTTCTCCTTCTCCTTCTTCTACTTCTTCTGCTTCACCCTCCAGATTACACCTTCTCCTTCTCCTTCTTCTACTTCTTCTGATTCACCCTCCAGACTTCACCTTCTCCTTCTCCTTCTTCTACTTCTTCTGATTCACCCTCCAGACTTCACCTTCTCCTTCTCCTTCTTCTACTTCTTCTGATTCACCCTCCAGACTTCACCTTCTCCTTCTTCTGCTTCTTCTGATTCACCCTACAGACTTCACCTTCTCCTTCTCCTTATTCTGCTTCTTCTGAATCACCCTCCAGACTTCACCTTCTCCTTCTCCTTCTTCTGCTTCTTCTGATTCACCCTCCAGACTTCACCTTCTCCTTCTCCTTCTTCTGCTTCTTCTGATTCACCCTCCAGACTTCACCTTCTCCTTCTCCTTCTTCTACGTCTTCTGATTCACCCTCCAGACTTCACCTTCTCCATCTCCTTCTTCTGCTTCTTCTGATTCACCCTCCAGACTTCACCTTCTCCTTCTCCTTCATCTACTTCTTCTGATTCACCCTCCAGACTTCACCTTCTTCTTCTCCTTCTTCTGCTTCTTCTGATTCACCCTCCAGACTTCACCTTCTCCTTCTCCTTCTTCTGCTTCTTCTGATTCACCCTCCAGACTTCACCTTCTCCTTCTCCTTCTTCTACTTCTTCTGATTCACCCTCCAGACTTCACCTTCTCCTTCTCCTTCTTCTGCTTCTTCTGATTCACCCTCCAGACTTCACCTTCTCCTTCTCCTTCGTCTACTTCTTCTGATTCACCCTCCAGACTACACCTTCTCCTTCTCCTTCTTCTACTTCTTCTGATTCACCCTCCAGACTTCACCTTCTCCTTCTCCTTATTCTGTTTCTTCTGATTCACCCTCCAGACTTCATCTTCTCCTTCTCCTTCTTCTACTTCTTCTGATTCACCCTCCAGACTTCACCTTCTCCTTCTCCTTCTTCTACTTCTTCTGATTCACCCTCCAGACTTCATCTTCTCCTTCTCCTTCTTCTGCTTCTTCTGATTCACCCTCCAGACTTCACCTTCTCCTTCTCCTTCTTCTGCTTCTTCTGATTCACCCTCCAGACTTCAACTTCTCCTTCTCCTTCTTCTACTTCTTCTGATTCACCCTCCAGACTTCACCTTCTCCTTCTCCTTCTTCTACTTCTTCTGATTCACCCTCCAGTCTTCACCTTCTCCTTCTCCTTCTTCTGTTTCTTCTGCTTCACCCTCCAGACTTCACCTTCTCCTTCTCTTTCTTCTGCTTCTTCTGATACACCCTCCAGACTTCACCTTCTCCTTCTCCTTCTTCTGATTCTTCTGATTCACCCTCCAGACTTCACCTTCTCCTTCTCCTTCTTCTGCTTCTTCTGATTCACCCTCCTGACTTCACCTTCTCCTTCTCCTTCTTCTACTTCTTCTGATTCACCCTCCTGACTTCACCTTCTCCTTCTCCTTCTTCTACTTCTTCTGCTTCACCCTCCAGACTTCACCTTCTCCTTCTCCTTCTTCTACTTCTTCTGATTCATCCTCCAGACTTCACCTTCTCCTTCTCCTTCTTCTGCTTCTTCTGATTCACCCTCCAGACTTCACCTTCTCCTTCTCCTTATTCTGCTTCTTCTGATTCACCCTCCAGACTTCACCTTCTCCTTCTCCTTATTCTGCTTCTTTTGATTCACCCTCCAGACTTCACCTTCTCCTTCTCCTTTCTGTGCTTCTTCTGATTCACCCTCCAGACTTCACCTTCTCCTTCTCCTTCTTCTGATTCTTCTGATTCACCCTCCAGACTTCACCTTCTCCTTCTCCATCTTCTGCTTCTTCTGATTCAACCTCCTGACTTCACCTTCTCCTTCTCCTTCTTCTACTTCTTCTGATTCACCGTCCTGACTTCACCTTCTCCTTCTCCATCTTCTACTTCTTCTGCTTCACCCTCCAGACTTCAACTTCTCCTTCTCCTTCTTCTACTTCTTCTGATTCACCGTCCAGACTTCACCTTCTCCTTCTCCTTCTTCTGCTTCTTCTGATTCACCCTCCAGACTTCACCTTCTCCTTCTCCTTCTTCTGCTTCTTCTGATTCACCCTCCAGACTTCACCTTCTCCTTCTCCTTCTTCTACTTCTTCTGATTCACCCTCCAGACTTCACCTTCTCCTTCCCCTTCTTCTGCTTCTTCTGATTCACCCTCCAGACTTCACCTTCTCCTTCTCCTTCGTCTACTTCTTCTGATTCACCCTCCAGACTTCATCTTCTCCTTCTCCTTCTTCTACTTCTTCTGATTCACACTCCAGACTTCACCTTCTCCTTCTCCTTCTTCTACTTCTTCTGATACACCCTCCAGACTTCATCTTCTCCTTCTCCTTCTTCTGCTTCTTCTGATTCACCCTCCAGACTTCACCTTCTCCTTCTCCTTCTTCTGCTTCTTCTGATTCACCCTCCAGACTTCAACTTCTCCTTCTCCTTCTTCTACTTCTTCTGATTCACCCTCCAGACTTCACCTTCTCCTTCTCCTTCTTCTACTTCTTCTGATTCACCCTCCAGTCTTCACCTTCTCCTTCTCCTTCTTCTGTTTCTTCTGCTTCACCCTCCAGACTTCACCTTCTCCTTCTCTTTCTTCTGCTTCTTCTGATTCACCCTCCAGACTTCACCTTCTCCTTCTCCTTCTTCTGATTCTTCTGATTCACCCTCCAGAATTCACCTTCTCCTTCTCCTTCTTCTGCTTCTTCTGCTGCGCCCTCCAGACTTCACCTTCTCCTTCTCCTTCTTCTGCTTCTTCTGCTTCACACTCCAGACTTCACCTTCTCCTTCTCCTTCTTTTGCTTCTTCTGCTGCGCCCTCCAGGCTTCACCTTCTCCTTCTCCTTCTTCTGCTTCTTCTGCTTCACCGTCCTGACTTCACCTTCTCCTTCTCCTTCTTCTACTTCTTCTGCTACACCCCGCTGACTTCACCTGCTCCTTCTCCTTTTTCTGCTTCTTCTGATTCACCCTCCTAACTTCACCTTCTCCTTCTCCTTCTTCTGCTTCTTCTGATTCACCCTCCTGACTTCACCTTCTCCTTCTCCTTCTTCTGCTTCTTCTGATTCACCCTCCAGACTTCACCTTCTCCTTCTCCTTCTTCTGCTTCTTCTGATTCACCCTCCAGACTTCACCTTCTCCTTCTCCTTCTTCTGCTTCTTCTGATTCACCCTCCAGACCTCACCTTCTCCTTCTCCTTCTTCTACTTCTTCTGATTCACCCTCCAGACTTCATCTTCTCCTTCTCCTTCTTCTGCTTCTTCTGATTCATCCTCCAGACTTCACCTTCTCCTTCTGCTTCTTCTGCTTCTTCTGATTCACCCTCCAGACTTCACCTTCTCCTTCTCCTTCTTCTACTTCTTCTGATTCACCCTCCAGACTTCACCTTCTCCTTCTCCTTCTTCTACTTCTTCTGATTCACCCTCCAGTCTTCACCTTCTCCTTCTCCTTCTTCTGTTTCTTCTGCTTCACCCTCCAGACTTCACCTTCTCCTTCTCTTTCTTATGCTTCTTCTGCTTCACCCTCCAGACTTCACCTTCTCCTTCTCCTTCTTCTGATTCTTCTGATTCACCCTCCAGACTTCACCTTCTCTATCTCCTTCTTCTGCTTCTTCTGATTCACCCTCCTGACTTCACCTTCTCCTTCTCCTTCTTCTACTTCTTCTGATTCACCCTCCTGACTTCACCTTCTCCTTCTCCTTCTTCTACTTCTTCTGCTTCACCCTCCAGACTTCACCTTCTCCTTCTCCTTCTTCTACTTCTTCTGATTCACCCTCCAGACTTCACCTTCTCCTTCTCCTTCTTCTGCTTCTTCTGATTCACCCTCCAGACTTCACCTTCTCCTTCTCCTTATTCTTTTCTTCTGATTCACCCTCCAGACTTCACATTCTCCTTCTCCTTCTTCTGCTTCTTCTGATTCACCCTCCAGACTTCACCTTCTCCTTCTCCTTCTTCTGCTTCTTCTGATTCACCCTCCAGACTTCACCTTCTCCTTCTCCTTCTTCTACTTCTTCTGATTCACCCTCCAGACTTCACCTTCTCCTTCTCCTTCTTCTGCTTCTTCTGATTCACCCTCCTGACTTCACCTTCTCCTTCTCCTTCTTCTACATCTTCTGATTCACCCTCCTGACTTCACCTTCTCCTTCTCCTTCTTCTACTTCTTCTGCTTCACCCTCCAGACTTCACCTTCTCCTTCTCCTTCTTCTACTTCTTCTGATTCACCCTCCAGACTTCACCTTCTCCTTCTCCTTTTTCTGTTTCTTCTGATTCACCCGCCAGACTTCATCTTCTCCTTCTCCTTCTTCTACTTCTTCTGATTCACCCTCCAGACTTCACCTTCTCCTTCTCCTTCTTCTACTTCTTCTGATTCCCCCTGCAGACTTCATCTTCTCCTTCTCCTTCTTCTGCTTCTTCTGATTCACCCTCCAGACTTCACCTTCTCCTTCTCCTTCTTCTGCTTCTTCTGATTCACCCTCCAGACTTCAACTTCTCCTTCTCCTTCTTCTACTTCTTCTGATTCACCCTCCAGACTTCACCTTCTCCTTCTCCTTCTTCTACTTCTTCTGATTCACCCTCCAGTCTTCCCCTTCTCCTTCTCCTTCTTCTGTTCCTTCTGCTTCACCCTCCAGACTTCACCTTCTCCTTCTCTTTCTTCTGCTTCTTCTGATTCACCCTCCAGACTTCACCTTCTCCTTCTCCTTCTTCTGATTCTTCTGATTCACCCTCCAGACTTCACCTTCTCCTTCTCCTTCTTCTGCTTCTTCTGATTCACCCTCCTGACTTCACCTTCTCCTTCTCCTTCTTCTACTTCTTCTGATTCACCCTCCTGACTTCACCTTCTCCTTCTCCTTCTTCTACTTCTTCTGCTTCACCCTCCAGACTTCACCTTCTCCTTCTCCTTCTTCTACTTCTTCTGATTCATCCTCCAGACTTCACCTTCTCCTTCTCCTTCTTCTGCTTCTTCTGATTCACCCTCCAGACTTCACCTTCTCCTTCTCCTTATTCTGCTTCTTCTGATTCACCCTCCAGACTTCACCTTCTCCTTCTCCTTATTCTGCTTCTTTTGATTCACCCTCCAGACTTCACCTTCTCCTTCTCCTTCCTCTGCTTCTTCTGATTCACCCTCCAGACTTCAACTTCTCCTTCTCCTTCTTCTGATTCTTCTGATTCACCCTCCAGACTTCACCTTCTCCTTCTCCATCTTCTGCTTCTTCTGATTCACCCTCCTGACTTCACCTTCTCCTTCTCCTTCTTCTACTTCTTCTGATTCACCCTCCTGACTTCACCTTCTCCTTCTCCATCTTCTACTTCTTCTGCTTCACCCTCCAGACTTCAACTTCTCCTTCTCCTTCTTCTACTTCTTCTGATTCACCCTCCAGACTTCACCTTCTCCTTCTCCTTCTTCTGCTTCTTCTGATTCACCCTCCAGACTTCACCTTCTCCTTCTCCTTCTTCTGCTTCTTCTGATTCACCCTCCAGACTTCACCTTCTCCTTCTCCTTCTTCTACTTCTTCTGATTCACCCTCCAGACTTCACCTTCTCCTTCTCCTTCTTCTGCTTCTTCTGATTCACCCTCCAGACTTCACCTTCTCCTTCTCCTTCGTCCACTTCTTCTGATTCACCCTCCAGACTACACCTTCTCCTTCTCCTTCTTCTACTTCTTCTGCTTCACCCTCCAGACTTCACCTTCTCCTTCTCCTTCTTCTGTTTCTTCTAATTCACCCTCCAGACTTCATCTTCTCCTTCTCCTTCTTCTACTTCTTCTGATTCACACTCCAGACTTCACCTTCTCCTTCTCCTTCTTCTACTTCTTCTGATTCACCCTCCAGACTTCATCTTCTCCTTCTCCTTCTTCTGCTTCTTCTGATTTACCCTCCAGACTTCACCTTCTCCTTCTTCTGCTTCTTCTGATTCACCCTCCAGACTTCAACTTCTCCTTCTCCTTCTTCTACTTCTCCTGATTCACCCTCCAGACTTCACCTTCTCCTTCTCCTTCTTCTACTTCTTCTGATTCACCCTCCAGTCTTCACCTTCTCCTTCTCCTTCTTCTGTTTCTTCTGCTTCACCCTCCAGACTTCACCTTCTCCTTCTCTTTCTTCTGCTTCTTCTGATTCACCCTCCAGACTTCACCTTCTCCTTCTCCTTCTTCTGATTCTTCTGATTCACCCTCCAGACTTCACCTTCTCCTTCTCCTTCTTCTGCTTCTTCTGATTCACCCTCCTGACTTCACCTTCTCCTTCTCCTTCTTCTACTTCTTCTGATTCACCCTCCTGACTTCACCTTCTCCTTCTCCTTCTTCTACTTCTTCTGCTTCACCCTCCAGACTTCACCTTCTCCTTCTCCTTCTTCTACTTCTTCTGATTCACCCTCCAGACTTCACCTTCTCCTTCTCCTTCTTCTGCTTCTTCTGATTCACCCTCCAGACTTCACCTTCTCATTCTCCTTCTTCTGCTTCTTCTGCTGCGCCCTCCAGACTTCACCTTCTCCTTCTCCTTCTTCTGCTTCTTCTGCTTCACACTCCAGACTTCACCTTCTCCTTCTCCTTCTTTTGCTTCTTCTGCTGCGCCCTCCAGGCTTCACCTTCTCCTTCTCCTTCTTCTGCTTCTTCTGCTTCACCGTCCTGACTTCACCTTCTCCTTCTCCTTCTTCTACTTCTTCTGCTACACCCCCCTGACTTCACCTGCTCCTTCTCCTTTTTCTGCTTCTTCTGATTCACCCTGCTAACTTCACCTTCTCCTTCTCCTTCTTCTGCTTCTTCTGATTCACCCTCCAGACTTCATCTTCTCCTTCTCCTTCTTCTGCTTCTTCTGATTCACCCTCCAGACTTCACCTTCTCCTTCTCCTTATTCTGCTTCTTCTGAATCACCCTCCAGACTTCACCTTCTCCTTCTCCTTCTTCTGCTTCTTCTGATTCACCCTCCAGACTTCACCTTCTCCTTCTCCTTCTTCTGCTTCTTCTGATTCACCCTCCAGACTTCACCTTCTCCTTCTCCTTCTTCTACGTCTTCTGATTCACCCTCCAGACTTCACCTTCTCCATCTCCTTCTTCTGCTTCTTCTGATTCACCCTCCAGACTTCACCTTCTCCTTCTCCTTCATCTACTTCTTCTGATTCACCATCCAGACTTCACCTTCTCCTTCTCCTTCTTCTGCTTCTTCTGATTCACCCTCCAGACTTCACCTTCTCCTTCTCCTTCTTCTGCTTCTTCTGATTCACCCTCCAGACTTCACCTTCTCCTTCTCCTTCTTCTACTTCTTCTGATTCACCCTCCAGACTTCACCTTCTCCTTCTCCTTCTTCTGCTTCTTCTGATTCACCCTCCAGACTTCACCTTCTCCTTCTCCTTCGTCTACTTCTTCTGATTCACCCTCCAGACTACACCTTCTCCTTCTCCTTCTTCTACTTCTTCTGATTCACCCTCCAGACTTCACCTTCTCCTTCTCCTTATTCTGTTTCTTCTGATTCACCCTCCAGACTTCATCTTCTCCTTCTCCTTCTTCTACTTCTTCTGATTCACCCTCCAGACTTCACCTTCTCCTTCTCCTTCTTCTACTTCTTCTGATTCACCCTCCAGACTTCATCTTCTCCTTCTCCTTCTTCTGCTTCTTCTGATTCACCCTCCAGACTTCACCTTCTCCTTCTCCTTCTTCTGCTTCTTCTGATTCACCCTCCAGACTTCAACTTCTCCTTCTCCTTCTTCTACTTCTTCTGATTCACCCTCCAGACTTCACCTTCTCCTTCTCCTTCTTCTACTTCTTCTGATTCACCCTCCAGTCTTCACCTTCTCCTTCTCCTTCTTCTGTTTCTTCTGCTTCACCCTCCAGACTTCACCTTCTCCTTCTCTTTCTTCTGCTTCTTCTGATTCACCCTCCAGACTTCAACTTCTCCTTCTCCTTCTTCTGATTCTTCTGATTCACCCTCCAGACTTCACCTTCTCCTTCTCCTTCTTCTGCTTCTTCTGATTCACCCTCCTGACTTCACCTTCTCCTTCTCCTTCTTCTACTTCTTCTGATTCACCCTCCTGACTTCACCTTCTCCTTCTCCTTCTTCTACTTCTTCTGCTTCACCCTCCAGACTTCACCTTCTCCTTCTCCTTCTTCTACTTCTTCTGATTCATCCTCCAGACTTCACCTTCTCCTTCTCCTTCTTCTGCTTCTTCTGATTCACCCTCCAGACTTCACCTTCTCCTTCTCCTTATTCTGCTTCTTCTGATTCACCCTCCAGACTTCACCTTCTCCTTCTCCTTATTCTGCTTCTTTTGATTCACCCTCCAGACTTCACCTTCTCCTTCTCCTTTCTCTGCTTCTTCTGATTCACCCTCCAGACTTCACCTTCTCCTTCTCCTTCTTCTGATTCTTCTGATTCACCCTCCAGACTTCACCTTCTCCTTCTCCATCTTCTGCTTCTTCTGATTCAACCTCCTGACTTCACCTTCTCCTTCTCCTTCTTCTACTTCTTCTGATTCACCCTCCTGACTTCACCTTCTCCTTCTCCATCTTCTACTTCTTCTGCTTCACCCTCCAGACTTCAACTTCTCCTTCTCCTTCTTCTACTTCTTCTGATTCACCGTCCAGACTTCACCTTCTCCTTCTCCTTCTTCTGCTTCTTCTGATTCACCCTCCAGACTTCACCTTCTCCTTCTCCTTCTTCTGCTTCTTCTGATTCACCCTCCAGACTTCACCTTCTCCTTCTCCTTCTTCTACTTCTTCTGATTCACCCTCCAGACTTCACCTTCTCCTTCTCCTTCTTCTGCTTCTTCTGATTCACCCTCCAGACTTCACCTTCTCCTTCTCCTTCGTCTACTTCTTCTGATTCACCCTCCAGACTACACCTTCTCCTTCTCCTTCTTCTACTTCTTCTGATTCACCCTCCAGACTTCACCTTCTCCTTTTCCTTCTTCTGTTTCTTCTAATTCACCCTCCAGACATCATCTTCTCCTTCTCCTTCTACTACTTCTTCTGATTCACACTCCAGACTTCACCTTCTCCTTCTCCTTCTTCTACTTCTTCTGATACACCCTCCAGACTTCATCTTCTCCTTCTCCTTCTTCTGCTTCTTCTGATTCACCCTCCAGACTTCACCTTCTCCTTCTCCTTCTTCTGCTTCTTCTGATTCACCCTCCAGACTTCAACTTCTCCTTCTCCTTCTTCTACTTCTTCTGATTCACCCTCCAGACTTCACCTTCTCCTTCTCCTTCTTCTACTTCTTCTGATTCACCCTCCAGTCTTCACCTTCTCCTTCTCCTTCTTCTGTTTCTTCTGCTTCACCCTCCAGACTTCACCTTCTCCTTCTCTTTCTTCTGCTTCTTCTGATTCACCCTCCAGACTTCACCTTCTCCTTCTCCTTCTTCTGATTCTTCTGATTCACCCTCCAGACTTCACCTTCTCCTTCTCCTTCTTCTGCTTCTTCTGATTCACCCTCCTGACTTCACCTTCTCCTTCTCCTTCTTCTACTTCTTCTGATTCACCCTCCTGACTTCACCTTCTCCTTCTCCTTCTTCTACTTCTTCTGCTTCACCCTCCAGACTTCACCTTCTCCTTCTCCTTCTTCTACTTCTTCTGATTCACCCTCCAGACTTCACCTTCTCCTTCTCCTTCTTCTGCTTCTTCTGATTCACCCTCCAAACTTCACCTTCTCATTCTCCTTCTTCTGCTTCTTCTGCTGCGCCCTCCAGACTTCACCTTCTCCTTCTCCTTCTTCTGCTTCTTCTGCTTCACACTCCAGACTTCACCTTCTCCTTCTCCTTCTTTTGCTTCTTCTGCTGCGCCCTCCAGGCTTCACCTTCTCCTTCTCCTTCTTCTGCTTCTTCTGCTTCACCGTCCTGACTTCACCTTCTCCTTCTCCTTCTTCTACTTCTTCTGCTACACCCCCCTGACTTCACCTGCTCCTTCTCCTTTTTCTGCTTCTTCTGATTCACCCTCCTAACTTCACCTTCTCCTTCTCCTTCTTCTGCTTCTTCTGATTCACCCTCCTGACTTCACCTTCTCCTTCTCCTTCTTCTGCTTCTTCTGATTCACCCTCCAGACTTCACCTTCTCCTTCTCCTTCTTCTGCTTCTTCTGATTCACCCTCCAGACTTCACCTTCTCCTTCTCCTTCTTCTGCTTCTTCTGATTCACCCTCCAGACCTCACCTTCTCCTTCTCCTTCTTCTACTTCTTCTGATTCACCCTCCAGACTTCATCTTCTCCTTCTCCTTCTTCTGCTTCTTCTGATTCATCCTCCAGACTTCACCTTCTCCTTCTGCTTCTTCTGCTTCTTCTGATTCACCCTCCAGACTTCACCTTCTCCTTCTCCTTCTTCTACTTCTTCTGATTCACCCTCCAGACTTCACCTTCTCCTTCTCCTTCTTCTACTTCTTCTGATTCACCCTCCAGTCTTCACCTTCTCCTTCTCCTTCTTCTGTTTCTTCTGCTTCACCCTCCAGACTTCACCTTCTCCTTCTCTTTCTTATGCTTCTTCTGCTTCACCCTCCTGACTTCACCTTCTCCTTCTCCTTCTTCTGATTCTTCTGATTCACCCTCCAGACTTCACCTTCTCTATCTCCTTCTTCTGCTTCTTCTGATTCACCCTCCTGACTTCACCTTCTCCTTCTCCTTCTTCTACTTCTTCTGATTCACCCTCCTGACTTCACCTTCTCCTTCTCCTTCTTCTACTTCTTCTGCTTCACCCTCCAGACTTCACCTTCTCCTTCTCCTTCTTCTGCTTCTTCTGATTCACCCTCCAGACTTCACCTTCTCCTTCTCCTTATTCTGCTTCTTCTGATTCACCCTCCAGACTTCACATTCTCCTTCTCCTTCTTCTGCTTCTTCTGATTCACCCTCCAGACTTCACCTTCTCCTTCTCCTTCTTCTGCTTCTTTTATTCACCCTCCAGACTTCACCTTCTCCTTCTCCTTCTTCTACTTCTTCTGATTCACCCTCCAGACTTTACCTTCTCCTTCTCCTTCTTCTGCTTCTTCTGATTCACCCTCCTGACTTCACCTTCTCCTTCTCCTTCTTCTACATCTTCTGATTCACCCTCCTGACTTCACCTTCTCCTTCTCCTTCTTCTACTTCTTCTGCTTCACCCTCCAGACTTCACCTTCTCCTTCTCCTTCTTCTACTTCTTCTGATTCACCCTCCAGACTTCACCTTCTCCTTCTCCTTTTTCTGTTTCTTCTGATTCACCCGCCAGACTTCATCTTCTCCTTCTCCTTCTTCTACTTCTTCTGATTCACCCTCCAGACTTCACCTTCTCCTTCTCCTTCTTCTACTTCTTCTGATTCACCCTCCAGACTTCATCTTCTCCTTCTCCTTCTTCTGCTTCTTCTGATTCACCCTCCAGACTTCACCTTCTCCTTCTCCTTCTTCTGCTTCTTCTGATTCACCCTCCAGACTTCAACTTCTCCTTCTCCTTCTTCTACTTCTTCTGATTCACCCTCCAGACTTCACCTTCTCCTTCTCCTTCTTCTACTTCTTCTGATTCACCCTCCAGTCTTCACCTTCTCCTTCTCCTTCTTCTGTTCCTTCTGCTTCACCCTCCAGACTTCACCTTCTCCTTCTCTTTCTTCTGCTTCTTCTGATTCACCCTCCAGACTTCACCTTCTCCTTCTCCTTCTTCTGATTCTTCTGATTCACCCTCCAGACTTCACCTTCTCCTTCTCCTTCTTCTGCTTCTTCTGATTCACCCTCCTGACTTCACCTTCTCCTTCTCCTTCTTCTACTTCTTCTGATTCACCCTCCTGACTTCACCTTCTCCTTCTCCTTCTTCTACTTCTTCTGCTTCACCCTCCAGACTTCACCTTCTCCTTCTCCTTCTTCTACTTCTTCTGATTCATCCTCCAGACTTCACCTTCTCCTTCTCCTTCTTCTGCTTCTTCTGATTCACCCTCCAGACTTCACCTTCTCCTTCTCCTTATTCTGCTTCTTCTGATTCACCCTCCAGACTTCACCTTCTCCTTCTCCTTATTCTGCTTCTTTTGATTCTCCCTCCAGACTTCACCTTCTCCTTCTCCTTCCTCTGCTTCTTCTGATTCACCCTCCAGACTTCAACTTCTCCTTCTCCTTCTTCTGATTCTTCTGATTCACCCTCCAGACTTCACCTTCTCCTTCTCCATCTTCTGCTTCTTCTGATTCACCCTCCTGACTTCACCTTCTCCTTCTCCTTCTTCTACTTCTTCTGATTCACCCTCCTGACTTCACCTTCTCCTTCTCCATCTTCTACTTCTTCTGCTTCACCCTCCAGACTTCAACTTCTCCTTCTCCTTCTTCTACTTCTTCTGATTCACCCTCCAGACTTCACCTTCTCCTTCTCCTTCTTCTGCTTCTTCTGATTCACCCTCCAGACTTCACCTTCTCCTTCTCCTTCTTCTGCTTCTTCTGATTCACCCTCCAGACTTCACCTTCTCCTTCTCCTTCTTCTACTTCTTCTGATTCACCCTCCAGACTTCACCTTCTCCTTCTCCTTCTTCTGCTTCTTCTGATTCACCCTCCAGACTTCACCTTCTCCTTCTCCTTCGTCTACTTCTTCTGATTCACCCTCCAGACTACACCTTCTCCTTCTCCTTCTTCTACTTCTTCTCATTCACCCTCCAGACTTCACCTTCTCCTTCTCCTTCTTCTGTTTCTTCTAATTCACCCTCCAGACTTCATCTTCTCCTTCTCCTTCTTCTACTTCTTCTGATTCACACTCCAGACTTCACCTTCTCCTTCTCCTTCTTCTACTTCTTCTGATTCACCCTCCAGACTTCATCTTCTCATTCTCCTTCTTCTGCTTCTTCTGATTCACCCTCCAGACTTCACCTTCTCCTTCTCCTTCTTCTGCTTCTTCTGATTCACCCTCCAGACTTCACCTTCTCCTTCTCCTTCTTCTACTTCTTCTGATTCACCCTCCTGACTTCACCTTCTCCTTCTCCTTCTTCTACTTCTTCTGCTTCACCCTCCAGACTTCACCTTCTCCTTCTCCTTGTTCTACTTCTTCTGATTCACCCTCCAGACTTCACCTTCTCCTTCTCCTTCTTCTGCTTCTTCTGATTCACCCTCCAGACTTCACCTTCTCATTCTCCTTCTTCTGCTTCTTCTGCTGCGCCCTCCAGACTTCACCTTCTCCTTCTCCTTCTTCTGCTTCTTCTGCTTCACACTCCAGACTTCACCTTCTCCTTCTCCTTCTTTTGCTTCTTCTGCTGCGCCCTCCAGGCTTCACCTTCTCCTTCTCCTTCTTCTGCTTCTTCTGCTTCACCGTCCTGACTTCACCTTCTCCTTCTCCTTCTTCTACTTCTTCTGCTACACCCCCCTGACTTCACCTGCTCCTTCTCCTTTTTCTGCTTCTTCTGATTCACCCTGCTAACTTCACCTTCTCCTTCTCCTTCTTCTGCTTCTTCTGATTCACCCTCCTGACTTCACCTTCTCCTTCTCCTTCTTCTGCTTCTTCTGATTCACCCTCCAGACTTCACCTTCTCCTTCTCCTTCTTCTGCTTCTTCTGATTCACCCTCCAGACATCACCTTCTCCTTCTCCTTCTTCTGCTTCTTCTGATTCACCCTCCAGACCTCACCTTCTCCTTCTCCTTCTTCTACTTCTTCTGATTCACCCTCCAGACTTCATCTTCTCCTTCTCCTTCTTCTGCTTCTTCTGATTCACCCTCCAGACTTCACCTTCTCCTTCTGCTTCTTCTGCTTCTTCTGATTCACCCTCCAGACTTCACCTTCTCCTTCTCCTTCTTCTACTTCTTCTGATTCACCCTCCAGACTTCACCTACTGCTTCTCCTTCTTCTACTTCTTCTGATTCACCCTCCAGTCTTCACCTTCTCCTTCTCCTTCTTCTGTTTCTTCTGCTTCACCCTCCAGACATCACCTTCTCCTTCTCTTTCTTCTGCTTCTTCTGCTTCACCCTCCAGACTTCGCCTTCTCCTTCTGCTTCTTCTGATTCTTCTGATTCACCCTCCAGACTTCACCTTCTCTATCTTCTTCTTCTGCTTCTTTTGATTCACCCTCCTGACTTCACCTTCTCCTTCTCCTTCTTCTACTTCCTCTGATTCACCCTCCTGACTTCACCTTCTCCTTCTCCTTCTTCTACTTCTTCTGCTTCACCCTCCAGACTTCACCTTCTCCTTCTCCTTCTTCTACTTCTTCTGATTCACCCTCCAGACTTCACCTTCTCCTTCTCCTTCTTCTGCTTCTTCTGATTCACCCTCCAGACTTCACCTTCTCCTTCTCCTTATACTGCTTCTTCTGATTCACCCTCCAGACTTCACCTTCTCCTTCTCCTTCTTCTGCTTCTTCTGATTCACCCTCCAGACTTCACCTTCTCCTTCTCCTTCTTCTGCTTCTTCTGATTCACCCTCCAGACTTCACCTTCTCCTTCTCCTTCTTCTACTTCTTCTGATTCACCCTCCAGACTTCACCTTCTCCTTCTCCTTCTTCTGCTTCTTCTGATTCACCCTCCTGACTTCACCTTCTCCTTCTCCTTCTTCTACATCTTCTGATTCACCCTCCTGACTTCACCTTCTCCTTCTCCTTCTTCTACTTCTTCTGCTTCACCCTCCAGACTTCACCTTCTCCTTCTCCTTCTTCTACTTCTTCTGATTCACCCTCCAGACTTCACCTTCTCCTTCTCCTTCTTCTACTTCTTCTGATTCACCCTCCAGACTTCACCTTCTCCTTCTCCTTCTTCTACTTCTTCTGATTCACCCTCCAGACTTCACCTTCTCCTTCTCCTTCTTCTGCTTCTTCTGATTCACCCTCCAGACTTCACCTTCTCCTTCTCCTTATTCTGCTTCTTCTGAATCACCCTCCAGACTTCACCTTCTCCTTCTCCTTCTTCTGCTTCTTCTGATTCACCCTCCAGACTTCACCTGTTCCTTCTCCTTCTTCTGCTTCTTCTGATTCACCCTCCAGACTTCACCTTCTCCTTCTCCTTCTTCTACTTCTTCTGATTCACCCTCCAGACTTCACCTTCTCCTTCTCCTTCTTCTGCTTCTTCTGATTCACCCTCCTGACTTCACCTTCTCCTTCTCCTTCTTCTACATCTTCTGATTCACCCTCCTGACTTCACCTTCTCCTTCTCCTTCTTCTACTTCTTCTGCTTCACCCTCCAGACTTCACCTTCTCCTTCTCCTTCTTCTACTTCTTCTGATTCACCCTCCAGACTTCACCTTCTCCTTCTCCTTCTTCTACTTCTTCTGATTCACCCTCCAGACTTCACCTTCTCCTTCTCCTTCTTCTACTTCTTCTGATTCACCCTCCAGACTTCACCTTCTCCTTCTCCTTCTTCTGCTTCTTCTGATTCACCCTCCAGACTTCACCTTCTCCTTCTCCTTATTCTGCTTCTTCTGAATCACCCTCCAGACTTCACCTTCTCCTTCTCCTTCTTCTGCTTCTTCTGATTCACCCTCCAGACTTCACCTGTTCCTTCTCCTTCTTCTGCTTCTTCTGATTCACCCTCCAGACTTCACCTTCTCCTTCTCCTTCTTCTGCTTCTTCTGATTCATCCTCCAGACTTCACCTTCTCCTTCTCCTTCGTCTACTTCTTCTGATTCACCCTCCAGACTTCACCTTCTCCTTCTCCTTCTTCTGCTTCTTCTGATTCACCCTCCAGACTTCACCTTCTCCTTCTCCTTCTTCTACTTCTTCTGATTCACCCTCCAGACTTCACCTTCTCCTTCTCTTTCTTCTGCTTCTTCTGATTCACCCTCCAGACTTCACCTTCTCCTTCTCCTTCTTCTGATTCTTCTGATTCACCCTCCAGACTTCACCTTCTCCTTCTCCTTCTTCTGCTTCTTCTGATTCACCCTCCTGACTTCACCTTCTCCTTCTCCTTCTTCTACATCTTCTGATTCACCCTCCTGACTTCACCTTCTCCTTCTCCTTCTTCTACTTCTTCTGCTTCACCCTCCAGACTTCACCTTCTCCTTCTCCTTCTTCTACGTCTTCTGATTCACCCTCCAGACTTCACCTTCTCCTTCTCCTTCTTCTACTTCTTCTGATTAACCCTCCAGACTTCACCTTCTCCTTCTCCTTCTTCTACTTCTTCTGATTCACCCTCCAGACTTCACCTTCTCCTTCTCCTTCTTCTGCTTCTTCTGATTCACCCTCCAGACTTCACCTTCACCTTCTCCTTATTCTGCTTCTTCTGAATCACCCTCCAGACTTCACCTTCTCCTTCTCCTTCTTCTGCTTCTTCTGATTCACCCTCCAGACTTCACCTTCTCCTTCTCCTTCTTCTGCTTCTTCTGATTCACCCTCCAGACTTCACCTTCTCCTTCTCCTTCTTCTACTTCTTCTGATTCACCCTCCAGACTTCACCTTCTCCATCTCCTTCTTCTGCTTCATCTGATTCACCCTCCAGACTTCACCTTCTCCTTCTCCTTCGTCTACTTCTTCTGATTCACCCTCCAGACTACACCTTCTCCTTCTCCTTCTTCTACTTCTTCTGATTCACCCTCCAGACTTCACCTTCTCCTTCTCCTTCTTCTGTTTCTTCTGATTCACCCTCCAGACTTCACCTTCTCCTTCTCCTTCTTCTACTACTTCTGATTCACCCTCCAGACTTCATCTTCTCCTTCTCCTTCTTCTGCTTCTTCTGATTCACCCTCCAGACTTCACCTTCTCCTTCTCCTTCTTCTGCTTCTTCTGATTCACCCTCCAGACTTCACCTTCTCCTTCTTCTACTTCTTCTGATTCACCCTCCAGACTTCACCTTCTCCTTCTCCTTCTTCTACTTCTTCTGATTCACCCTCCAGTCTTCACCTTCTCCTTCTCCTTCTTCTGCTTCTTCTGATTCACCCTCCAGACTTCACCTGTTCCTTCTCCTTCTTCTGCTTCTTCTGATTCACCCTCCAGACTTCACCTTCTCCTTCTCCTTCTTCTGCTTCTTCTGATTCACCCTCCAGACTTCACCTGTTCCTTCTCCTTCTTCTGCTTCTTCTGATTCACCCTCCAGACTTCACCTTCTCCTTCTCCTTCTTCTACTTCTTCTGATTCACCCTCCAGACTTCACCTTCTCCTTCTCCTTCTTCTGCTTCTTCTGATTCACCCTCCTGACTTCACCTTCTCCTTCTCCTTCTTCTACATCTTCTGATTCACCCTCCTGACTTCACCTTCTCCTTCTCCTTCTTCTACTTCTTCTGCTTCACCCTCCAGACTTCACCTTCTCCTTCTCCTTCTTCTACTTCTTCTGATTCACCCTCCAGACTTCACCTTCTCCTTCTCCTTCTTCTACTTCTTCTGATTCACCCTCCAGACTTCACCTTCTCCTTCTCCTTCTTCTACTTCTTCTGATTCACCCTCCAGACTTCACCTTCTCCTTCTCCTTCTTCTGCTTCTTCTGATTCACCCTCCAGACTTCACCTTCTCCTTCTCCTTATTCTGCTTCTTCTGAATCACCCTCCAGACTTCACCTTCTCCTTCTCCTTCTTCTGCTTCTTCTGATTCACCCTCCAGACTTCACCTGTTCCTTCTCCTTCTTCTGCTTCTTCTGATTCACCCTCCAGACTTCACCTTCTCCTTCTCCTTCTTCTGCTTCTTCTGATTCACCCTCCAGACTTCACCTTCTCCTTCTCCTTCGTCTACTTCTTCTGATTCACCCTCCAGACTTCACCTTCTCCTTCTCCTTCTTCTGCTTCTTCTGATTCACCCTCCAGACTTCACCTTCTCCTTCTCCTTCTTCTACTTCTTCTGATTCACCCTCCAGACTTCACCTTCTCCTTCTCTTTCTTCTGCTTCTTCTGATTCACCCTCCAGACTTCACCTTCTCCTTCTCCTTCTTCTGATTCTTCTGATTCACCCTCCAGACTTCACCTTCTCCTTCTCCTTCTTCTGCTTCTTCTGATTCACCCTCCTGACTTCACCTTCTCCTTCTCCTTCTTCTACATCTTCTGATTCACCCTCCTGACTTCACCTTCTCCTTCTCCTTCTTCTACTTCTTCTGCTTCACCCTCCAGACTTCACCTTCTCCTTCTCCTTCTTCTACGTCTTCTGATTCACCCTCCAGACTTCACCTTCTCCTTCTCCTTCTTCTACTTCTTCTGATTAACCCTCCAGACTTCACCTTCTCCTTCTCCTTCTTCTACTTCTTCTGATTCACCCTCCAGACTTCACCTTCTCCTTCTCCTTCTTCTGCTTCTTCTGATTCACCCTCCAGACTTCACCTTCACCTTCTCCTTATTCTGCTTCTTCTGAATCACCCTCCAGACTTCACCTTCTCCTTCTCCTTCTTCTGCTTCTTCTGATTCACCCTCCAGACTTCACCTTCTCCTTCTCCTTCTTCTGCTTCTTCTGATTCACCCTCCAGACTTCACCTTCTCCTTCTCCTTCTTCTACTTCTTCTGATTCACCCTCCAGACTTCACCTTCTCCATCTCCTTCTTCTGCTTCATCTGATTCACCCTCCAGACTTCACCTTCTCCTTCTCCTTCGTCTACTTCTTCTGATTCACCCTCCAGACTACACCTTCTCCTTCTCCTTCTTCTACTTCTTCTGATTCACCCTCCAGACTTCACCTTCTCCTTCTCCTTCTTCTGTTTCTTCTGATTCACCCTCCAGACTTCACCTTCTCCTTCTCCTTCTTCTACTACTTCTGATTCACCCTCCAGACTTCACCTTCTCCTTCTCCTTCTTCTACTTCTTCTGATTCACCCTCCAGACTTCATCTTCTCCTTCTCCTTCTTCTGCTTCTTCTGATTCACCCTCCAGACTTCACCTTCTCCTTCTCCTTCTTCTGCTTCTTCTGATTCACCCTCCAGACTTCACCTTCTCCTTCTTCTACTTCTTCTGATTCACCCTCCAGACTTCACCTTCTCCTTCTCCTTCTTCTACTTCTTCTGATTCACCCTCCAGTCTTCACCTTCTCCTTCTCCTTCTTCTGTTTCTTCTGCTTCACCCTCCAGACTTCACCTTCTCCTTCTCTTTCTTCTGCTTCTTCTGATTCACCCTCCAGACTTCACCTTCTCCTTCTCCTTCTTCTGATTCTTCTGATTCACCCTCCAGACTTCACCTTCTCCTTCTCCTTCTTCTGCTTCTTCTGATTCACCCTCCTGACTTCACCTTCTCCTTCTCCTTCTTCTACTTCTTCTGATTCACCCACCTGACTTCACCTTCTCCTTCTCCTTCTTCTACTTCTTCTGCTTCACCCTCCAGACTTCACCTTCTCCTTCTCCTTCTTCTACTTCTTCTGATTCACCCTCCAGACTTCACCTTCTCCTTCTCCTTCTTCTGCTTCTTCTGATTCACCCTCCAGACTTCACCTTCTCCTTCTCCTTATTCTGCTTCTTCTGATTCACCCTCCAGACTTCACCTTCTCCTTCTCCTTATTCTGCTTCTTCTGATTCACCCTCCAGACTTCACCTTCTCCTTCTCCTTCCTCTGCTTCTTCTGATTCACCCTCCAGACTTCACCTTCTCCTTCTCCTTCTTCTGATTCTTCTGATTCACCCTCCAGACTTCACCTTCTCCTTCTCCATCTTCTGCTTCTTCTGATTCACCCTCCTGACTTCACCTTCTCCTTCTCCTTTTTCTACTTCTTCTGATTCACCCTCCTGACTTCACCTTCTCCTTCTCCATCTTCTAATTCTCCTGCTTCACCCTCCAGACTTCAACTTCTCCTTCTCCTTCTTCTACTTCTTCTGATTCACCCTCCAGACTTCACCTTCTCCTTCTCCTTCTTCTGCTTCTTCTGATTCACCCTCCAGACTTCACCTTCTCCTTCTCCTTATTCTGCTTCTTCTGATTCACCCTCCAGACTTCACCTTCTCCTTCTCCTTCTTCTGCTTCTTCTGATTCACCCTGCAGACTTCACCTTCTCCTTCTCCTTCTTCTGCTTCTTCTGATTCACCCTCCAGACTTCACCTTCTCCTTCTCCTTCTTCTGCTTCTTCTGATTCACCCTCCAGACTTCACCTTCTCCTTCTCCTTCTTCTACTTCTTCTGATTCACCCTCCAGACTTCACCTTTTCCTTCTCTTTCTTCTGCTTCTTCTGATTCACCCTCCAGACTTCACCTTCCCCTTCTCCTTCTTCTGATTCTTCTGATTCACCCTCCAGACTTCACCTTCTCCTTCTCCTTCTTCTGCTTCTTCTGATTCACCCTCCTGACTTCACCTTCTCCTTCTCCTTCTTCTACTTCTTCTGATTCACCATCCTGACTTCACCTTCTCCTTCTCCTTCTTCTACTTCTTCTGCTTCACCCTCCAGACTTCACCTTCTCCTTTCCTTCTTCTACTTCTTCTGATTCACCCTCCAGACTTGACCTTCTCCTTTTCCTTCTTCTACTTCTTCTGATTCACCCTCCAGACTTCACCTTCTCCTTCTCCTTCTTCTGCTTCTTCTGCTTCACCGTCCTGACTTCACCTTCTCCTTCTCTTTCTTCTGCTTCTTCTGATTCACCCTCCAGACTTCACCTTCTCCTTCTCCTTCTTCTGATTCTTCTGATTCACCCTCCAGACTTCACCTTCTCCTTCTCCTTCTTCTGCTTCTTCTGATTCACCCTCCTGACTTCACCTTCTCCTTCTCCTTCTTCTACTTCTTCTGATTCACCATCCTGACTTCACCTTCTCCTTCTCCTTCTTCTACTTATTCTGCTTCATCCCCCTGACATCACCTGCTCCTTCTCCTTCTTCTGCTTCTTCTGATTCACCCTCCAGACTTCACCTTCTCCTTCTCCTTCTTCTGCTTCTTCTGATTCACCCTCCAGACTTCACCTTCTCCTTCTCCTTCTTCTGCTTCTTCTGATTCACCCTCCAGACTACACCTTCTCCTTCTCCTTCTTCTACTTCTTCTGATTCACCCTCCAGACTTCACCTTCTCCTTCTCCTTCTTCTGTTTCTTCCAATTCACCCTCCAGACTTCACCTTCTCCTTCTCCTTCTTCTGCTTCTTCTGATTCACCCTCCAGACTTCACCTTCTCCTTCTCCTTCTTCTGCTTCTACTGATTCACCCTCCAGACCTCACCTTCTCCTTCTCCTTCTTCTACTTCTTCCGATTCACCCTCCAGACTTCATCTTCTCCTTCTCCTTCTTCTGCTTCTTCTGATTCACCCTACAGACTTCACCTTCTCCTTCTCCTTCTTCTGCTTCTTCTGATTCACCCTCCAGACTTCACCTTCTCCTTCTCCTTCTTCTACTTCTTCTGATTCACCCTCCAGTCTTCACCTTCTCCTTCTCCTTCTTCTGTTTCTTCTGCTTCACCCTCCAGACTTCACCTTCTCCTTCTCTTTCTTCTGCTTCTTCTGATTCACCCTCCAGACTTCACCTTCTCCTTCTCCTTCTTCTGATTCTTCTGATTCACCCTACAGACTTCACCTTCTCCTTCTCCTTCTTCTGCTTCTTCTGATTCACCCTCCTGATTTCACCTTCTCCTTCTCCTTCTTCTACTTCTTCTGATTCACCCTCCTGACTTCACCTTCTCCTTCTCCTTCTTCTGCTTCACCCTCCAGACTTCACCTTCTCCTTCTCCTTCTTCTAATTCTTCTGATTCACCCTCCAGACTTCACCTTCTCCTTCTCCTTCTTCTGCTTCTTCTGATTCACCCTCCAGACTTCACCTTCTCCTTCTCCTTATTCTGCTTCTTCTCATTCACCCTCCAGACTTCACCTTCTCCTTCTCCTTCTTCTGCTTCTTCTGATTCACCCTGCAGACTTCACCTTCTCCTTCTACTTCTTCTGCTTCTTCTGATTCACCCTCCAGACTTCACCTTCTCCTTCTCCTTCCTCTGCTTCTTCTGATTCACCCTCCAGACTTCACCTTCTCCTTCTCCTTCTTCTACTTCTTCTGATTCACCCTCCAGACTTCACCATCTCCTTCTCTTTCTTCTGCTTCTTCTGATTCACCCTCCAGACTTCACCTTCTCCTTCTCCTTCTTCTGATTCTTCTGATTCAACCTCCAGACTTCACCTTCTCCTTCTCCTTCTTCTGCTTCTTCTGATTCACCTTCCTGACTTCACCTTCTCCTTCTCCTTCTTCTACTTCTTCTGATTCACCCTCCTGACTTCACCTTCTCCTTCTCCTTCTTCTACTTCTTCTGCTTCACCCTCCAGACTTCACCTTCTCCTTCTCCTTCTTCTACTTCTTCTGATTCAACCTCCAGACTTCACCTTCTCCTTCTCCTTCTTCTACTTCTTCTGATTCTCCCTCCAGACTTCACCTTCTCCTTCTCCTTCTTCTACTTCTTCTGATTCACCCTCCAGACTTCACCTTCTCCTTCTCCTTCTTCTGCTTCTTCTGATTCACCCTCCAGACTTTACCTTCTCCTTCTCCTTCTTCTGCTTCTTCTGATTCACCCTCCAGACTTCACCTTCTCCTTCTCCTTCTTCTACTTCTTCTGATTCACCCTCCAGACTTCACCTTCTCCATCTCCTTCTTCTGCTTCTTCTGATTCACCCTCCAGACTTCACCTTCTCCTTCTCCTTCGTCTACTTCTTCTGATTCAACCTCCAGACTACACCTTTTCCTTCTCCTTCTTCTACTTCTTCTGATTCACCCTCCAGACTTCACCTTCTCCTTCTCCTTCTTCTGTTTCTTCTGATACACCGTCCAGACTTCACCTTCTCCTTCTCCTTCTTCTACTACTTCTGATTCATCCTCCAGACTTCACCTTCTCCTTCTCCTTCTTCTACTTCTTCTGATTCACCCTCCAGACTTCATCTTCTCCTTCTCCTTCTTCTGCTTCTTCTGATTCACCCTCCAGACTTCACCTTCTCCTTCTCCTTCTTCTGCTTCTTCTGATTCACCCTCCAGACTTCACCTTCTCCTTCTCCTTCTTCTACTTCTTCTGATTCACCCTCCAGACTTCACCTTCTCCTTCTCCTTCTTCCACTTCTTCTGATTCACCCTCCAGTCTTCACCTTCTCCTTCTCCTTCTTCTGTTTCTTCTGCTTCACCCTCCAGACTTCACCTTCTCCTTCTCTTTCTTCTGCTTCTTCTGATTCACCCTCCAGACTTCACCTTCTCCTTCTCCTTCTTCTGATTCTTCTGATTCACCCTCCAGACTTCACCTTCTCCTTCTTCTGCTTCTTCTGATTCACCCTCCTGACTTCACCTTCTCCTTCTCCTTCTTCTACTTCTTCTGATTCACCCTCCTGACTTCACCTTCTCCTTCTCCTTCTTCTACTTCTTCTGCTTCACCCTCCAGACTTCACCTTCTCCTTCTCCTTCTTCTACTTCTTCTGATTCACCCTCCAGACTTCATCTTCTCCTTCTCCTTCTTCTGCTTCTTCTGTTTCACCCTCCAGACTTCACCTTCTCCTTCTCCTTATTCTGCTTCTTCTGATTCACCCTCCAGACTTCACCTTCTCCTTCACCTTATTCTGCTTCTTCTGATTCACCCTCCAGACTTCACCTTCTCCTTCTCCTTCTTCTGCTTCTTCTGATTCACCCTCCTGACTTCACCTTCTCCTTCTCCTTCTTCTACTTCTTCTGATTCACTCTCCTGACTTCACCTTCTCCTTCTCCTTCTTCTACTTCTTCTGCTTCACCCTCCAGACATCACCTTCTCCTTCTCCGTCTTCTACTTCTTCTGATTCACCCTCCAGACTTCACCTTCTCCTTCTCCTTCTTCTGCTTCTTCTGATTCACCCTCCATACTTCACCTTCACTTCTCCTTATTCTGCTTCTTCTGATTCACCCTCCAGACTTCAACTTCTCCTTCTCCTTCTTCTGCTTCTTCTGATTCACCCTCCAGATTTCACCTTCTCCTTCTCCTTCTTCTGCTTCTTCTGATTCACCCTCCAGACTTCACCTTCTCCTTCTCCTTCTTCTGCTTCTTCTGATTCACCCTCCAGACTTCACCTTCTCCTTCTCCTTCTTCTACTTCTTCTGATTCACCCTCCAGACTTCACCTTCTCCTTCTCTTTCTTCTGCTTCTTCTGATTCACCCTCCAGACTTCACCTTCTCCTTCTCCTTCTTCTCCTTCTTCTGATTCACCCTCCAGACTTCATCTTCTCCTTCTCCTTCTTCTGCTTCTTCTGATTCACCCTCCAGACTTCACCTTCTCCTTCTCCTTCTTCTGCTTCTTCTGATTCACCCTCCAGACTTCACCTTCTCCTCCTCCTTCTTCTACTTCTTCTGATTCACCATCCAGACTTCACCTTCTCCTTCTCCTTCTTCCACTTCTTCTGATTCACCCTCCAGTCTTCACCTTCTCCTTCTCCTTCTTCTGTTTCTTCTGCTTCACCCTCCAGACTTCACCTTCTACTTCTCTTTCTTCTGCTTCTTCTGATTCACCCTCCAGACTTCACCTTCTCCTTCTCCTTCTTCTGATTCTTCTGATTCACCCTCCAGACTTCACCTTCTCCTTCTCCTTCTTCTGCTTCTTCTGATTCACCCTCCTGACTTCACCTTCTCCTTCTCCTTCTTCTACTTCTTCTGATTCACCCTCCTGACTTCACCTTCTCCTTCTCCTTCTTCTACTTCTTCTGCTTCACCCGCCAGACTTCACCTTCTCCTTCTCCTTCTTCTACTTCTTCTGATTCACCCTCCAGACTTCATCTTCTCCTTCTCCTTCTTCTGCTTCTTCTGATTCACCCTCCAGACTTCACCTTCTCCTTCTCCTTATTCTGCTTCTTCTGATTCACCCTCCAGACTTCACCTTCTCCTTCTCCTTATTCTGCTTCTTCTGATTCACCCTCCAGACTTCACCTTCTCCTTCTCCTTCTTCTGCTTCTTCTGATTCACCCTCCTGACTTCACCTTCTCCTTCTCCTTCTTCTGCTTCTTCTGTTTCACCCTCCAGACTTCACCTTCTCCTTCTCCTTCTTCTACTTCTTCTGATTCACCCTCCAGACCTCACCTTCTCCTTCTCCTTCTTCTACTTCTTCTGATTCACCCTCCAGATTTCATCTTCTCCTTCTCCTTCTTCTACTTCTTCTGCTTCATCCCCCTGACATCACCTGCTCCTTCTCCTTCTTCTGCTTCTTCTGATTCACCCTCCTAACTTCACCTTCTCCTTCTCCTTCTTCTGCTTCTTCTGATTCACCCTCCTGACTTCACCTTCTCCTTCTCCTTCTTCTGCTTCTTCTGATTCACCCTCCAGACTTCACCTTCTCCTTCTCTTTCTTCTGCTTCTTCTGATTCACCCTCCAGACTTCACCTTCTCCTTCTCCTTCTTCTGATTCTTCTGATTCACCCTCCAGACTTCACCTTCTGCTTCTCCTTCTTCTGCTTCTTCTGATTCACCCTCCTGACTTCACCTTCTCCTTCTCCTTCTTCTACTTCTTCTGATTCACCCTCCAGACTTGACCTTCTCCTTCTCCTTCTTCTACTTATTCTGATTCACCCTCCAGACTTCACCTTCTCCTTCTCCTTCTTCTGCTTCTTCTGCTTCACCGTCCTGACTTCACCTTCTCCTTCTCCTTCTTCTACTTCTTCTGCTTCATCCCGCTGACATCACCTGCTCCTTCTCCTTCTTCTGCTTCTTCTGATTCACCCTCCTAACTTCACCTTCTCCTTCTCCTTCTTCTGCTTCTTCTGATTCACCCTCCTGACTTCACCTTCTCCTTCTCCTTCTTCTGCTTCTTCTGATTCACCCTCCAGACTTCACCTTCTCCTTCTCCTTCTTCTGCTTCTTCTGATTCACCCTCCAGACTTCACCTTCTCCTTCTCCTTCTTCTGATTCTTCTGATTCACCCTCCAGACTTCACCTTCTCCTTCTCCTTCTTCTGCTTCTTCTGATTCACCCTCCTGACTTCACCTTCTCCTTCTCCTTCTTCTACTTCTTCTGCTTCACCCTCCAGACTTCACCTTCTCCTTCTCCTTCTTCTGCTTCTTCTGATTCACCCTCCAGACTTCTCCTTCTCCTTCTCCTTCGTCTACTTCTTCTGATTCACCCTCCAGACTACACCTTCTCCTTCTCCTTCTTCTACTTCTTCTGATTCACCCTCCAGACTTCACCTTCTCCTTCTCCTTCTTCTGTTTCTTCTGATTCACTGTCCAGACTTCACCTTCTCCTTCTCCTTCTTCTACTACTTCTGATTCACCCTCCAGACTTCACCTTCTCCTTCTCCTTCTTCTACTTCTTCTGATTCACCCTCCAGACTTCATCTTCTCCTTCTCCTTCTTCTGCTTCTTCTGATTCACCCTCCAGACTTCACCTTCTCCTTCTCCTTCTTCTGCTTCTTCTGATTCACCCTCCAGACTTCACCTTCTCCTTCTCCTTCTTCTACTTCTTCTGATTCACCCTCCAGACTTCACCTTCTCCTTCTCCTTCTTCTACTTCTTCTGATTCACCCTCCAGTCTTCACCTTCTCCTTCTCCTTCTTCTGTTTCTTCTGCTTCACCCTCCAGACTTCACCTTCTCCTTCTCTTTCTTCTGCTTCGTCTGAATCACCCTCCAGACTTCACCTTCTCCTTCTCCTTCTTCTGATTCTTCTGATTCACCCTCCAGACTTCACCTTCTCCTTCTCCTTCTTCTGCTTCTTCTGATTCACCCTCCTGACTTCACCTTCTCCTTCTCCTTCTTCTACTTCTTCTGCTTCACCCTCCAGACTTCACCTTCTCCTTCTCCTTCTTCTACTTCTTCTGATTCACCCTCCAGACTTCATCTTCTCCTTCTCCTTCTTCTGCTTCTTCTGATTCACCCTTCAGACTTCACCTTCTCCTTCTCCTTATTCTGCTTCTTCTGATTCACCCTTCAGACTTCACCTTCTCCTTCTCCTTATTCTTCTTCTTCTGATTCACCCTCCAGACTTCACCTTCTCCTTCTCCTTCCTCTGCTTCTTCTGATTCACCCTCCAGACTTCACCTTCTCCTTCTCCTTCTTCTGATTCTTCTGATTCACCCTCCAGACTTCACCTTCTCCTTCTACTTCTTCTGCTTCTTCTGATTCACCCTCCTGACTTCACCTTCTCCTTCTCCTTCTTCTACTTCTTCTGATTCACCCTCCTGACTTCACCTTCTCCTTCTCCTTCTTCTACTTCTTCTGCTTCACCCTCCAGACTTCACCTTCTCCTTCTCCTTCTTCTACTTCTTCTGATTCACCCTCCAGACTTCACCTTCTCCTTCTCCTTCTTCTGCTTCTTCTGATTCACCCTCCAGACTTCACCTTCTCCTTCTCCTTATTCTGCTTCTTCTGATTCACCCTCCAGACTTCACCTTCTCCTTGTCCTTCTGCTTCTTCTGATTCACCCTCCTGACTTCACCTTCTCCTTCTCCTTCTTCTACTTCTTCTGATTCACCATCCTGACTTCACCTTCTCCTTCTCCTTCTTCTACTTATTCTGCTTCATCCCCCTGACATCACCTGCTCCTTCTCCTTCTTCTGCTTCTTCTGATTCACCCTCCAGACTTCACCTTCTCCTTCTCCTTCTTCTGCTTCTTCTGATTCACCCTCCAGACTTCACCTTCTCCTTCTCCTTCTTCTGCTTCTTCTGATTCACCCTCCAGACTACACCTTCTCCTTCTCCTTCTTCTACTTCTTCTGATTCACCCTCCAGACTTCACCTTCTCCTTCTCCTTCTTCTGTTTCTTCCAATTCACCCTCCAGACTTCACCTTCTCCTTCTCCTTCTTCTGCTTCTTCTGATTCACCCTCCAGACTTCACCTTCTCCTTCTCCTTCTTCTGCTTCTACTGATTCACCCTCCAGACCTCACCTTCTCCTTCTCCTTCTTCTACTTCTTCTGATTCACCCTCCAGACTTCATCTTCTCCTTCTCCTTCTTCTGCTTCTTCTGATTCACCCTCCAGACTTCACCTTCTCCTTCTCCTTCTTCTGCTTCTTCTGATTCACCCTCCAGACTTCACCTTCTCCTTCTCCTTCTTCTACTTCTTCTGATTCACCCTCCAGTCTTCACCTTCTCCTTCTCCTTCTTCTGTTTCTTCTGCTTCACCCTCCAGACTTCACCTTCTCCTTCTCTTTCTTCTGCTTCTTCTGATTCACCCTCCAGACTTCACCTTCTCCTTCTCCTTCTTCTGATTCTTCTGATTCACCCTACAGACTTCACCTTCTCCTTCTCCTTCTTCTGCTTCTTCTGATTCACCCTCCTGATTTCACCTTCTCCTTCTCCTTCTTCTACTTCTTCTGATTCACCCTCCTGACTTCACCTTCTCCTTCTCCTTCTTCTGCTTCACCCTCCAGACTTCACCTTCTCCTTCTCCTTCTTCTACTTCTTCTGATTCACCCTCCAGACTTCACCTTCTCCTTCTCCTTCTTCTGCTTCTTCTGATTCACCCTCCTGATTTCACCTTCTCCTTCTCCTTCTTCTACTTCTTCTGATTCACCCTCCTGACTTCACCTTCTCCTTCTCCTTCTTCTGCTTCACCCTCCAGACTTCACCTTCTCCTTCTCCTTCTTCTACTTCTTCTGATTCACCCTCCTGACTTCACCTTCTCCTTCTCCTTCTTCTACTTCTTCTGCTTCACCCTCCAGACTTCACCTTCTCCTTCTCCTTCTTCTACTTCTTCTGATTCAACCTCCAGACTTCACCTTCTCCTTCTCCTTCTTCTACTTCTTCTGATTCTCCCTCCAGACTTCACCTTCTCCTTCTCCTTCTTCTACTTCTTCTGATTCACCCTCCAGACTTCACCTTCTCCTTCTCCTTCTTCTGCTTCTTCTGATTCACCCTCCAGACTTTACCTTCTCCTTCTCCTTCTTCTGCTTCTTCTGATTCACCCTCCAGACTTCACCTTCTCCTTCTCCTTCTTCTACTTCTTCTGATTCACCCTCCAGACTTCACCTTCTCCATCTCCTTCTTCTGCTTCTTCTGATTCACCCTCCAGACTTCACCTTCTCCTTCTCCTTCGTCTACTTCTTCTGATTCACCCTCCAGACTACACCTTCTCCTTCTCCTTCTTCTACTTCTTCTGATTCACCCTCCAGACTTCACCTTCTCCTTCTCCTTCTTCTGTTTCTTCTGATACACCGTCCAGACTTCACCTTCTCCTTCTCCTTCTTCTACTACTTCTGATTCACCCTCCAGACTTCACCTTCTCCTTCTCCTTCTTCTACTTCTTCTGATTCACCCTCCAGACTTCATCTTCTCCTTCTCCTTCTTCTGCTTCTTCTGATTCACCCTCCAGACTTCACCTTCTCCTTCTCCTTCTTCTGCTTCTTCTGATTCACCCTCCAGACTTCACCTTCTCCTTCTCCTTCTTCTACTTCTTCTGATTCACCCTCCAGACTTCACCTTCTCCTTCTCCTTCTTCCACTTCTTCTGATTCACCCTCCAGACTTCACCTTCTCCTTCTCCTTCTTCTACTTCTTCTGATTCACCCTCCAGACTTCATCTTCTCCTTCTCCTTCTTCTGCTTCTTCTGTTTCACCCTCCAGACTTCACCTTCTCCTTCTCCTTATTCTGCTTCTTCTGATTCACCCTCCAGACTTCACCTTCTCCTTCACCTTATTCTGCTTCTTCTGATTCACCCTCCAGACTTCACCTTCTCCTTCTCCTTCTTCTGCTTCTTCTGATTCACCCTCCTGACTTCACCTTCTCCTTCTCCTTCTTCTACTTCTTCTGATTCACCCTCCTGACTTCACCTTCTCCTTCTCCTTCTTCTACTTCTTCTGCTTCACCCTCCAGACATCACCTTCTCCTTCTCCGTCTTCTACTTCTTCTGATTCACCCTCCAGACTTCACCTTCTCCTTCTCCTTCTTCTGCTTCTTCTGATTCACCCTCCATACTTCACCTTCACTTCTCCTTCTTCTGCTTCTTCTGATTCACCCTCCAGACTTCACCTTCTCCTTCTCCTTCTTCTGCTTCTTCTGATTCACCCTCCAGACTTCACCTTCTCCTTCTCCTTCTTCTGCTTCTTCTGATTCACCCTCCAGACTTCACCTTCTCCTTCTCCTTCTTCTACTTCTTCTGATTCACCCTCCAGACTTCACCTTCTCCTTCTCTTTCTTCTGCTTCTTCTGATTCACCCTCCAGACTTCACCTTCTCCTTCTCCTTCTTCTACTTCTTCTGATTCACCCTCCAGACTTCATCTTCTCCTTCTCCTTCTTCTGCTTCTTCTGATTCACCCTCCAGACTTCACCTTCTCCTTCTCCTTCTTCTGCTTCTTCTGATTCACCCTCCAGACTTCACCTTCTCCTCCTCCTTCTTCTACTTCTTCTGATTCACCATCCAGACTTCACCTTCTCCTTCTCCTTCTTCCACTTCTTCTGATTCACCCTCCAGTCTTCACCTTCTCCTTCTCCTTCTTCTGTTTCTTCTGCTTCACCCTCCAGACTTCACCTTCTACTTCTCTTTCTTCTGCTTCTTCTGATTCACCCTCCAGACTTCACCTTCTCCTTCTCCTTCTTCTGATTCTTCTGATTCACCCTCCAGACTTCACCTTCTCCTTCTCCTTCTTCTGCTTCTTCTGATTCACCCTCCTGACTTCACCTTCTCCTTCTCCTTCTTCTACTTCTTCTGATTCACCCTCCTGACTTCACCTTCTCCTTCTCCTTCTTCTACTTCTTCTGCTTCACCCGCCAGACTTCACCTTCTCCTTCTCCTTCTTCTACTTCTTCTGATTCACCCTCCAGACTTCATCTTCTCCTTCTCCTTCTTCTGCTTCTTCTGATTCACCCTCCAGACTTCACCTTCTCCTTCTCCTTATTCTGCTTCTTCTGATTCACCCTCCAGACTTCACCTTCTCCTTCTCCTTATTCTGCTTCTTCTGATTCACCCTCCAGACTTCACCTTCTCCTTCTCCTTCTTCTGCTTCTTCTGATTCACCCTCCTGACTTCACCTTCTCCTTCTCCTTCTTCTGCTTCTTCTGTTTCACCCTCCAGACTTCACCTTCTCCTTCTCCTTCTTCTACTTCTTCTGATTCACCCTCCAGACCTCACCTTCTCCTTCTCCTTCTTCTACTTCTTCTGATTCACCCTCCAGATTTCATCTTCTCCTTCTCCTTCTTCTACTTCTTCTGCTTCATCCCCCTGACATCACCTGCTCCTTCTCCTTCTTCTGCTTCTTCTGATTCACCCTCCTAACTTCACCTTCTCCTTCTCCTTCTTCTGCTTCTTCTGATTCACCCTCCTGACTTCACCTTCTCCTTCTCCTTCTTCTGCTTCTTCTGATTCACCCTCCAGACTTCACCTTCTCCTTCTCTTTCTTCTGCTTCTTCTGATTCACCCTCCAGACTTCACCTTCTCCTTCTCCTTCTTCTGATTCTTCTGATTCACCCTCCAGACTTCACCTTCTGCTTCTCCTTCTTCTGCTTCTTCTGCTTCACCGTCCTGACTTCACCTTCTCCTTCTCCTTCTTCTACTTCTTCTGCTTCATCCCGCTGACATCACCTGCTCCTTCTCCTTCTTCTGCTTCTTCTGATTCACCCTCCTAACTTCACCTTCTCCTTCTCCTTCTTCTGCTTCTTCTGATTCACCCTCCTGACTTCACCTTCTCCTTCTCCTTCTTCTGCTTCTTCTGATTCACCCTCCAGACTTCACCTTCTCCTTCTCCTTCTTCTGCTTCTTCTGATTCACCCTCCAGACTTCACCTTCTCCTTCTCCTTCTTCTGATTCTTCTGATTCACCCTCCAGACTTCACCTTCTCCTTCTCCTTCTTCTGCTTCTTCTGATTCACCCTCCTGACTTCACCTTCTCCTTCTCCTTCTTCTACTTCTTCTGCTTCACCCTCCAGACTTCACCTTCTCCTTCTCCTTCTTCTGCTTCTTCTGATTCACCCTCCAGACTTCTCCTTCTCCTTCTCCTTCGTCTACTTCTTCTGATTCACCCTCCAGACTACACCTTCTCCTTCTCCTTCTTCTGTTTCTTCTGATTCACTGTCCAGACTTCACCTTCTCCTTCTCCTTCTTCTACTACTTCTGATTCACCCTCCAGACTTCACCTTCTCCTTCTCCTTCTTCTACTTCTTCTGATTCACCCTCCAGACTTCATCTTCTCCTTCTCCTTCTTCTGCTTCTTCTGATTCACCCTCCAGACTTCATCTTCTCCTTCTCCTTCTTCTGCTTCTTCTGATTCACCCTCCAGACTTCACCTTCTCCTTCTCCTTCTTCTGCTTCTTCTGATTCACCCTCCAGACTTCACCTTCTCCTTCTCCTTCTTCTACTTCTTCTGATTCACCCTCCAGACTTCACCTTCTCCTTCTCCTTCTTCTACTTCTTCTGATTCACCCTCCAGTCTTCACCTTCTCCTTCTCCTTCTTCTGTTTCTTCTGCTTCACCCTCCAGACTTCACCTTCTCCTTCTCTTTCTTCTGCTTCGTCTGAATCACCCTCCAGACTTCACCTTCTCCTTCTCCTTCTTCTGATTCTTCTGATTCACCCTCCAGACTTCACCTTCTCCTTCTCCTTCTTCTGCTTCTTCTGATTCACCCTCCTGACTTCACCTTCTCCTTCTCCTTCTTCTACTTCTTCTGCTTCACCCTCCAGACTTCACCTTCTCCTTCTCCTTCTTCTACTTCTTCTGATACACCCTCCAGACTTCATCTTCTCCTTCTCCTTCTTCTGCTTCTTCTGATTCACCCTTCAGACTTCACCTTCTCCTTCTCCTTATTCTGCTTCTTCTGATTCACCCTTCAGACTTCACCTTCTCCTTCTCCTTATTCTTCTTCTTCTGATTCACCCTCCAGACTTCACCTTCTCCTTCTCCTTCCTCTGCTTCTTCTGATTCACCCTCCAGACTTCACCTTCTCCTTCTCCTTCTTCTGATTCTTCTGATTCACCCTCCAGACTTCACCTTCTCCTTCTCCTTCTTCTGCTTCTTCTGATTCACCCTCCTGACTTCACCTTCTCCTTCTCCTTCTTCTACTTCTTCTGATTCACCCTCCTGACTTCACCTTCTCCTTCTCCTTCTTCTACTTCTTCTGCTTCACCCTCCAGACTTCACCTTCTCCTTCTCCTTCTTCTACTTCTTCTGATTCACCCTCCAGACTTCACCTTCTCCTTCTCCTTCTTCTGCTTCTTCTGATTCACCCTCCAGACTTCACCTTCTCCTTCTCCTTATTCTGCTTCTTCTGATTCACCCTCCAGACTTCACCTTCTCCTTGTCCTTCTGCTTCTTCTGATTCACACTCCAGACTTCACCTTCTCCTTCACCTTCTTCTACTTCTTCTGATTCACCCTCCAGACTTCACCTTCTCCTTCTCTTTCTTCTGCTTCTTCTGATTCACCCTCCAGACTTCACCTTCTCCTTCTCCTTCTTCTGATTCTTCTGATTCACCCTCCAGACTTCACCTTCTTCTTCTCCTTCTTCTGCTTCTTCTGATTCACCCTCCTGACTTCACCTTCTCCTTCTCCTTCTTCTACTTCTTCTGATTCACCCTCCTGACTTCACCTTCTCCTTCTCCTTCTTCTACTTCTTCTGCTTCACCCTCCAGACTTCACCTTCTCCTTCTCCTTCTTCTGCTTCTTCTGATTCACCCTCCAGACTTCACCTTCTCCTTCTCCTTCTTCTGCTTCTTCTGATTCACCCTCCAGACCTCACCTTCTCCTTCTCCTTCTTCTACTTCTTCTGATTCACCCTCCAGACTTCATCTTCTCCTTCTCCTTCTTCTGCTTCTTCTGATTCACCCTCCAGACTTCACCTTCTCCTTCTCCTTCTTCTGCTTCTTCTGATTCACCCTCCAGACATCACCTTCTCCTTCTCCTTCTTCTACTTCTTCTGATTCACCCTCCAGACTTCACCTTCTCCTTCTCCTTCTTCTACTTCTTCTGATTCACCCTCCAGTCTTCACCTTCTCCTTCTCCTTCTTCTGTTTCTTCTGCTTCACCCTCCAGACTTCACCTTCTCCTTCTCTTTCTTCTGCTTCTTCTGAATCACCCTCCAGACTTCACCTTCTCCTTCTCCTTCTTCTGATTCTTCTGATTCACCCTCCAGACTTCACCTTCTCCTTCTCCTTCTTCTGCTTCTTCTGATTCACCCTCCTGACTTCACCTTCTCCTTCTCCTTCTTCTACTTCTTCTGATTCACCCTCCTGACTTCACCTTCTCCTTCTCCTTCTTCTACTTCTTCTGCTTCACCCTCCAGACTTCACCTTCTCCTTCTCCTTCTTCTACTTCTTCTGATTCACCCTTCAGACTTCACCTTCTTCTTCTCCTTTTTCTGCTTCTTCTGATTCACCCTCCAGACTTCACCTTCTCCTGCTCCTTCTTCTGCTTCTTCTGATTCACCCTCCAGACTTCACCTTCTCCTTCTCCTTCTTCTGCTTCTTCTGATTCACCCTCCAGACTTCACCTTCTCCTTCTCCTTCGTCCACTTCTTCTGATTCACCCTCCAGACAACACCTTCTCCTTCTCCTTCTTCTACTTCTTCTGATTCACCCTCCAGACTTCACCTTCTCCTTCCCCTTCTTCTGCTTCTTCTGATTCACCCTCCTGACTTCACCTTCTCCTTCTCCTTCTTCTACTTCTTCTGATTCACCCTCCTGACTTCACCTTCTCCTTCTCCTTCTTCTACTTCTTCTGATTCACCCTCCAGACTTGACCTTCTCCTTCTCCTTCTTCTACTTATTCTGATTCACCCTCCAGACTTCACATTCTCCTTCTCCTTCTTCTGCTTCTTCTGCTTCACCGTCCTGACTTCACCTTCTCCTTCTCCTTCTTCTACTTCTTCTGCTTCATCCCGCTAACATCACCTGCTCCTTCTCCTTCTTCTGCTTCTTCTGATTCACCCTCCTAACTTCACCTTCTCCTTCTCCTTCTTCTGCTTGTTCTGATTCACCCTCCTGACTTCACCTTCTCCTTCTCCTTCTTCTGCTTCTTCTGATTCACCCTCCAGACTTCACCTTCTCCTTCTCCTTCTTCGGCTTCTTCTGATTCACCCTCCAGACTTCACTTTCTCCTTCTCCTTCTTCTGATTCTTCTGATTCACCCTCCAGACTTCACCTTCTCCTTCTCCTTCTTCTGCTTCTTCTGATTCACCCTCCTGACTTCAACTTCTCCTTCTCCTTCTTCTACTTCTTCTGATTCACCCTCCTGACTTCACCTTCTCCTTCTCCTTCTTCTACTTCTTCTGCTTCACCCTCCAGACTTCACCTTCTCCTTCTCCTTCTTCTGCTTCTTCTGATTCACCCTCCAGACTTCTCCTTCTCCTTCTCCTTCTTCTGCTTCTTCTGATTCACCCTCCAGACTTCACCTTCTCCTTCTCCTTCTTCTACTTCTTCTGATTCACCCTCCAGACTTCACCTTCTCCTTCTCCTTCTTCTACTTCTTCTGATTCACCCTCCAGTCTTCACCTTCTCCTTCTCCTTCTTCTGTTTCTTCTGCTTCACCCTCCAGACTTCACCTTCTCCTTCTCTTTCTTCTGCTTCTTCTGATTCACCCTCCAGACTTCAACTTCTACTTCTCCTTCTTCTGATTCTTCTGATTCACCCTCCAGACTTTACCTTCTCCTTCTCCTTCTTCTGCTTCTTCTGATTCACCCTCCTGACTTCACCTTCTCCTTCTTCTTCTTCTACTTCTTCTGATTCACCCTCCTGACTTCACCTTCTCCTTCTTCTTCTTCTACTTCTTCTGCTTCACCCTCCAGACTTCACCTTCTCCTTCTCCTTCTTCTACTTCTTCTGATTCACCCTCCAGACTTCATCTTCTCCTTCTCCTTCTTCTGCTTCTTCTGATTCACCCTCCAGACTTCACCTTCTCCTTCTCCTTATTCTGCTTCTTCTGATTCACCCTCCAGACTTCACCTTCTCCTTCTCCTTATTCTGCTTCTTCTGATTCACCCTCCAGACTTCACCTTCTCCTTCTCCTTCCTCTGCTTCTTCTGATTCACCCTCCAGACTTCACCTTCTCCTTCTCCTTCTTCTGATTCTTCTGATTCACCCTCCAGACTTCACCTTCTCCTTCTCCTTCTTCTGCTTCTTCTGATTCACCCTCCTGACATCACCTTCTCCTTCTCCTTCTTCTACTTCTTCTGATTCACCCTCCTGACTTCACCTTCTCCTTCTCCTTCTTCTACTTCTTCTGCTTCACCCTCCAGACTTCACCTTCTCCTTCTCCTTCTTCTACTTCTTCTGATTCACCCTCCAGACTTCACCTTCTCCTTCTCCTTCTTCTGCTTCTTCTGATTCACCGTCCAGACTTCACCTTCTCCTTCTCCTTATTCTGCTTCTTCTGATTCACCCTCTAGACTTCACCTTCTCCTTCTCCTTCTTCTGCTTCTTCTGATTCACACTCCAGACTTCACCTTCTCCTTCTCCTTCTTCTACTTCTTCTGATTCACCCTCCAGACTTCACCTTCTCCTTCTCTTTCTTCTGCTTCTTCTGATTCACCCTCCAGACTTCACCTTCTCCTTCTCCTTCTTCTGATTCTTCTGATTCACCCTCCAGACTTCACCTTCTCCTTCTCCTTCTTCTGCTTCTTCTGATTCACCCTCCTGACTTCACCTTCTCCTTCTCCTTCTTCTACTTCTTCTGATTCACCCTCCTGACTTCACCTTCTCCTTCTCCTTCTTCTACTTCTTCTGCTTCACCCTCCAGACTTCACCTTCTCCTTCTCCTTATTCTACTTCTTCTGATTCACCCTCCAGACTTGACCTTCTCCTTCTCCTTCTTCTACTTCTTCTGATTCATCCTCCAGACTTCACCTTCTCCTTCTCCTTCTTCTGCTTCTTCTGCTTCACCGTCCTGACTTCACCTTCTCCTTCTCCTTCTTCTACTTCTTCTGCTTCATCCCCCTGACATCACCTGCTCCTTCTCCTTCTTCTGCTTCTTCTGATTCACCCTCCTAACTTCACCTTCTCCTTCTCCTTCTTCTGCTTCTTCTGATTCACCCTCCTGACTTCTCCTTCTCCTTCTCCTTCTTCTGCTTCTTCTGATTCACCCTCCAGACTTCACCTTCTCCTTCTCTTTCTTCTGCTTCTTCTGCTTCACCCTCCAGACTTCACCTTCTCCTTCTCTTTCTTCTGCTTCTTCTGAATCACCCTCCAGACTTCACCTTCTCCTTCTCCTTCTTCTGATTCTTCTGATTCACCCTCCAGACTTCACCTTCTCCTTCTCCTTCTTCTGCTTCTTCTGATTCACCCTCCTGACTTCACCTTTTCCTTCTCCTTCTTCTACTTCTTCTGATTCACCCTCCTGACTTCACCTTCTCCTTCTCCTTCTTCTACTTCTTCTGCTTCACCCTCCAGACTTCACCTTCTCCTTCTCCTTCTTCTACTTCTTCTGATTCACCCTTCAGACTTCACCTTCTTCTTCTCCTTTTTCTGCTTCTTCTGATTCACCCTCCAGACTTCACCTTCTCCTTCTCCTTCTTCTGCTTCTTCTGATTCACCCTCCAGACTTCACCTTCTCCTTCTCCTTCTTCTGCTTCTTCTGATTCACCCTCCAGACTTCACCTTCTCCTTCTCCTTCGTCTACTTCTTCTGATTCACCCTCCAGACAACACCTTCTCCTTCTCCTTCTTCTACTTCTTCTGATTCACCCTCCAGACTTCACCTTCTCCTTCCCCTTCTTCTGCTTCTTCTGATTCACCCTCCTGACTTCACCTTCTCCTTCTCCTTCTTCTACTTCTTCTGATTCACCCTCCTGACTTCACCTTCTCCTTCTCCTTCTTCTACTTCTTCTGATTCACCCTCCAGACTTGACCTTCTCCTTCTCCTTCTTCTACTTATTCTGATTCACCCTCCAGACTTCACATTCTCCTTCTCCTTCTTCTGCTTCTTCTGCTTCACCGTCCTGACTTCACCTTCTCCTTCTCCTTCTTCTACTTCTTCTGCTTCATCCCGCTAACATCACCTGCTCCTTCTCCTTCTTCTGCTTCTTCTGATTCACCCTCCTAACTTCACCTTCTCCTTCTCCTTCTTCTGCTTGTTCTGATTCACCCTCCTGACTTCACCTTCTCCTTCTCCTTCTTCTGCTTCTTCTGATTCACCCTCCAGACTTCACCTTCTCCTTCTCCTTCTTCGGCTTCTTCTGATTCACCCTCCAGACTTCACTTTCTCCTTCTCCTTCTTCTGATTCTTCTGATTCACCCTCCAGACTTCACCTTCTCCTTCTCCTTCTTCTGCTTCTTCTGATTCACCCTCCTGACTTCAACTTCTCCTTCTCCTTCTTCTACTTCTTCTGATTCACCCTCCTGACTTCACCTTCTCCTTCTCCTTCTTCTACTTCTTCTGCTTCACCCTCCAGACTTCACCTTCTCCTTCTCCTTCTTCTGCTTCTTCTGATTCACCCTCCAGACTTCTCCTTCTCCTTCTCCTTCTTCTGCTTCTTCTGATTCACCCTCCAGACTTCACCTTCTCCTTCTCCTTCTTCTACTTCTTCTGATTCACCCTCCAGACTTCACCTTCTCCTTCTCCTTCTTCTACTTCTTCTGATTCAACCTCCAGTCTTCACCTTCTCCTTCTCCTTCTTCTGTTTCTTCTGCTTCACCCTCCAGACTTCACCTTCTCCTTCTCTTTCTTCTGCTTCTTCTGATTCACCCTCCAGACTTCAACTTCTACTTCTCCTTCTTCTGATTCTTCTGATTCACCCTCCAGACTTTACCTTCTCCTTCTCCTTCTTCTGCTTCTTCTGATTCACCCTCCTGACTTCACCTTCTCCTTCTTCTTCTTCTACTTCTTCTGATTCACCCTCCTGACTTCACCTTCTCCTTCTCCTTCTTCTACTTCTTCTGCTTCACCCTCCAGACTTCACCTTCTCCTTCTCCTTCTTCTACTTCTTCTGATTCACCCTCCAGACTTCATCTTCTCCTTCTCCTTCTTCTGCTTCTTCTGATTCACCCTCCAGACTTCACCTTCTCCTTCTCCTTATTCTGCTTCTTCTGATTCACCCTCCAGACTTCACCTTCTCCTTCTCCTTATTCTGCTTCTTCTGATTCACCCTCCAGACTTCACCTTCTCCTTCTCCTTCCTCTGCTTCTTCTGATTCACCCTCCAGACTTCACCTTCTCCTTCTCCTTCTTCTGATTCTTCTGATTCACCCTCCAGACTTCACCTTCTCCTTCTCCTTCTTCTGCTTCTTCTGATTCACCCTCCTGACATCACCTTCTCCTTCTCCTTCTTCTACTTCTTCTGATTCACCCTCCTGACTTCACCTTCTCCTTCTCCTTCTTCTACTTCTTCTGCTTCACCCTCCAGACTTCACCTTCTCCTTCTCCTTCTTCTACTTCTTCTGATTCACCCTCCAGACTTCACCTTCTCCTTCTCCTTCTTCTGCTTCTTCTGATTCACCCTCCAGACTTCACCTTCTCCTTCTCCTTATTCTGCTTCTTCTGATTCACCCTCTAGACTTCACCTTCTCCTTCTCCTTCTTCTGCTTCTTCTGATTCACACTCCAGACTTCACCTTCTCCTTCTCCTTCTTCTACTTCTTCTGATTCACCCTCCAGACTTCACCTTCTCCTTCTCTTTCTTCTGCTTCTTCTGATTCACCCTCCAGACTTCACCTTCTCCTTCTCCTTCTTCTGATTCTTCTGATTCACCCTCCAGACTTCACCTTCTCCTTCTCCTTCTTCTGCTTCTTCTGATTCACCCTCCTGACTTCACCTTCTCCTTCTCCTTCTTCTACTTCTTCTGATTCACCCTCCTGACTTCACCTTCTCCTTCTCCTTCTTCTACTTCTTCTGCTTCACCCTCCAGACTTCACCTTCTCCTTCTCCTTATTCTACTTCTTCTGATTCACCCTCCAGACTTGACCTTCTCCTTCTCCTTCTTCTACTTCTTCTGATTCATCCTCCAGACTTCACCTTCTCCTTCTCCTTCTTCTGCTTCTTCTGCTTCACCGTCCTGACTTCACCTTCTCCTTCTCCTTCTTCTACTTCTTCTGCTTCATCCCCCTGACATCACCTGCTCCTTCTCCTTCTTCTGCTTCTTCTGATTCACCCTCCTAACTTCACCTTCTCCTTCTCCTTCTTCTGCTTCTTCTGATTCACCCTCCTGACTTCTCCTTCTCCTTCTCCTTCTTCTGCTTCTTCTGATTCACCCTCCAGACTTCACCTTCTCCTTCTCTTTCTTCTGCTTCTTCTGATTCACCCTCCAGACTTCACCTTCTCCTTCTCCTTCTTCTGATTCTTCTGATTCACCCTCCAGACTTCACCTTCTCCTTCTCCTTCATCTGCTTCAACTGATTCACCCTCCTGACTTCACCTTCTCCTTCTCCTTCTTCTACTTCTTCTGATTCACCCTCCTGACTTCACCTTCTTCTTCTCCGTCTTCTACTTCTTCTGCTTCACCCTCCAGACTTCACCTTCTCCTTCTCCTTCTTCTACTTCTTCTGATTCACCCTCCAGACTTCACCTTCTCCTTCTCCTTCTTTTGCTTCTTCTGCTTCACACTCCAGACTTCACCTTCTCCTTCTCCTTCTTCTGCTTCTTCTGATTCACCCTCCTTACTTCACCTTCTCCTTCTCCTTCTTCTGCTTCGTCTGATTCACCCTCCTGACTTCACCTTCTCCTTCTCCTTATTCTGCTTCTTCTGTTTCACCCTCCAGACTTCACCTTCTCCTTCTCCTTCTTCTGCTTCTTCTGATTCACCCTCCAGACTTCACCTTCTCCTTCTCCTTCTTCTGCTTCTTCTGATTCACCCTCCAGACTTCACCTTCTCCTTCTCCTTCTTCTACTTCTTCTGATTCACCCTCCAGACTTCACCTTCTCCTTCTCCTTCTTCTGCTTCTTCTGGTTCACCCTCCAGACTTCACCTTCTCCTTCTCCTTCGTCTACTTCTTCTGATTCACCCTCCAGACTACACCTTCTCCTTCTCCTTCTTCTACTTCTTCTGATTCACCCTCCAGACTTCACCTTCTCCTTCTCCTTCTTCTGTTTCTTCTGATTCACCCTCCAGACTTCACCTTCTCCTTCTCCTTCTTCTACTTCTTCTGATTCACCCTCCAGACTTCACCTTCTCCTTCTCCTTCTTCTACTTCTTCTGATTCACCCTCCAGACTTCACCTTCTCCTTCTCCTTCTTCTACTTCTTCTGCTTCTCCCTCCAGACTTCACCTTCTCCTTCTCCTTCTTCTGCTTCTTCTGATTCACCCTCCAGACTTCACCTTCTCCTTCTCTTTCTTCTGCTTCTTCTGATTCACCCTCCAGACTTCACCTTCTCCTTCTCCTTCTTCTGATTCTTCTGATTCACCCTCCAGACTTCACCTTCTCCTTCTCCTTCTTCTGCTTCTTCTGATTCACCCTCCTGACTTCACCTTCTCCTTCTCCTTCTTCTACTTCTTCTGATTCACCCTCCTGACTTCACCTTCTCCTTCTCCTTCTTCTACTTCTTCTGCTTCACCCTCCAGACTTCACCTTCTCCTTCTCCTTCTTCTACTTCTTCTGATTCACCCTCCAGACTTCACCTTCTCCTTCTCCTTCTTTTGCTTCTTCTGCTTCACACTCCAGACTTCACCTTCTCCTTCTCCTTCTTCTACTGCTTCTGCTTCACACCCCAGACTTCACCTTCTCCTTCTCCTTCTTCTGATTCTTCTGATTCACCCTCCAGACTTCACCTTCTCCTTCTCCTTCTTCTGCTTCTTCTGATTCACCCTCCTGACTTCACCTTCTCCTTCTCCTTCTTCTACTTCTTCTGATTCACCCTCCTGACTTCACCTTCTCCTTCTCCTTCTTCTACTTCTTCTGCTTCACCCTCCAGACTACACCTTCTCCTTCTCCTTCTTCTACTTCTTCTGATTCACCCTCCAGACTTCACCTTCTCCTTCTCCTTCTTCTGTTTCTTCTGATTCACCCTCCAGACTTCACCTTCTCCTTCTCCTTCTTCTACTTCTTCTGATTCACCCTCCAGACTTCACCTTCTCCTTCTCCTTCTTCTACTTCTTCTGATTCACCCTCCAGACTTCACCTTCTCCTTCTCCTTCTTCTACTTCTTCTGCTTCTCCCTCCAGACTTCACCTTCTCCTTCTCCTTCTTCTGCTTCTTCTGATTCACCCTCCAGACTTCACCTTCTCCTTCTCTTTCTTCTGCTTCTTCTGATTCACCCTCCAGACTTCATCTTCTCCTTCTCCTTCCTCTGCTTCTTCTGATTCACCCTCCAGACTTCACCTTCTCCTTCTCCTTCTTCTGATTCTTCTGATTCACCCTCCAGACTTCACCTTCTCCTTCTCCTTCTTCTGCTTCTTCTGATTCACCCTCCTGACATCACCTTCTCCTTCTCCTTCTTCTACTTCTTCTGATTCACCCTCCTGACTTCACCTTCTCCTTCTCCTTCTTCTACTTCTTCTGCTTCACCCTCCAGACTTCACCTTCTCCTTCTCCTTCTTCTACTTCTTCTGATTCACCCTCCAGACTTCACCTTCTCCTTCTCCTTCTTCTGCTTCTTCTGATTCACCCTCCAGACTTCACCTTCTCCTTCTCCTTATTCTGCTTCTTCTGATTCACCCTCTAGACTTCACCTTCTCCTTCTCCTTCTTCTGCTTCTTCTGATTCACACTCCAGACTTCACCTTCTCCTTCTCCTTCTTCTACTTCTTCTGATTCACCCTCCAGACTTCACCTTCTCCTTCTCTTTCTTCTGCTTCTTCTGATTCACCCTCCAGACTTCACCTTCTCCTTCTCCTTCTTCTGATTCTTCTGATTCACCCTCCAGACTTCACCTTCTCCTTCTCCTTCTTCTGCTTCTTCTGATTCACCCTCCTGACTTCACCTTCTCCTTCTCCTTCTTCTACTTCTTCTGATTCACCCTCCTGACTTCACCTTCTCCTTCTCCTTCTTCTACTTCTTCTGCTTCACCCTCCAGACTTCACCTTCTCCTTCTCCTTATTCTACTTCTTCTGATTCACCCTCCAGACTTGACCTTCTCCTTCTCCTTCTTCTACTTCTTCTGATTCATCCTCCAGACTTCACCTTCTCCTTCTCCTTCTTCTGCTTCTTCTGCTTCACCGTCCTGACTTCACCTTCTCCTTCTCCTTCTTCTACTTCTTCTGCTTCATCCCCCTGACATCACCTGCTCCTTCTCCTTCTTCTGCTTCTTCTGATTCACCCTCCTAACTTCACCTTCTCCTTCTCCTTCTTCTGCTTCTTCTGATTCACCCTCCTGACTTCTCCTTCTCCTTCTCCTTCTTCTGCTTCTTCTGATTCACCCTCCAGACTTCACCTTCTCCTTCTCTTTCTTCTGCTTCTTCTGATTCACCCTCCAGACTTCACCTTCTCCTTCTCCTTCTTCTGATTCTTCTGATTCACCCTCCAGACTTCACCTTCTCCTTCTCCTTCTTCTGCTTCAACTGATTCACCCTCCTGACTTCACCTTCTCCTTCTCCTTCTTCTACTTCTTCTGATTCACCCTCCTGACTTCACCTTCTTCTTCTCCTTCTTCTACTTCTTCTGCTTCACCCTCCAGACTTCACCTTCTCCTTCTCCTTCTTCTACTTCTTCTGATTCACCCTCCAGACTTCACCTTCTCCTTCTCCTTCTTTTGCTTCTTCTGCTTCACACTCCAGACTTCACCTTCTCCTTCTCCTTCTTCTGCTTCTTCTGATTCACCCTCCTTACTTCACCTTCTCCTTCTCCTTCTTCTGCTTCGTCTGATTCACCCTCCTGACTTCACCTTCTCCTTCTCCTTATTCTGCTTCTTCTGTTTCACCCTCCAGACTTCACCTTCTCCTTCTCCTTCTTCTGCTTCTTCTGATTCACCCTCCAGACTTCACCTTCTCCTTCTCCTTCTTCTGCTTCTTCTGATTCACCCTCCAGACTTCACCTTCTCCTTCTCCTTCTTCTACTTCTTCTGATTCACCCTCCAGACTTCACCTTCTCCTTCTCCTTCTTCTGCTTCTTCTGGTTCACCCTCCAGACTTCACCTTCTCCTTCTCCTTCGTCTACTTCTTCTGATTCACCCTCCAGACTACACCTTCTCCTTCTCCTTCTTCTACTTCTTCTGATTCACCCTCCAGACTTCACCTTCTCCTTCTCCTTCTTCTGTTTCTTCTGATTCACCCTCCAGACTTCACCTTCTCCTTCTCCTTCTTCTACTTCTTCTGATTCACCCTCCAGACTTCACCTTCTCCTTCTCCTTCTTCTACTTCTTCTGATTCACCCTCCAGACTTCACCTTCTCCTTCTCCTTCTTCTACTTCTTCTGCTTCTCCCTCCAGACTTCACCTTCTCCTTCTCCTTCTTCTGCTTCTTCTGATTCACCCTCCAGACTTCACCTTCTCCTTCTCTTTCTTCTGCTTCTTCTGATTCACCCTCCAGACTTCACCTTCTCCTTCTCCTTCTTCTGATTCTTCTGATTCACCCTCCAGACTTCACCTTCTCCTTCTCCTTCTTCTGCTTCTTCTGATTCACCCTCCTGACTTCACCTTCTCCTTCTCCTTCTTCTACTTCTTCTGATTCACCCTCCTGACTTCACCTTCTCCTTCTCCTTCTTCTACTTCTTCTGCTTCACCCTCCAGACTTCACCTTCTCCTTCTCCTTCTTCTACTTCTTCTGATTCACCCTCCAGACTTCACCTTCTCCTTCTCCTTCTTTTGCTTCTTCTGCTTCACACTCCAGACTTCACCTTCTCCTTCTCCTTCTTCTACTGCTTCTGCTTCACACTCCAGACTTCACCTTCTCCTTCTCCTTCTTCTGCTTCTTCTGATTCACCCTCCTTACTTCACCTTCTCCTTCTCCTTCTTCTGCTTCTTCTGATTCACCCTCCTGACTTCACCTTCTCCTTCTCCTTATTCTGCTTCTTCTGTTTCACCCTCCAGACTTCACCTTCTCCTTCTCCTTCTTCTGCTTCTTCTGATTCACCCTCCAGACTTCACCTTCTCCTTCTCCTTCTTCTGCTTCTTCTGATTCACCCTCCAGACTTCACCTTCTCCTTCTCCTTCTTCTACTTCTTCTGATTCACCCTCCAGACTTCACCTTCTCCTTCTCCTTCTTTTACTTCTTCTGCTTCTCCCTCCAGACTTCACCTTCTCCTTATCCTTCTTCTGCTTCTTCTGATTCACCCTCCAGACTTCACCTTCTCCTTCTCCTTCTTCTGATTCTTCTGATTCACCCTCCAGACTTCACCTTCTCCTTCTCCTTCTTCTGCTTCTTACGATTCACCCTCCTGACTTCATCTTCTCCTTCTCCTTCTTCTACTTCTTCTGATTCACCCTCCAGACTTCACCTTCTCCTTCTCCTTCTTCTACTTCTTCTGCTTCTCCCTCCAGACTTCACCTTCTCCTTCTCCTTCTTCTGCTTCTTCTGATTCACCCTCCAGACTTCACCTTCTCCTTCTCTTTCTTCTGCTTCTTCTGATTCACCCTCCAGACTTCACCTTCTCCTTCTCCTTCTTCTGATTCTTCTGATTCACCCTCCAGACTTCACCTTCTCCTTCTCCTTCTTCTGCTTCTTCTGATTCACCCTCCTGACTTCACCTTCTCCTTCTCCTTCTTCTACTTCTTCTGATTCACCCTCCTGACTTCACCTTCTCCTTCTCCTTCTTCTACTTCTTCTGCTTCACCCTCCAGACTTCACCTTCTCCTTCTCCTTCTTCTACTTCTTCTGATTCACCCTCCAGACTTCACCTTCTCCTTCTCCTTCTTTTGCTTCTTCTGCTTCACACTCCAGACTTCACCTTCTCCTTCTCCTTCTTCTACTGCTTCTGCTTCACACTCCAGACTTCACCTTCTCCTTCTCCTTCTTCTGCTTCTTCTGATTCACCCTCCTTACTTCACCTTCTCCTTCTCCTTCTTCTGCTTCTTCTGATTCACCCTCCTGACTTCACCTTCTCCTTCTCCTTATTCTGCTTCTTCTGTTTCACCCTCCAGACTTCACCTTCTCCTTCTCCTTCTTCTGCTTCTTCTGATTCACCCTCCAGACTTCACCTTCTCCTTCTCCTTCTTCTGCTTCTTCTGATTCACCCTCCAGACTTCACCTTCTCCTTCTCCTTCTTCTACTTCTTCTGATTCACCCTCCAGACTTCACCTTCTCCTTCTCCTTCTTTTACTTCTTCTGCTTCTCCCTCCAGACTTCACCTTCTCCTCATCCTTCTTCTGCTTCTTCTGATTCACCCTCCAGACTTCACCTTCTCCTTCTCCTTCTTCTGATTCTTCTGATTCACCCTCCAGACTTCACCTTCTCCTTCTCCTTCTTCTGCTTCTTACGATTCACCCTCCTGACTTCATCTTCTCCTTCTCCTTCTTCTACTTCTTCTGATTCACCCTCCTGACTTCACCTTCTCCTGCTCCTTCTTCTACTTCTTCTGCTTCACCCTCCAGACTTCACCTTCTCCTTCTCCTTCTTCTACTTCTTCTGATTCACCCTTCAGGCTTCACCTTCTCCTTCTCCTTTTTCTGCTTCTTCTGATTCACCCTCCAGACTTCACCTTCTCCTTCTCCTTATTCTGCTTCTTCTGATTCACCCTCCAGACTTCACCTTCTCCTTCTCCTTCTTCTGCTTCTTCTGATTCACCCTCCAGACTTCACCTTCTCCTTCTCCTTCTTCTGCTTCTTCTGATTCACCCTCCAGACTTCACCTTCTCCTTCTCCTTCGTCTACTTCTTCTGATTCACCCTCCAGACTACACCTTCTCCTTCTCCTTCTTCTACTTCTTCTGATTCACCCTCCAGACTTCACCTTCTCCTTCTCCTTCTTCTGTTTCTTCTGATTCACCGTCCAGACTTCACCTTCTCCTTCTCCTTCTTCTACTACTTCTGATTCACCCTCCAGACTTCACCTTCTCCTTCTCCTTCTTCTACTTCTTCTGATTCACCCTCCAGACTTCATCTTCTCCTTCTCCTTCTTCTGCTTCTTCTGTTTCACCCTCCAGACTTCACCTTCTCCTTCTCCTTCTTCTGCTTCTTCTGATTCACCCCCCAGACTTCACCTTCTCCTTCTCCTTCTTCTACTTCTTCTGATTCACCCTCCAGACTTCACCTTCTCCTTCTCCTTCTTCTACTTCTTCTGATTCACCCTCCAGTCTTCACCTTCTCCTTCTTCTGTTTCTTCTGCTTCACCCTCCAGACTTCACCTTCTCCTTCTCTTTCTTCTGCTTCTTCTGATTCACCCTCCAGACTTCACCTTCTCCTTCTCCTTATTCTGCTTCTTCTGATTCACCCTCCAGACTTCACCTTCTCCTTCTCCTTCTTCTGCTTCTTCTGATTCACCCTCCAGACTTCACCTTCTCCTTCTCCTTCTTCTGCTTCTTCTGATTCACCCTCCAGACTTCACCTTCTCCTTCTCCTTCGTCTACTTCTTCTGATTCACCCTCCAGACTACACCTTCTCCTTCTCCTTCTTCTACTTCTTCTGATTCACCCTCCAGACTTCACCTTCTCCTTCTCCTTCTTCTGTTTCTTCTGATTCACCGTCCAGACTTCACCTTCTCCTTCTCCTTCTTCTACTACTTCTGATTCACCCTCCAGACTTCACCTTCTCCTTCTCCTTCTTCTACTTCTTCTGATTCACCCTCCAGACTTCATCTTCTCCTTCTCCTTCTTCTGCTTCTTCTGTTTCACCCTCCAGACTTCACCTTCTCCTTCTCCTTCTTCTGCTTCTTCTGATTCACCCCCCAGACTTCACCTTCTCCTTCTCCTTCTTCTACTTCTTCTGATTCACCCTCCAGACTTCACCTTCTCCTTCTCCTTCTTCTACTTCTTCTGATTCACCCTCCAGTCTTCACCTTCTCCTTCTTCTGTTTCTTCTGCTTCACCCTCCAGACTTCACCTTCTCCTTCTCTTTCTTCTGCTTCTTCTGATTCACCCTCCAGACTTCACCTTCAACTTCTCCTTCTTCTGATTCTTCTGATTCACCCTCCAGACTTCACCTTCTCCTTCTCCTTATTCTGCTTCTTCTGATTCACCCTCCAGACTTCACCTTCTCCTTCTCCTTCCTCTGCTTCTTCTGATTCACCCTCCAGACTTCACCTTCTCCTTCTCCTTCTTCTGATTCTTCTGATTCACCCTCCAGACTTCACCTTCTCCTTCTCCTTCTTCTGCTTCTTCTGATTCACCCTCCTGACTTCACCTTCTCCTTCTCCTTCTTCTACTTCTTCTGATTCACCCTCCTGACTTCACCTTCTCCTTCTCCTTCTTCTACTTCTTCTGCTTCGCCCTCCAGAATTCACCTTCTCCTTCTCCTTCTTCTACTTCTTCTGATTCACCCTCCAGACTTCACCTTCTCCTTCTCCTTCTTCTGCTTCTTCTGATTCACCCTCCAGACTTCACCTTCTCCTTCTCCTTATTCTGCTTCTTCTGATTCACCCTCTAGACTTCACCTTCTCCTTCTCCTTCTTCTGCTTCTTCTGATTCACACTCCAGACTTCACCTTCTCCTTCTCCTTCTTCTGATTCTTCTGATTCACCCTCCAGACTTCACCTTCTCCTTCTCCTTCTTCTGCTTCTTCTGATTCACCCTCCTGACTTCACCTTCTCCTTCTCCTTCTTCTACTTCTTCTGATTCACCCTCCTGACTTCACCTTCTCCTTCTCCTTCTTCTACTTCTACTGCTTCACCCTCCAGACTTCACCTTCTCCTTCTCCTTATTCTACTTCTTCTGATTCACCCTCCAGACTTGACCTTCTCCTTCTCCTTCTTCTACTTCTTCTGATTCACCCTCCAGACTTCACCTTCTCCTTCTCCTTCTTCTGCTTCTTCTGCTTCACCGTCCTGACTTCACCTTCTCCTTCTCCTTCTTCTACTTCTTCTGCTTCATCCCCCTGACATCACCTGCTCCTTCTCCTTCTTCTGCTTCTTCTGATTCACCCTCCTAACTTCACCTTCTCCTTCTCCTTCTTCTGCTTCTTCTGCTTCACCCTCCAGACTTCACCTTCTCCTTCTCCTTCTTCTACTTCTTCTGATTCACCCTCCAGACTTCACCTTCTCCTTCTCCTTCTTTTGCTTCTTCTGCTTCACACTCCAGACTTCACCTTCTCCTTCTCCTTCTTCTACTGCTTCTGCTTCACACTCCAGACTTCACCTTCTCCTTCTCCTTCTTCTGCTTCTTCTGATTCACCCTCCTTACTTCACCTTCTCCTTCTCCTTCTTCTGCTTCTTCTGATTCACCCTCCTGACTTCACCTTCTCCTTCTCCTTATTCTGCTTCTTCTGTTTCACCCTCCAGACTTCACCTTCTCCTTCTCCTTCTTCTGCTTCTTCTGATTCACCCTCCAGACTTCACCTTCTCCTTCTCCTTCTTCTGCTTCTTCTGATTCACCCTCCAGACTTCACCTTCTCCTTCGCCTTCTTCTACTTCTTCTGATTCACCCTCCAGACTTCACCTTCTCCTTCTCCTTCTTTTACTTCTTCTGCTTCTCCCTCCAGACTTCACCTTCTCCTTATCCTTCTTCTGCTTCTTCTGATTCACCCTCCAGACTTCACCTTCTCCTTCTCCTTCTTCTGATTCTTCTGATTCACCCTCCAGACTTCACCTTCTCCTTCTCCTTCTTCTGCTTCTTACGATTCACCCTCCTGACTTCATCTTCTCCTTCTCCTTCTTCTACTTCTTCTGATTCACCCTCCTGACTTCACCTTCTCCTGCTCCTTCTTCTACTTCTTCTGCTTCACCCTCCAGACTTCACCTTCTCCTTCTCCTTCTTCTACTTCTTCTGATTCACCCTTCAGGCTTCACCTTCTCCTTCTCCTTTTTCTGCTTCTTCTGATTCACCCTCCAGACTTCACCTTCTCCTTCTCCTTATTCTGCTTCTTCTGATTCACCCTCCAGACTTCACCTTCTCCTTCTCCTTCTTCTGCTTCTTCTGATTCACCCTCCAGACTTCACCTTCTCCTTCTCCTTCTTCTGCTTCTTCTGATTCACCCTCCAGACTTCACCTTCTCCTTCTCCTTCGTCTACTTCTTCTGATTCACCCTCCAGACTACACCTTCTCCTTCTCCTTCTTCTACTTCTTCTGATTCACCCTCCAGACTTCACCTTCTCCTTCTCCTTCTTCTGTTTCTTCTGATTCACCGTCCAGACTTCACCTTCTCCTTCTCCTTCTTCTACTACTTCTGATTCACCCTCCAGACTTCACCTTCTCCTTCTCCTTCTTCTACTTCTTCTGATTCACCCTCCAGACTTCATCTTCTCCTTCTCCTTCTTCTGCTTCTTCTGTTTCACCCTCCAGACTTCACCTTCTCCTTCTCCTTCTTCTGCTTCTTCTGATTCACCCCCCAGACTTCACCTTCTCCTTCTCCTTCTTCTACTTCTTCTGATTCACCCTCCAGACTTCACCTTCTCCTTCTCCTTCTTCTACTTCTTCTGATTCACCCTCCAGTCTTCACCTTCTCCTTCTTCTGTTTCTTCTGCTTCACCCTCCAGACTTCACCTTCTCCTTCTCTTTCTTCTGCTTCTTCTGATTCACCCTCCAGACTTCACCTTCAACTTCTCCTTCTTCTGATTCTTCTGATTCACCCTCCAGACTTCACCTTCTCCTTCTCCTTCTTCTGCTTCATCTGATTCACCCTCCTGACTTCACCTTCACCTTCTTCTTCTTCTACTTCTTCTGATTCACCCTCCTGACTTCACCTTCTCCTTCTCCTTCTTCTACTTCTTCTGCTTCACCCTCCAGACTTCACCTTCTCCTTCTCCTTCTTCTACTTCTTCTGATTCACCCTCCAGACTTCATCTTCTCCTTCTCCTTCTTCTGCTTCTTATGATTCACCCTCCAGACTTCACCTTCTCCTTCTCCTTATTCTGCTTCTTCTGATTCACCCTCCAGACTTCACCTTCTCCTTCTCCTTATTCTGCTTCTTCTGATTCACCCTCCAGACTTCACCTTCTCCTTCTCCTTCCTCTGCTTCTTCTGATTCACCCTCCAGACTTCACCTTCTCCTTCTCCTTCTTCTGATTCTTCTGATTCACCCTCCAGACTTCACCTTCTCCTTCTCCTTCTTCTGCTTCTTCTGATTCACCCTCCTGACTTCACCTTCTCCTTCTCCTTCTTCTACTTCTTCTGATTCACCCTCCTGACTTCACCTTCTCCTTCTCCTTCTTCTACTTCTTCTGCTTCGCCCTCCAGAATTCACCTTCTCCTTCTCCTTCTTCTACTTCTTCTGATTCACCCTCCAGACTTCACCTTCTCCTTCTCCTTCTTCTGCTTCTTCTGATTCACCCTCCAGACTTCACCTTCTCCTTCTCCTTATTCTGCTTCTTCTGATTCACCCTCTAGACTTCACCTTCTCCTTCTCCTTCTTCTGCTTCTTCTGATTCACACTCCAGACTTCACCTTCTCCTTCTCCTTCTTCTACTTCTTCTGATTCACCCTCCAGACTTCACCTTCTCCTTCTCTTTCTTCTGCTTCTTCTGATTCACCCTCCAGACTTCACCTTCTCCTTCTCCTTCTTCTGATTCTTCTGATTCACCCTCCAGACTTCACCTTCTCCTTCTCCTTCTTCTGCTTCTTCTGATTCACCCTCCTGACTTCACCTTCTCCTTCTCCTTCTTCTACTTCTTCTGATTCACCCTCCTGACTTCACCTTCTCCTTCTCCTTCTTCTACTTCTACTGCTTCACCCTCCAGACTTCACCTTCTCCTTCTCCTTATTCTACTTCTTCTGATTCACCCTCCAGACTTGACCTTCTCCTTCTCCTTCTTCTACTTCTTCTGATTCACCCTCCAGACTTCACCTTCTCCTTCTCCTTCTTCTGCTTCTTCTGCTTCACCGTCCTGACTTCACCTTCTCCTTCTCCTTCTTCTACTTCTTCTGCTTCATCCCCCTGACATCACCTGCTCCTTCTCCTTCTTCTGCTTCTTCTGATTCACCCTCCTAACTTCACCTTCTCCTTCTCCTTCTTCTGCTTCTTCTGATTCACCCTCCTGACTTCACCTTCTCCTTCTCCTTCTTCTGCTTCTTCTGATTCACCCTCCAGACTTCACCTACTCCTTCTCCTTCTTCTGCTTCTTCTGATTCACCCTCCAGACTTCACCTTCTCCTTCTCCTTCTTCTGCTTCTTCTGATTCACCCTCCAGACCTCACCTTCTCCTTCTCCTTCTTCTACTTCTTCTCATTCACCCTCCAGACTTCATCTTCTCCTTCTCCTTCTTCTGCTTCTTCTGATTCACCCTCCAGACTTCACCTTCTCCTTCTCCTTCTTCTGCTTCTTCTGATTCACCCTCCAGACTTCACCTTCTCCTTCTCCTTCTTCTACTTCTTCTGATTCACCCTCCAGACTTCACCTTCTCCTTTTCCTTCTTCTACTTCTTCTGATTCAACCTCCAGTCTTCACCTTCTCCTTCTCCTTCTTCTATTTCTTCTGCTTCACCCTCCAGACTTCACCTTGTCCTTCTCTTTCTTCTGCTTCTTCTGATACACCCTCCAGACTTCACCTTCTCCTTCTCCTTCTTCTGATTCTTCTGATTCACCCTCCAGACTTCACCTTCTCCTTCTCCTTCTTCTGCTTCTTCTGATTCACCCTCCTGACTTCACCTTCTCCTTCTCCTTCTTCTACTTCTTCTGATTCACCCTCCTGACTTCACCTTCTCCTTCTCCTTCTTCTACTTCTTCTGCTTCACCCTCCAGTCTTCACCTTCTCCTTCTCCTTCTTCTACTTCTTCTTATTCACCCTTCAGACTTCACCTTCTCCTTCTCCTTTTTCTGCTTCTTCTGATTCACCCTCCAGACTTCACCTTCTCCTTCTCCTTATTCTGCTTCTTCTGATTCACACTCCAGACTTCACCTTCTCCTTCTCCTTCTTCTGCTTCTTCTGATTCACCCTCCAGACTTCACCTTCTCCTTCTCCTTCTTCTGCTTCTTCTGATTCACCCTCCAGACTTCACCTTCTCCTTCTCCTTCTTCTGCTTTTTCTGATTCACCCTCCAGACTTCACCTTCTCCTTCTCCTTCTTCTACTTCTTCTGATTCACCCTTCAGACTTCACCTTCTCCTTCTCCTTTTTCTGCTTCTTCTGATTCACCCTCCAGACTTCACCTTCTCCTTCTCCTTATTCTGCTTCTTCTGATTCACCCTCCAGACTTCACCTTCTCCTTCTCCTTCTTCTGCTTCTTCTGATTCACCCTCCAGACTTCACCTTCTCCTTCTCCTTCTTCTGCTTCTTCTGATTCACCCTCCAGACTTCACCTTCTCCTTCTCCTTCTTCTGATTCTTCTGATTCACCCTCCAGACTTCACCTTCTCCTTCTCCTTCTTCTGCTTCTTCTGATTCACCCTCCTGACTTCACCTTCTCCTTCTCCTTCTTCTACTTCTTCTGATTCACCCTCCTGACTTCACCTTCTCCTTCTCCTTCTTCTACTTCTTCTCCTTCACCCTCCAGACTTCACCTTCTCCTTCTCCTTCTTCTGCTTCTTCTGATTCACCCTCCAGACTTCACCTTCTCCTTCTCTTTCTTCTGCTTCTTCTGATTCACCCTCCAGACTTCACCTTCTCCTTCTCCTTCTTCTGATTCTTCTGATTCACCCTCCAGACTTCACCTTCTTCTTCTCCTTCTTCTGCTTCTTCTGATTCACCCTCCAGACTTCACCTTCTCCTTCTCCTTCTTCTGATTCTTCTGATTCACCCTCCAGACTTCACCTTCTCCTTCTCCTTCTTCTGCTTCTTCTGATTCACCCTCCTGACTTCACCTTCTCCTTCTCCTTCTTCTACTTCTTCTGATTCACCCTCCTGACTTCACCTTCTCCTTCTCCTTCTTCTACTTCTTCTCCTTCACCCTCCAGACTTCACCTTCTCCTTCTCCTTCTTCTGCTTCTTCTGATTCACCCTCCAGACTTCACCTTCTCCTTCTCCTTCTTCTACTTCTTCTGCTTCACCCTCCAGACTTCACCTTCTCCTTCTCCTTCTTCTACTTCTTCTGATTCACCCTCCAGACTTCACCTTCTCCTTCTCCTTCTTTTGCTTCTTCTGCTTCACACTCCAGACTTCACCTTCTCCTTCTCCTTCTTCTGCTTCTTCTGATTCACCCTCCTTACTTCACCTTCTCCTTCTCCTTCTTCTGCTTCTTCTGATTCACCCTCCTGACTTCACCTTCTCCTTCTCCTTATTCTGCTTCTTCTGTTTCACCCTCCAGACTTCACCTTCTCCTTCTCCTTCTTCTGCTTCTTCTGATTCACCCTCCAGACTTCACCTTCTCCTTCTCCTTCTTCTGCTTCTTCTGATTCACCCTCCAGACTTCACCTTCTCCTTCTCCTTCTTCTACTTCTTCTGATTCACCCTCCAGACTTCACCTTCTCCTTCTCCTTCTTCTACTTCTTCTGCTTCTCCCTCCAGACTTCACCTTCTCCTTCTCCTTCTTCTGCTTCTTCTGATTCACCCTCCACACTTCACCTTCTCCTTCTCCTTCTTCTGATTCTTCTGATTCACCCTCCAGACTTCACCTTCTCCTTCTCCTTCTTCTGCTTCTTATGATTCACCCTCCTGACTTCATCTTCTCCTTCTCCTTCTTCTACTTCTTCTGATTCACCCTCCTGACTTCACCTTCTCCTGCTCCTTCTTCTACTTCTTCTGCTTCACCCTCCAGACTTCACCTTCTCCTTCTCCTTCTTCTACTTCTTCTGATTCACCCTTCAGACTTCACCTTCTCCTTCTCCTTTTTCTGCTTCTTCTGATTCACCCTCCAGACTTCACCTTCTCCTTCTCCTTTTTCTGCTTCTTCTGATTCACCCTCCAGACTTCACCTTCTCCTTCTCCTTCTTCTGCTTCTTCTGATTCACCCTCCAGACTTCACCTTCTCCTTCTCCTTCTTCTGCTTCTTCTGATTCACCCTCCAGACTTCACCTTCTCCTTCTCCTTCGTCTACTTCTTCTGATTCACCCTCCAGACTACACCTTCTCCTTCTCCTTCTTCTACTTCTTCTGATTCACCCTCCAGACTTCACCTTCTCCTTCTCCTTCTTCTGTTTCTTCTGATTCACCGTCCAGACTTCACCTTCTCCTTCTCCTTCTTCTACTACTTCTGATTCACCCTCCAGACTTCACCTTCTCCTTCTCCTTCTTCTACTTCTTCTGATTCACCCTCCAGACTTCATCTTCTCCTTCTCCTTCTTCTGCTTCTTCTGATTCACCCTCCAGACTTCACCTTCTCCTTCTCCTTCTTCTGCTTCTTCTTATTCACCCCCCAGACTTCACCTTCTCCTTCTCCTTCTTCTACTTCTTCTGATTCACCCTCCAGACTTCACCTTCTCCTTCTCCTTCTTCTACTTCTTCTGATTCACCCTCCAGTCTTCACCTTCTCCTTCTTCTGTTTCTTCTGCTTCACCCTCCAGACTTCACCTTCTCCTTCTCTTTCTTCTGCTTCTTCTGATTCACCCTCCAGACTTCACCTTCTACTTCTCCTTCTTCTGATTCTTCTGATTCTCCCTCCAGACTTCACCTTCTCCTTCTCCTTCTTCTGCTTCATCTGATTCACCCTCCTGACTTCACCTTCTCCTTCTTCTTCTTCTACTTCTTCTGATTCACCCTCCTGACTTCACCTTCTCCTTCTCCTTCTTCTACTTCTTCTGCTTCACCCTCCAGACTTCACCTTCTCCTTCTCCTTCTTCTACTTCTTCTGATTCACCCTCCAGACTTCATCTTCTCCTTCTCCTTCTTCTGCTTCTTCTGATTCACCCTCCAGACTTCACCTTCTCCTTCTCCTTATTCTGCTTCTTCTGATTCACCCTCCAGACTTCACCTTCTCCTTCTCCTTATTCTGCTTCTTCTGATTCACCCTCCAGACTTCACCTTCTCCTTCTCCTTCCTCTGCTTCTTCTGATTCACCCTCCAGACTTCACCTTCTCCTTCTCCTTCTTCTGATTCTTCTGATGCACCCTCCAGACTTCACCTTCTCCTTCTCCTTCTTCTGCTTCTTCTGATTCACCCTCCTGACTTCACCTTCTCCTTCTCCTTCTTCTACTTCTTCTGATTCACCCTCCTGACTTCACCTTCTCCTTCTCCTTCTTCTACTTCTTCTGCTTCACCCTCCAGACTTCATCTTCTCCTTCTCCTTCTTCTACTTCTTCTGATTCACCCTCCAGACTTCACCTTCTCCTTCTCCTTCTTCTGCTTCTTCTGATTCACCCTCCAGACTTCACCTTCTCCTTCTCCTTATTCTGCTTCTTCTGATTCACCCTCTAGACTTCACCTTCTCCTTCTCCTTCTTCTGCTTCTTCTGATTCACACTCCAGACCTCACCTTCTCCTTCTCCTTCTTCTACTTCTTCTGATTCACCCTCCAGACTTCACCTTCTCCTGCTCTTTCTTCTGCTTCTTCTGATTCACCCTCCAGACTTCACCTTCTCCTTCTCCTTCTTCTGATTCTTCTGATTCAACCTCCAGACTTCACCTTCTCCTTCTCCTTCTTCTGCTTCTTCTGATTCACCCTCCTGACTTCACCTTCTCCTTCTCCTTCTTCTGTTTCTTCTGCTTCACCGTCCTGACTTCACCTTCTCCTTCTCCTTCTTCTACTTCTTCTGCTTCATCCCCCTGACATCACCTGCTCCTTCTCCTTCTTCTGCTTCTTCTGATTCACCCTCCTAACTTCACCTTCTCCTTCTCCTTCTTCTGCTTCTTCTGATTCACCCTCCTGACTTCACCTTCTCCTTCTCCTTCTTCTGCTTCTTCTGATTCACCCTCCAGACTTCACCTTCTCCTTCTCCTTCTTCTGCTTCTTCTGATTCACCCTCCAGACTTCACCTTCTCCTTCTCCTTCTTCTGCTTCTTCTGATTCACCCTCCAGACCTCACCTTCTCCTTCTCCTTCTTCTACTTCTTCTGATTCACCCTCCAGACTTCATCTTCTCCTTCTCCTTCTTCTGCTTCTTCTGATTCACCCTCCAGACTTCACCTTCTCCTTCTCCTACTTCTGCTTCTTCTGATTCACCCTCCAGACTTCACCTTCTCCTTCTCCTTCTTCTACCTCTTCTGATTCACCCTCCAGACTTCACCTTCTCCTTCTCCTTCTTCTACTTCTTCTGATTCACCCTCCAGTCTTCACCTTCTCCTTCTCCTTCTTCTGTTTCTTCTGCTTCACCCTCCAGACTTCACCTTCTCCTTCTCTTTCTTCTGCTTCTTCTGATTCACCCTCCAGACTTCACCTTCTCCTTCTCCTTCTTCTGATTCTTCTGATTCACCCTCCAGACTTCACCTTCTCCTTCTCCTCCTTCTGCTTCTTCTGATTCACCCTCCTGACTTCACCTTCTCCTTCTCCTTCTTCTACTTCTTCTGATTCACCCTCCTGACTTCACCTTCTCCTTCTCCTTCTTCTACTTCTTCTGCTTCACCCTCCAGACTTCACCTTCTCCTTCTCCTTCTTCTACTTCTTCTGATTCACCCTTCAGACTTCACCTTCTCCTTCTCCTTTTTCTGCTTCTTCTGATTCACCCTCCAGACTTCACCTTCTCCTTCTCCTTATTCTGCTTCTTCTGATTCACCCTCCAGACTTCACCTTCTCCTTCTCCTTCTTCTGCTTCTTCTGATTCACCCTCCAGACTTCACCTTCTCCTTCTCCTTCTTCTGCTTCTTCTGATTCACCCTCCAGACTTCACCTTCTCCTTCTCCTTCTGCTTTTTCTGATTCACCCTCCAGACTTCACCTTCTCCTTCTCCTTCTTCTACTTCTTCTGATTCACCCTCCAGACTTCACCTTCTCCTTCTCGTTCTTCTGCTTCTTCTGATTCACCCTCCAGACTTCACCTTCTCCTTCTCCTTCTTCTGATTCTTCTGATTCACCCTCCAGACTTCACCTTCTCTTTCTCCTTCTTCTGCTTCTTCTGATTCACCCTCCTGACTTCACCTTCTCCTTCTCCTTCTTCTACTTCTTCTGATTCACCCTCCTGACTTCACCTTCTCCTTCTCCTTCTTCTACTTCTTCTGCTTCACCCTCCAGACTTCACCTTCTCCTTCTCCTTCTTCTACTTCTTCTGATTCACCCTTCAGACTTCACCTTCTCCTTCTCCTTTTTCTGCTTCTTCTGATTCACCCTCCAGACTTCACCTTCTCCTTCTCCTTATTCTTCTTCTTCCGATTCACCCTCCAGACTTCACCTTCTCCTTTTCCTTCTTCTGCTTCTTCTGATTCACCCTCCAGACTTCACCTTCTCCTTCTCCTTCTTCTGCTTTTTCTGATTCACCCTCCAGACTTCACCTTCTCCTTCTCCTTCTTCTACTTCTTCTGATTCACCCTCCAGACTTCACCTTCTCCTTCTCTTTCTTCTGCTTCTTCTGATTCACCCTCCAGACTTCACCTTCTCCTTCTCCTTCTTCTGATTCTTCTGATTCACCGTCCAGACTTCACCTTCTCCTTCTCCTTCTTCTGCTTCTTCTGATTCACCCTCCTGACTTCACCTTCTCCTTCTCCTTCTTCTACTTCTTCTGATTCACCCTCCTGACTTCACCTTCTCCTTCTCCTTCTTCTACTTCTTCTGCTTCACCCTCCAGACTTCACCTTCTCCTTCTCCTTCTTCTGCTTCTTCTGATTCACCCTCCAGACTTCACCTTCTCCTTCTCCTTCTTTTGCTTCTTCTGCTTCACACTCCAGACTTCACCTTCTCCTTCTCCTTCTTCTGCTTCTTCTGATTCACCCTCCTTACTTCACCTTCTCCTTCTCCTTCTTCTGCTTCTTCTGATTCACCCTCCTGACTTCACCTTCTCCTTCTCCTTATTCTGCTTCTTCTGTTTCACCCTCCAGACTTCACCTTCTCCTTCTCCTTCTTTTGCTTCTTCTGATTCACCCTCCAGACTTCACCTTCTCCTTCTCCTTCTTCTACTTCTTCTGATTCACCCTCCAGACTTCACCTTCTCCTTCTCCTTCTTCTGCTTCTTCTGGTTCACCCTCCAGACTTCACCTTCTCCTTCTCCTTCGTCTACTTCTTCTGATTCACCCTCCAGACTACACCTTCTCCTTCTCCTTCTTCTACTTCTTCTGATTCACCCTCCAGACTTCACCTTCTCCTTCTCCTTCTTCTGTTTCTTCTGATTCACCCTCCAGACTTCACCTTCTCCTTCTCCTTCTTCTACTTCTTCTGATTCACCCTCCAGACTTCACCTTCTCCTTCTCCTTCTTCTACTTCTTCTGATTCACCCTCCAGACTTCACCTTCTCCTTCTCCTTCTTCTACTTCTTCTGCTTCTCCCTCCAGACTTCACCTTCTCCTTCTCCTTCTTCTGCTTCTTCTGATTCACCCTCCAGACTTCACCTTCTCCTTCTCTTTCTTCTGCTTCTTCTGATTCACCCTCCAGACTTCACCTTCTCCTTCTCCTTCTTCTGATTCTTCTGATTCACCCTCCAGACTTCACCTTCTCCTTCTCCTTCTTCTGCTTCTTCTGATTCACCCTCCTGACTTCACCTTCTCCTTCTCCTTCTTCTACTTCTTCTGATTCACCCTCCTGACTTCACCTTCTCCTTCTCCTTCTTCTACTTCTTCTGCTTCACCCTCCAGACTTCACCTTCTCCTTCTCCTTCTTCTACTTCTTCTGATTCACCCTTCAGACTTCACCTTCTCCTTCTCCTTTTTCTGCTTCTTCTGATTCACCCTCCAGACTTCACCTTCTCCTTCTCCTTATTCTTCTTCTTCTGATTCACCCTCCAGACTTCACCTTCTCCTTCTCCTTCTTCTGCTTCTTCTGATTCACCCTCCAGACTTCACCTTCTCCTTTTCCTTCTTCTGCTTCTTCTGATTCACCCTCCAGACTTCACCTTCTCCTTCTCCTTCTTCTGCTTTTTCTGATTCACCCTCCAGACTTCACCTTCTCCTTCTCCTTCTTCTACTTCTTCTGATTCACCCTCCAGACTTCACCTTCTCCTTCTCTTTCTTCTGCTTCTTCTGATTCACCCTCCAGACTTCACCTTCTCCTTCTCCTTCTTCTGATTCTTCTGATTCACCGTCCAGACTTCACCTTCTCCTTCTCCTTCTTCTGCTTCTTCTGATTCACCCTCCTGACTTCACCTTCTCCTTCTCCTTCTTCTACTTCTTCTGATTCACCCTCCTGACTTCACCTTCTCCTTCTCCTTCTTCTACTTCTTCTGCTTCACCCTCCAGACTTCACCTTCTCCTTCTCCTTCTTCTGCTTCTTCTGATTCACCCTCCAGACTTCACCTTCTCCTTCTCCTTCTTTTGCTTCTTCTGCTTCACACTCCAGACTTCACCTTCTCCTTCTCCTTCTTCTGCTTCTTCTGATTCACCCTCCTTACTTCACCTTCTCCTTCTCCTTCTTCTGCTTCTTCTGATTCACCCTCCTGACTTCACCTTCTCCTTCTCCTTATTCTGCTTCTTCTGTTTCACCCTCCAGACTTCACCTTCTCCTTCTCCTTCTTTTGCTTCTTCTGATTCACCCTCCAGACTTCACCTTCTCCTTCTCCTTCTTCTACTTCTTCTGATTCACCCTCCAGACTTCACCTTCTCCTTCTCCTTCTTCTGCTTCTTCTGGTTCACCCTCCAGACTTCACCTTCTCCTTCTCCTTCGTCTACTTCTTCTGATTCACCCTCCAGACTACACCTTCTCCTTCTCCTTCTTCTACTTCTTCTGATTCACCCTCCAGACTTCACCTTCTCCTTCTCCTTCTTCTGTTTCTTCTGATTCACCCTCCAGACTTCACCTTCTCCTTCTCCTTCTTCTACTTCTTCTGATTCACCCTCCAGACTTCACCTTCTCCTTCTCCTTCTTCTACTTCTTCTGATTCACCCTCCAGACTTCACCTTCTCCTTCTCCTTCTTCTACTTCTTCTGCTTCTCCCTCCAGACTTCACCTTCTCCTTCTCCTTCTTCTGCTTCTTCTGATTCACCCTCCAGACTTCACCTTCTCCTTCTCTTTCTTCTGCTTCTTCTGATTCACCCTCCAGACTTCACCTTCTCCTTCTCCTTCTTCTGATTCTTCTGATTCACCCTCCAGACTTCACCTTCTCCTTCTCCTTCTTCTGCTTCTTCTGATTCACCCTCCTGACTTCACCTTCTCCTTCTCCTTCTTCTACTTCTTCTGATTCACCCTCCTGACTTCACCTTCTCCTTCTCCTTCTTCTACTTCTTCTGCTTCACCCTCCAGACTTCACCTTCTCCTTCTCCTTCTTCTACTTCTTCTGAATCACCCTCCAGACTTCACCTTCTCCTTCTCCTTCTTTTGCTTCTTCTGCTTCACACTCCAGACTTCACCTTCTCCTTCTCCTTCTTCTGCTTCTTCTGATTCACCCTCCTTACTTCACCTTCTCCTTCTCCTTCTTCTGCTTCTTCTGATTCACCCTCCTGACTTCACCTTCTCCTTCTCCTTATTCTGCTTCTTCTGTTTCACCCTCCAGACTTCACCTTCTCCTTCTCCTTCTTCTGCTTCTTCTGATTCACCCTCCAGACTTCACCTTCTCCTTCTCCTTCTTCTGCTTCTTCTGATTCACCCTCCAGACTTCACCTTCTCCTTCTCCTTCTTCTACTTCTTCTGATTCACCCTCCAGACTTCACCTTCTCCTTCTCCTTCTTCTACTTCTTCTGCTTCTCCCTCCAGACTTCACCTTCTCCTTCTCCTTCTTCTGCTTCTTCTGATTCACCCTCCAGACTTCACCTTCTCCTTCTCCTTCTTCTACTTCTTCTGATTCACCCTCCAGACTTCACCTTCTACTTCTCCTTCTTCTACTTCTTCTGATTCACCCTCCAGACTTCACCTTCTCCTTCTCCTTCTTCTACTTCTTCCGATTCACCCTCCTGACTTCACCTTCTCCTTCTCCTTCTTCTGCTGCTTCTGCTTCACCCTCCTGACTTCACCTTCTCCTTCTCCTTCTTCTACTTCTTCTGATTCACCCTCCAGACTTCACCTTCTCCTTCTCCTTCTTCTGCTTCCTCTGCTTCACCCTCCAGACTTCACCTTCTCCTTCTCCTTCTTCTGCTTCTTCTGCTTCGACCTCCAGACATCACCTTCTCCTTCTCCTTCTTCTGCTTCTTCTGCTTCACCCTCCAGACTTCACCTTCTCCTTCTCCTTCTTCTGCATCTTCTGCTTCACTCTCCTGACTTCACCTTCTCCTTCTCCTTCTTCTACTTCTTCTGGTTCACCCTCCAGACTTCACCTTTTCCTTCTCATTCTTCTGCTTCTTCTGCTTCACCCTCCAGACTTCACCTTCTCCTTCTCCTTCTTCTGCTTCTTCTGCTGCGCCCTCCAGACTTCACCTTCTCCTTCTCCTTCTTCTGCTTCTTCTGCTTCACTGTCCTGACTTCACCTTCTCCTTCTCCTTCTTCTACTTCTTCTGCTTCACCCCCCTGACTTCACCTGCTCCTTCTCCTTCTTCTGCTTCTTCTGATTCACCCTCCTAACTTCACCTTCTACTTCTCCTTCTTCTGCTTCTTCTGATTCACCCTCCTGACTTCACCTTCTCCTTCTCCTTCTTCTGCTTCTTCTGATTCACCCTCCAGACTTCACCTTCTCCTTCTCCTTCTTCTGCTTCTTCTGTTTCACCCTCCAGACTTCACCTTCTCCTTCTCCTTCTTCTGCTTCTTCTGATTCACCCTCCAGACTTCATCTTCTCCTTCTCCTTCTTCTGCTTCTTCTGATTCACCCTCCAGACTTCACCTTCTCCTTCTCCTTCTTCTGCTTCTTCTGATTCACCCTCCAGACTTCACCTTCTCCTTCTCCTTCTTCTACTTCTTCTGATTCACCCTCCAGACTTCACCTTCTCCTTCTCCTTCTTCTACTTCTTCAGATTCACCCTCCAGTCTTCACCTTCTCCTTCTCCTTCTTCTGTTTCTTCTGCTTCACCCTCCAGACTTCACCTTCTCCTTCTCTTTCTTCTGCTTTTTCTGATTCACCCTCCATACTTCACCCTCTCCTTCTCCTTCTTCTGATTCTTCTGATTCACCCTCCAGACTTCACCTTCTCCTTCTCCTTCTTCTGCTTCTTCTGATTCACCCTCCAGACTTCACCTTCTCCTTCTCCTTCTTCTGCTTCTTCTGATTCACCCTCCAGACTTCATCTTCTCCTTCTCCTTCTTCTGCTTCTTCTGATTCACCCTCCAGACTTCACCTTCTCCTTCTCCTTCTTCTGCTTCTTCTGATTCACCCTCCAGACTTCACCTTCTCCTTCTCCTTCTTCTACTTCTTCTGATTCACCCTCCAGACTTCACCTTCTCCTTCTCCTTCTTCTACTTCTTCAGATTCACCCTCCAGTCTTCACCTTCTCCTTCTCCTTCTTCTGTTTCTTCTGCTTCACCCTCCAGACTTCACCTTCTCCTTCTCTTTCTTCTGCTTCTTCTGATTCACCCTCTAGACTTCAACTTCTCCTTCTCCTTCTTCTGATTCTTCTGATTCACCCTCCAGACTTCACCTTCTCCTTCTCCTTCTTCAGCTTCTTCTGATTCACCCTCCTGACTTCACCTTCTCCTTCTCCTTCTTCTACTTCTTCTGATTCACCCTCCTGACTTCACCTTCTCCTTCTCCTTCTTCTACTTCTTCTGCTTCACCCTCCAGACTTCACCTTCTCCTTCTCCTTCTTCTACTTCTTCTGATTCACCCTCCAGACTTCACCTTCTCCTTCTCTTGCTTCTTCTGCTTCACACTCCAGACTTCACCTTCTCCTTCTCCTTCTTCTGCTTCTTCTGATTCACCCTCCTTCCTTCACCTTCTCCTTCTCCTTCTTCTGCTTCTTCTGATTCACCCTCCTGACTTCACCTTCTCCTTCTCCTTATTCTGCTTCTTCTGTTTCACCCTCCAGACTTCACCTTCTCCTTCTCCTTCTTCTGCTTCTTCTGATTCACCCTCCAGACTTCACCTTCTCCTTCTCCTTCTTCTGCTTCTTCTGATTCACCCTCCAGACTTCACCTTCTCCTTCTCCTTCTTCTACTTCTTCTGATTCACCCTCCAGACTTCACCTTCTCCTTCTCCTTCTTCTGCTTCTTCTGATTCACCCTCCAGACTTCACCTTCTCCTTCTCCTTCGTCCACTTCTTCTGATTCACCCTCCAGACTACACCTTCTCCTTCTCCTTCTTCTACTTCTTCTGATTCACCCTCCAGACTTCACCTTCTCCTTCTCCTTCTTCTGTTTCTTCTGATTCACCCTCCAGACTTCACCTTCTCCTTCTCCTTCTTCTACTTCTTCTGATTCACCCTCCAGACTTCACCTTCTCCTTCTCCTTCTTCTACTTCTTCTGATTCACCCTCCAGACTTCACCTTCTCCTTCTCCTTCTTCTACTTCTTCTGCTTCTCCCTCCAGACTTCACCTTCTCCTTCTCCTTCTTCTGCTTCTTCTGATTCACCCTCCAGACTTCACCTTCCCCTTCTCCTTCTTCTACTTCTTCTGATTCACCCTCCAGACTTCACCTTCTCCTTCTTCTACTTCTTCCGATTCACCCTCCTGACTTCACCTTCTCCTTCTCCTTCTTCTGCTTCTTCTGCTTCACCCTCCTGACTTCACCTTCTCCTTCTCCTTCTTCTACTTCTTCTGATTCACCCTCCAGACTTCACCTTCTCCTTCTCCTTCTTCTGCTTCTTCTGCTTCACCCTCCAGACTTCACCTTCTCCTTCTCCTTCTTCTGCTTCTTCTGATTCGCCCTCCAGACATCACCTTCTCCTTCTCCTTCTTCTGCTTCTTCTGATTCACCCTCCAGACTTCACCTTCTCCTTCTCCTTCTTCTACTTCTTCTGATTCACCCTCCAGACTTCACCTTCTACTTCTCCTTCTTCTACTTCTTCTGATTCACCATCCAGACTTCACCTTCTCCTTCTCCTTCTTCTACTTCTTCCGATTCACCCTCCTGACTTCACCTTCTCCTTCTCCTTCTTCTGCTTCTTCTGCTTCGACCTCCAGACATCACCTTCTCCTTCTCCTTCTTCTGCTTCTTCTGCTTCACCCTCCAGACTTCACCTTCTCCTTCTCCTTCTTCTGCATCTTCTGCTTCACTCTCCTGACTTCACCTTCTCCTTCTCCTTCTTCTACTTCTTCTGATTCACCCTCCAGACTTCACCTTTTCCTTCTCATTCTTCTGCTTCTTCTGCTTCACCCTCCAGACTTCACCTTCTCCTTCTCCTTCTTCTGCTTCTTCTGCTGCGCCCTCCAGACTTCACCTTCTCCTTCTCCTTCTTCTGCTTCTTCTGCTTCACCGTCCTGACTTCACCTTCTCCTTCTCCTTCTTCTACTTCTTCTGCTTCACCCCCCTGACTTCACCTGCTCCTTCTCCTTCTTCTGCTTCTTCTGATTCACCCTCCTAACTTCACCTTCTACTTCTCCTTCTTCTGCTTCTTCTGATTCACCCTCCTGACTTCACCTTCTCCTTCTCCTTCTTCTGCTTCTTCTGATTCACCCTCCAGACTTCACCTTCTCCTTCTCCTTCTTCTGCTTCTTCTGTTTCACCCTCCAGACTTCACCTTCTCCTTCTCCTTCTTCTGCTTCTTCTGATTCACCCTCCAGACTTCATCTTCTCCTTCTCCTTCTTCTGCTTCTTCTGATTCACCCTCCAGACTTCACCTTCTCCTTCTCCTTCTTCTGCTTCTTCTGATTCACCCTCCAGACTTCACCTTCTCCTTCTCCTTCTTCTACTTCTTCTGATTCACCCTCCAGACTTCACCTTCTCCTTCTCCTTCTTCTACTTCTTCAGATTCACCCTCCAGTCTTCACCTTCTCCTTCTCCTTCTTCTGTTTCTTCTGCTTCACCCTCCAGACTTCACCTTCTCCTTCTCTTTCTTCTGCTTTTTCTGATTCACCCTCCAGACTTCACCCTCTCCTTCTCCTTCTTCTGATTCTTCTGATTCACCCTCCAGACTTCACCTTCTCCTTCTCCTTCTTCTGCTTCTTCTGATTCACCCTCCAGACTTCACCTTCTCCTTCTCCTTCTTCTGCTTCTTCTGATTCACCCTCCAGACTTCATCTTCTCCTTCTCCTTCTTCTGCTTCTTCTGATTCACCCTCCAGACTTCACCTTCTCCTTCTCCTTCTTCTGCTTCTTCTGATTCACCCTCCAGACTTCACCTTCTCCTTCTCCTTCTTCTACTTCTTCTGATTCACCCTCCAGACTTCACCTTCTCCTTCTCCTTCTTCTACTTCTTCAGATTCACCCTCCAGTCTTCACCTTCTCCTTCTCCTTCTTCTGTTTCTTCTGCTTCACCCTCCAGACTTCACCTTCTCCTTCTCTTTCTTCTGCTTCTTCTGATTCACCCTCTAGACTTCAACTTCTCCTTCTCCTTCTTCTGATTCTTCTGATTCACCCTCCAGACTTCTCCTTCTCCTTCTCCTTCTTCTGCTTCTTCTGATTCACCCTCCTGACTTCACCTTCTCCTTCTCCTTCTTCTACTTCTTCTGATTCACCCTCCTGACTTCACCTTCTCCTTCTCCTTCTTCTACTTCTTCTGCTTCACCCTCCAGACTTCACCTTCTCCTTCTCCTTCTTCTACTTCTTCTGATTCACCCTCCAGACTTCACCTTCTCCTTCTCTTGCTTCTTCTGCTTCACACTCCAGACTTCACCTTCTCCTTCTCCTTCTTCTGCTTCTTCTGATTTACCCTCCTTCCTTCACCTTCTCCTTCTCCTTCTTCTGCTTCTTCTGATTCACCCTCCTGACTTCACCTTCTCCTTCTCCTTATTCTGCTTCTTCTGTTTCACCCTCCAGACTTCACCTTCTCCTTCTCCTTCTTCTGCTTCTTCTGATTCACCCTCCAGACTTCACCTTCTCCTTCTCCTTCTTCTGCTTCTTCTGATTCACCCTCCAGACTTCACCTTCTCCTTCTCCTTCTTCTACTTCTTCTGATTCACCCTCCAGACTTCACCTTCTCCTTCTCCTTCTTCTGCTTCTTCTGATTCACCCTCCAGACTTCACCTTCTCCTTCTCCTTCGTCCACTTCTTCTGATTCACCCTCCAGACTACACCTTCTCCTTCTCCTTCTTCTACTTCTTCTGATTCACCCTCCAGACTTCACCTTCTCCTTCTCCTTCTTCTGTTTCTTCTGATTCACCCTCCAGACTTCACCTTCTCCTTCTCCTTCTTCTACTTCTTCTGATTCACCCTCCAGACTTCACCTTCTCCTTCTCCTTCTTCTACTTCTTCTGATTCACCCTCCAGACTTCACCTTCTCCTTCTCCTTCTTCTACTTCTTCTGCTTCTCCCTCCAGACTTCACCTTCTCCTTCTCCTTCTTCTGCTTCTTCTGATTCACCCTCCAGACTTCACCTTCCCCTTCTCCTTCTTCTACTTCTTCTGATTCACCCTCCAGACTTCACCTTCTCCTTCTCCTTCTTCTACTTCTTCCGATTCACCCTCCTGACTTCACCTTCTCCTTCTCCTTCTTCTGCTTCTTCTGCTTCACCCTCCTGACTTCACCTTCTCCTTCTCCTTCTTCTACTTCTTCTGATTCACCCTCCAGACTTCACCTTCTCCTTCTCCTTCTTCTGCTTCTTCTGCTTCACCCTCCAGACTTCACCTTCTCCTTCTCCTTCTTCTGCTTCTTCTGATTCGCCCTCCAGACATCACCTTCTCCTTCTCCTTCTTCTGCTTCTTCTGATTCACCCTCCAGACTTCAGCTTCTCCTTCTCCTTCTTCTACTTCTTCTGATTCACCCTCCAGACTTCACCTTCTACTTCTCCTTCTTCTACTTCTTCTGATTCAACCTCCAGACTTCACCTTCTCCTTCTCCTTCTTCTACTTCTTCCGATTCACCCTCCTGACTTCACCTTCTCCTTCTCCTTCTTCTGCTTCTTCTGCTTCACCCTCCTGACTTCACCTTCTCCTTCTCCTTCTTCTACTTCTTCTGATTCACCCTCCAGACTTCACCTTCTCCTTCTCCTTCTTCTGCTTCCTCTGCTTCACCCTCCAGACTTCACCTTCTCCTTCTCCTTCTTCTGCTTCTTCTGCTTCGCCCTCCAGACATCACCTTCTCCTTCTCCTTCTTCTGCTTCTTCTGCTTCACCCTCCAGACTTCACCTTCTCCTTCTCCTTCTTCTGCTTCTTCTGCTTCACTCTCCTGACTTCACCTTCTCCTTCTCCTTCTTCTACTTCTTCTGATTCACCCTCCAGACTTCACCTTCTCCTTCTCCTTCTTCTGCTTCTTCTGCTTCACCCTCCAGACTTCACCTTCTCCTTCTCCTTCTTCTGCTTCTTCTGCTGCGCCCTCCAGACTTCACCTTCTCCTTCTCCTTCTTCTGCTTCTTCTGCTTCACCGTCCTGACTTCACCTTCTCCTTCTCCTTCTTCTACTTCTTCTGCTTCACCCCCTGACTTCACCTGCTCCTTCTCCTTCTTCTGCTTCTTCTGATTCACCCTCCTAACTTCACCTTCTCCTTCTCCTTCTTCTGCTTCTTCTGATTCATCCTCCTGACTTCACCTTCTCCTTCTCCTTCTTCTGCTTCTTCTGATTCACCCTCCAGACTTCACCTTCTCCTTCTCCTTCTTCTGCTTCTTCTGTTTCACCCTCCAGACTTCACCTTCTCCTTCTCCTTCTTCAGCTTCTTCTGATTCACCCTCCAGACTTCATCTTCTCCTTCTCCTTCTTCTGCTTCTTCTGATTCACCCTCCAGACTTCACCTTCTCCTTCTCCTTCTTCTGCTTCTTCTGATTCACCCTCCAGACTTCACCTTCTCCTTCTTCTACTTCTTCTGATTCACCCTCCAGACTTCACCTTCTCCTTCTCCTTCTTCTCCTTCTTCAGATTCACCCTCCAGTCTTCACCTTCTCCTTCTCCTTCTTCTGTTTCTTCTGCTTCACCCTCCAGACTTCACCTTCTCCTTCTCTTTCTTCTGCTTCTTCTGATTCACCCTCCAGACTTCACCCTCTCCTTCTCCTTCTTCTGATTCTTCTGATTCACCCTCCAGACTTCACCTTCTCCTTCTCCTTCTTCTGCTTCTTCTGCTTCGCCCTCCAGACATCACCTTCTCCTTCTCCTTCTTCTGCTTCTTCTGCTTCACCCTCCAGACTTCACCTTCTCCTTCTCCTTCTTCTGCTTCTTCTGCTTCACTCTCCTGACTTCACCTTCTCCTTCTCCTTCTTCTACTTCTTCTGATTCACCCTCCAGACTTCACCTTCTCCTTCTCCTTCTTCTGCTTCACCCTCCAGACTTCACCTTCTCCTTCTCCTTCTTCTGCTTCTTCTGCTGCGCCCTCCAGACTTCACCTTCTCCTTCTCCTTCTTCTGCTTCTTCTGCTTCACCGTCCTGACTTCACCTTCTCCTTCTCCTTCTTCTACTTCTTCTGCTTCACCCCCTGACTTCACCTTCTCCTTCTCCTTCTTCTACTTCTTCTGATTCACCCTCCAGACTTCACCTTCTCCTTCTCCTTCTTTTGCTTCTTCTGCTTCACACTCCAGACTTCACCTTCTCCTTCTCCTTCTTCTGCTTCTTCTGATTCACCCTCCTTACTTCACCTTCTCCTTCTCCTTCTTCTGCTTCTTCTGATTCACCCTCCTGACTTCACCTTCTCCTTCTCCTTATTCTGCTTCTTCTGTTTCACCCTCCAGACTTCACCTTCTCCTTCTCCTTCTTCTGCTTCTTCTGATTCACCCTCCAGACTTCACCTTCTCCTTCTCCTTCTTCTGCTTCTTCTGATTCACCCTCCAGACTTCACCTTCTCCTTCTCCTTCTTCTACTTCTTCTGATTCACCCTCCAGACTTCACCTTCTCCTTCTCCTTCTTCTGCTTCTTCTGATTCACCCTCCAGACTTCACCTTCTCCTTCTCCTTCGTCTACTTCTTCTGATTCACCCTCCAGACTACACCTTCTCCTTCTCCTTCTTCTACTTCTTCTGATTCACCCCCCAGACTTCACCTTCTCCTTCTCCTTCTTCTCTTTCTTCTGATTCACCCTCCAGACTTCACCTTCTCCTTCTCCTTGTTCTGCTTCTTCTGATTCACCCTCCAGACTTCACCTTCTCCTTCTCCTTCGTCTACTTCTTCTGATTCACCCTCCAGACTACACCTTCTCCTTCTCCTTCTTCTACTTCTTCTGATTCACCCTCCAGTCTTCACCTTCTCCTTCTCCTTCTTCTGTTTCTTCTGCTTCACCCTCCAGACTTCACCTTCTCCTTCTCTTTCTTCTGCTTCTTCTGATTCACCCTCCAGACTTCACCCTCTCCTTCTCCTTCTTCTGATTCTTCTGATTCACCCTCCAGACTTCACCTTCTCCTTCTCCTTCTTCTGCTTCTTCTGCTTCGCCCTCCAGACATCACCTTCTCCTTCTCCTTCTTCTGCTTCTTCTGCTTCACCCTCCAGACTTCACCTTCTCCTTCTCCTTCTTCTGCTTCTTCTGCTTCACTCTCCTGACTTCACCTTCTCCTTCTCCTTCTTCTACTTCTTCTGATTCACCCTCCAGACTTCACCTTCTCCTTCTCCTTCTTCTGCTTCTTCTGCTTCACCCTCCAGACTTCACCTTCTCCTTCTCCTTCTTCTGCTTCTTCTGCTGCGCCCTCCAGACTTCACCTTCTCCTTCTCCTTCTTCTGCTTCTTCTGCTTCACCGTCCTGACTTCACCTTCTCCTTCTCCTTCTTCTACTTCTTCTGCTTCACCCCCTGACTTCACCTGCTCCTTCTCCTTCTTCTACTTCTTCTGATTCATCCTCCTAACTTCACCTTCTCCTTCTCCTTCTTCTGCTTCTTCTGATTCACCCTCCTGACTTCACCTTCTCCTTCTCCTTCTTCTGCTTCTTCTGATTCACCCTCCAGACTTCACCTTCTCCTTCTCCTTCTTCTGCTTCTTCTGTTTCACCCTCCAGACTTCACCTTCTCCTTCTCCTTCTTCTGCTTCTTCTGATTCACCCTCCAGACTTCATCTTCTCCTTCTCCTTCTTCTGCTTCTTCTGATTCACCCTCCAGACTTCACCTTCTCCTTCTCCTTCTTCTGCTTCTTCTGTTTCACCCTCCAGACTTCACCTTCTCCTTCTCCTTCTTCAGCTTCTTCTGATTCACCCTCCAGACTTCATCTTCTCCTTCTCCTTCTTCTGCTTCTTCTGATTCACCCTCCAGACTTCACCTTCTCCTTCTCCTTCTTCTGCTTCTTCTGATTCACCCTCCAGACTTCACCTTCTCCTTCTTCTACTTCTTCTGATTCACCCTCCAGACTTCACCTTCTCCTTCTCCTTATTCTCCTTCTTCAGATTCACCCTCCAGTCTTCACCTTCTCCTTCTCCTTCTTCTGTTTCTTCTGCTTCACCCTCCAGACTTCACCTTCTCCTTCTCTTTCTTCTGCTTCTTCTGATTCACCCTCCAGACTTCACCCTCTCCTTCTCCTTCTTCTGATTCTTCTGATTCACCCTCCAGACTTCACCTTCTCCTTCTCCTTCTTCTGCTTCTTCTGCTTCGCCCTCCAGACATCACCTTCTCCTTCTCCTTCTTCTGCTTCTTCTGCTTCACCCTCCAGACTTCACCTTCTCCTTCTCCTTCTTCTGCTTCTTCTGCTTCACTCTCCTGACTTCACCTTCTCCTTCTCCTTCTTCTACTTCTTCTGATTCACCCTCCAGACTTCACCTTCTCCTTCTCCTTCTTCTGCTTCTTCTGCTTCACCCTCCAGACTTCACCTTCTCCTTCTCCTTCTTCTGCTTCTTCTGCTGCGCCCTCCAGACTTCACCTTCTCCTTCTCCTTCTACTGCTTCTTCTGCTTCACCGTCCTGACTTCACCTTCTCCTTCTCCTTCTTCTACTTCTTCTGCTTCACCCCCTGACTTCACCTTCTCCTTCTCCTTCTTCTACTTCTTCTGATTCACCCTCCAGACTTCACCTTCTCCTTCTCCTTCTTTTGCTTCTTCTGCTTCACACTCCAGACTTAACCTTCTCCTTCTCCTTCTTCTGCTTCTTCTGATTCACCCTCCTTACTTCACCTTCTCCTTCTCCTTCTTCTGCTTCTTCTGATTCACCCTCCTGACTTCACCTTCTCCTTCTCCTTTTTCTGCTTCTTCTGTTTCACCCTCCAGACTTCACCTTCTCCTTCTCCTTCTTCTGCTTCTTCTGATTCACCCTCCAGACTTCACCTTCTCCTTCTCCTTCTTCTGCTTCTTCTGATTCACCCTCCAGACTTCACCTTCTCCTTCTCCTTCTTCTACTTCTTCTGATTCACCCTCCAGACTTCACCTTCTCCTTCTCCTTCTTCTGCTTCTTCTGATTCACCCTCCAGACTTCACCTTCTCCTTCTCCTTCGTCTACTTCTTCTGATTCACCCTCCAGACTACACCTTCTCCTTCTCCTTCTTCTACTTCTTCTGATTCACCCTCCAGACTTCACCTTCTCCTTCTCCTTCTTCTCTTTCTTCTGATTCACCCTCCAGACTTCACCTTCTCCTTCTCCTTCTTCTGCTTCTTCTGATTCACCCTCCAGACTTCACCTTCTCCTTCTCCTTCGTCTACTTCTTCTGATTCACCCTCCAGACTACACCTTCTCCTTCTCCTTCTTCTACTTCTTCTGATTCACCCTCCAGTCTTCACCTTCTCCTTCTCCTTCTTCTGTTTCTTCTGCTTCACCCTCCAGACTTCACCTTCTCCTTCTCTTTCTTCTGCTTCTTCTGATTCACCCTCCAGACTTCACCCTCTCCTTCTCCTTCTTCTGATTCTTCTGATTCACCCTCCAGACTTCACCTTCTCCTTCTCCTTCTTCTGCTTCTTCTGCTTCGCCCTCCAGACATCACCTTCTCCTTCTCCTTCTTCTGCTTCTTCTGCTTCACCCTCCAGACTTCACCTTCTCCTTCTCCTTCTTCTGCTTCTTCTGCTTCACTCTCCTGACTTCACCTTCTCCTTCTCCTTCTTCTACTTCTTCTGATTCACCCTCCAGACTTCACCTTCTCCTTCTCCTTCTTCTGCTTCTTCTGCTTCACCCTCCAGACTTCACCTTCTCCTTCTCCTTCTTCTGCTTCTTCTGCTGCGCCCTCCAGACTTCACCTTCTCCTTCTCCTTCTTCTGCTTCTTCTGCTTCACCGTCCTGACTTCACCTTCTCCTTCTCCTTCTTCTACTTCTTCTGCTTCACCCCCTGACTTCACCTGCTCCTTCTCCTTCTTCTACTTCTTCTGATTCACCCTCCTAACTTCACCTTCTCCTTCTCCTTCTTCTGCTTCTTCTGATTCACCCTCCTGACTTCACCTTCTCCTTCTCCTTCTTCTGCTTCTTCTGATTCACCCTCCAGACTTCACCTTCTCCTTCTCCTTCTTCTGCTTCTTCTGTTTCACCCTCCAGACTTCACCTTCTCCTTCTCCTTCTTCTGCTTCTTCTGATTCACCCTCCAGACTTCATCTTCTCCTTCTCCTTCTTCTGCTTCTTCTGATTCATCCTCCAGACTTCACCTTCTCCTTCTCCTTCTTCTGCTTCTTCTGATTCACCCTCCAGACTTCACCTTCTCCTTCTTCTACTTCTTCTGATTCACCCTCCAGACTTCACCTTCTCCTTCTCCTTCTTCTCCTTCTTCAGATTCACCCTCCAGTCTTCACCTTCTCCTTCTCCTTCTTCTGTTTCTTCTGCTTCACCCTCCAGACTTCACCTTCTCCTTCTCTTTCTTCTGCTTCTTCTGATTCACCCTCCAGACTTCACCCTCTCCTTCTCCTTCTTCTGATTCTTCTGATTCACCCTCCAGACTTCACCTTCTCCTTCTCCTTCTTCTGCTTCTTCTGATTCACCCTCCAGACTTCACCTTCTCCTTCTCCTTCTTCTGCTTCTTCTGATTCACCCTCCAGACTTCATCTTCTCCTTCTCCTTCTTCTGCTTCTTCTGATTCACCCTCCAGACTTCACCTTCTCCTTCTCCTTCTTCTGCTTCTTCTGATTCACCCTCCAGACTTCACCTTCTCCTTCTCCTTCTTCTACTTCTTCTGATTCACCCTCCAGACTTCACCTTCTCCTTCTCCTTCTTCTACTTCTTCAGATTCACCCTCCAGTCTTCACCTTCTCCTTCTCCTTCTTCTGTTTCTTCTGCTTCACCCTCCAGACTTCACCTTCTCCTTCTCTTTCTTCTGCTTCTTCTGATTCACCCTCCAGACTTCAACTTCTCCTTCTCCTTCTTTTGCTTCTTCTGCTTCACACTCCAGACTTCACCTTCTCCTTCTCCTTCTTCTGCTTCTTCTGATTCACCCTCCTTACTTCACCTTCTCCTTCTCCTTCTTCTGCTTCTTCTGATTCACCCTCCTGACTTCACCTTCTCCTTCTCCTTATTCTGCTTCTTCTGTTTCACCCTCCAGACTTCACCTTCTCCTTCTCCTTCTTCTGCTTCTTCTGATTCACCCTCCAGACTTCACCTTCTCCTTCTCCTTCTTCTGCTTCTTCTGATTCACCCTCCAGACTTCACCTTCTCCTTCTCCTTCTTCTACTTCTTCTGATTCACCCTCCAGACTTCACCTTCTCCTTCTCCTTCTTCTGCTTCTTCTGATTCACCCTCCAGACTTCACCTTCTCCTTCTCCTTCGTCTACTTCTTCTGATTCACCCTCCAGACTACACCTTCTCCTTCTCCTTCTTCTACTTCTTCTGATTCACCCTCCAGACTTCACCTTCTCCTTCTCCTTCTTCTGTTTCTTCTGATTCACCCTCCAGACTTCACCTTCTCCTTCTCCTCCTTCTACTTCTTCTGATTCACCCTCCAGACTTCACCTTCTCCTTCTCCTTCTTCTAGTTCTTCTGATTCACCCTCCAGACTTCACCTTCTCCTTCTCCTTCTTCTACTTCTTCTGCTTCTCCCTCCAGACTTCACCTTCTCCTTCTCCTTCTTCTGCTTCTTCTGATTCACCCTCCAGACTTCACCTTCCCCTTCTCCTTCTTCTACTTCTTCTGATTCACCCTCCAGACTTCACCTTCTCCTTCTCCTTCTTCAACTTCTTCTGATTCACCCTCCAGACTTCACCTTCTCCTTCTCCTTCTTCTACTTCTTCCGATTCACCCTCCTGACTTCACCTTCTCCTTCTCCTTCTTCTGCTTCTTCTGCTTCACCCTCCTGACTTCACCTTCTCCTTCTCCTTCTTCTACTTCTTCTGATTCACCCTCCAGACTTCAACTTCTCCTTCTCCTTCTTCTGCTTCTTCTGCTTCACCCTCCAGACTTCACCTTCTCCTTCTCCTTCTTCTGCTTCTTCTGATTCGCCCTCCAGACATCACCTTCTCCTTCTCCTTCTTCTGCTTCTTCTGCTTCACCCTCCAGACTTCACCTTCTCCTTCTCCTTCTTCTGCTTCTTCTGCTTCACTCTCCTGACTTCACCTTCTCCTTCTCCTTCTTCTACATCTTCTGATTCACCCTCCAGACTTCACCTTCTCCTTTTCCTTCTTCTGCTTCTTCTGCTTCACCCTCCAGACTTCACCTTCTCCTTCTCCTTCTTCTGCTTCCTCTGCTGCGCCCTCCAGACTTCACCTTCTCCTTCTCCTTCTTCTGCTTCTTCTGATTCACCCTCCAGACTTCACCTTCCCCTTCTCCTTCTTCTACTTCTTCTGATTCACCCTCCAGACTTCACCTTCTCCTTCTCCTTCTTCAACTTCTTCTGATTCACCCTCCAGACTTCACCTTCTCCTTCTCCTTCTTCTACTTCTTCCGATTCACCCTCCTGACTTCACCTTCTCCTTCTCCTTCTTCTGCTTCTTCTGCTTCACCCTCCTGACTTCACCTTCTCCTTCTCCTTCTTCTACTTCTTCTGATTCACCCTCCAGACTTCACCTTCTCCTTCTCCTTCTTCTGCTTCTTCTGCTTCACCCTCCAGACTTCACCTTCTCCTTCTCCTTCTTCTGCTTCTTCTGATTCGCCCTCCAGACATCACCTTCTCCTTCTCCTTCTTCTGCTTCTTCTGCTTCACCCTCCAGACTTCACCTTCTCCTTCTCCTTCTTCTGCTTCTTCTGCTTCACTCTCCTGACTTCACCTTCTCCTTCTCCTTCTTCTACTTCTTCTGATTCACCCTCCAGACTTCACCTTCTCCTTTTCCTTCTTCTGCTTCTTCTGCTTCACCCTCCAGACTTCACCTTCTCCTTCTCCTTCTTCTGCTTCCTCTGCTGCGCCCTCCAGACTTCACCTTCTCCTTCTCCTTCTTCTGCTTCTTCTGCTTCACCCTCCTGACTTCACCTTCTCCTTCTCCTTCTTCGACTTCTTCCGATTCACCCTCCTGACTTCACCTTCTCCTTCTCCTTCTTCTGCTTCTTCTGCTTCACCCTCCTGACTTCACCTTCTCCTTCTCCTTCTTCTACTTCTTCTGATTCACCCTCCAGACTTCACCTTCTCCTTCTCCTTCTTCTGCTTCTTCTGCTTCACCCTCCAGACTTCACCTTCTCCTTCTCCTTCTTCTGCTTCTTCTGATTCGCCCTCCAGACATCACCTTCTCCTTCTCCTTCTTCTGCTTCTTCTGCTTCACCCTCCAGACTTCACCTTCTCCTTCTCCTTCTTCTGCTTCTTCTGCTTCACTCTCCTGACTTCACCTTCTCCTTCTCCTTCTTCTACTTCTTCTGATTCACCCTCCAGACTTCACCTTCTCCTTTTCCTTCTTCTGCTTCTTCTGCTTCACCCTCCAGACTTCACCTTCTCCTTCTCCTTCTTCTGCTTCCTCTGCTGCGCCCTCCAGACTTCACCTTCTCCTTCTCCTTCTTCTGCTTCTTCTGCTTCACCCTCCTGACTTCACCTTCTCCTTCTCCTTCTTCTACTTCTTCTGTTTCACCCCCCTGACTTCACCTGCTCCTTCTCCTTCTTCTGCTTCTTCTGATTCACCCTCCTAACTTTACCTTCTCCTTCTCCTTCTTCTGCTTCTTCTGATTCACCCTCCTGACTTCACCTTCTCCTTCTCCTTCTTCTGCTTCTTCTAATTCACCCTCCAGACTTCACCTTCTCCTTCTCCTTCTTCTGCTTCTTCTGATTCACCCTCCAGACTTCACCTTCTCCTTCTCCTTCTTCTGCTTCTTCTGATTGACCCTCCAGACCTCACCTTCTCCTTCTCCTTCTTCTACTTCTTCTGATTCACCCTCCAGACTTCATCTTCTCCTTCTCCTTCTTCTGCTTCTTCTGATTCACCCTCCAGACTTCACCTTCTCCTTCTCCTTCTTCTGCTTCTTCTGATTCATCCTCCAGACTTCACCTTCTCCTTCTCCTTCTTCTACTTCTTGTGATTCACCCTCCTGACTTCACCTTCTCCTTCTCCTTCTTCTGCTTCTTCTGCTTCACCCTCCAGACTTCACCTTCTCCTGCTCCTTCTTCTGCTCCTTCTGCTTCACCCTCCTGACTTCAAATTCTCCTACTCCTTCTTCTACTTCTTCTGATTCACCCTCCAGACTTCACCTTCTCCTTCTCCTTCTTCTGCTTCTTCTGCTTCACCCTCCAGACTTCACCTTCTCCTTCTCCTTCTTCTGCTTCTTCTCCTTCGCCCTCCAGACTTCACCTTCTCCTTCTCCATCTTCTGCTTCTTCTGCTTCACTCTCCTGACTTCACCTTCTCCTTCTCCTTCTTCTACTTCTTCTGATTCACCCTCCAGACTTCACCTTCTCCTTCTCCTTCTTCTGCTTCTTCTGCTTCACCCTCCAGACTTCAGCTTCTCCTTCTCCTTCTTCTGCTTCTTCTGCTGCGCCCTCCAGACTTCACCTTCTCCTTCTCCTTCTTCTACTTCTTCTGATTCACCCTCCAGACTTCACCTTCTCCTTCTCCTTCTTCTACTTCTTCTGATTCACCCTCCAGACTTCACCTTCTCCTTCTCCTTCTTCTACTTCTTCCGATTCACCCTCCTGACTTCACCTTCTCCTTCTCCTTCTTCTGCTTCTTCTGCTTCACCCTCCTGACTTCACCTTCTCCTTCTCCTTCTTCTACTTCTTCCGATTCACCCTCCAGACTTCACCTTCTCCTTCTCCTTCTTCTGCTTCTTCTGCTTCACCCTCCAGACATCACCTTCTCCTTCTCCTTCTTCTGCTTCTTCTGATTCGCCCTCCAGACATCACCTTCTCCTTCTCCTTCTTCTGCTTCTTCTGCTTCACCCTCCAGACTTCACCTTCTCCTTCTCCTTCTTCTGCTTCTTCTGCTTCACTCTCCTGACTTCACCTTCTCCTTCTCCTTCTTCTACTTCTTCTGATTCACCCCCAGACTTCACCTTCTCCTTCTCCTTCTTCTGCTTCTTCTGCTTCACCCTCCAGACTTCACCTTCTCCTTCTCCTTCTTCTGCTTCTTCTGCTGCGCCCTCCAGACTTCACCTTCTCCTTCTCCTTCTTCTGTTTCTTCTGCTTCACCCTCCTGACTTCAACTTCTCCTTCTCCTTCTTCTACTTCTTCTGTTTCACCCCCCTGACTTCACCTGCTCCTTCTCCTTCTTCTGCTTCTTCTGATTCACCCTCCTAACTTTACCTTCTCCTTCTCCTTCTTCTGCTTCTTCTGATTCACCCTCCTGACTTCACCTTCTCCTTCTCCTTCTTCTGCTTCTTCTAATTCACCCTCCAGACTTCACCTTCTCCTTCTCCTTCTTCTGCTTCTTCTGATTCACCCTCCAGACTTCACCTTCTCCTTCTCCTTCTTCTGCTTCTTCTGATTGACCCTCCAGACCTCACCTTCTCCTTCTCCTTCTTCTACTTCTTCTGATTCACCCTCCAGACTTCATCTTCTCCTTCTCCTTCTTCTGCTTCTTCTGATTCACCCTCCAGACTTCACCTTCTCCTTCTCCTTCTTCTGCTTCTTCTGATTCACCCTCCAGACTTCACCTTCTCCTTCTCCTTCTTCTACTTCTTCTGATTCACCCTCCTGACTTCACCTTCTCCTTCTCCTTCTTCTGCTTCTTCTGCTTCACCCTCCAGACTTCACCTTCTCCTGCTCCTTCTTCTGCTTCTTCTGCTTCACCCTCCAGACTTCACCTTCTCCTTCTCCTTCTTCTGCTCCTTCTGCTTCACCCTCCTGACTTCACCTTCTCCTACTCCTTCTTCTACTTCTTCTGATTCACCCTCCAGACTTCACCTTCTCCTTCTCCTTCTTCTGCTTCTTCTGCTTCACCCTCCAGACTTCACCTTCTCCTTCTCCTTCTTCTGCTTCTTCTCCTTCGCCCTCCAGACTTCACCTTCTCCTTCTCCATCTTCTGCTTCTTCTGCTTCACTCTCCTGACTTCACCTTCTCCTTCTCCTTCTTCTACTTCTTCTGATTCACCCTCCAGACTTCACCTTCTCCTTCTCCTTCTTCTGCTTCTTCTGCTTCACCCTCCAGACTTCAGCTTCTCCTTCTCCTTCTTCTGCTTCTTCTGCTGCGCCCTCCAGACTTCACCTTCTCCTTCTCCTTCTTCTGCTTCTTCTGCCTCACCGTCCTGACTTCACCTTCTCCTTCTCCTTCTTCTACTTCTTCTGCTTCACCCCCCTGACTTCACCTGCTCCTTCTCCTTCTTCTGCTTCTTCTGATTCACCCTCCTAACTTCACCTTCTCCTTCTCCTTCTTCTGCTTCTTCTGATTCACCCTCCTGACTTCACCTTCTCCTTCTCCTTCTTCTGCTTCTTCTGATTCACCCTCCAGACTTCACTTTCTCCTTCTCCTTCTTCTGCTTCTTCTGTTTCACCCTCCAGACTTCACCTTCTCCTTCTCCTTCTTCTGCTTCTTCTGATTCACCCTCCAGACTTCATCTTCTCCTTCTCCTTCTTCTGCTTCTTCTGATTCACCCTCCAGACTTCACCTTCTCCTTCTCCTTCTTCTGCTTCTTCTGATTCACCCTCCAGACTTCACCTTCTCCTTCTCCTTCTTCTACTTCTTCTGATTCACCCTCCAGACTTCACCTTCTCCTTCTCCTTCTTCTACTTCTTCAGATTCACCCTCCAGTCTTCACCTTCTCCTTCTCCTTCTTCTGTTTCTTCTGCTTCACCCTCCAGACTTCACCTTCTCCTTCTCTTTCTTCTGCTTCTTCTGATTCACCCTCCAGACTTCACCTTCTCCTTCTCCTTCTTCTGATTCTTCTGATTCACCCTCCAAACTTCACCTTCTCCTTCTCCTTCTTCTGCTTCTTCTGATTCACCCTCCAGACTTCACCTTCTCCTTCTCCTTCTTCTGCTTCTTCTCATTCACCCTCCAGACTTCATCTTCTCCTTCTCCTTCTTCTGCTTCTTCTGATTCACCCTCCAGACTTCACCTTCTCCTTCTCCTTCTTCTGCTTCTTCTGATTCATCCTCCAGACTTCACCTTCTCCTTCTCTTTCTTCTGCTTCTTCTAATTCACCCTCCAGACTTCACCTTCTCCTTCTCCTTCTTCTGATTCTTCTGATTCACCCTCCAAACTTCACCTTCTCCTTCTCCTTCTTCTGCTTCTTCTGATTCACCCTCCTGACTTCACCTTCTCCTTCTCCTTATTCTGCTTCTTCTGTTTCACCCTCCAGACTTCACCTTCTCCTTCTCCTTCTTCTGCTTCTTCTGATTCACCCTCCAGACTTCACCTTCTCCTTCTCCTTCTTCTGCTTCTTCTGATTCACCCTCCAGACTTCACCTTCTCCTTCTCCTTCTTCTACTTCTTCTGATTCGCCCTCCAGACTTCACCTTCTCCTTCTCCTTCTTCTGCTTCTTCTGATTCACCCTCCAGACTTCACCTTCTCCTTCTCCTTCGTCTACTTCTTCTGATTCACCCTCCAGACTACACCTTCTCATTCTCCTTCTTCTACTTCTTCTGATTCACCCTCCAGACTTCACCTTCTCCTTCTCCTTCTTCTGTTTCTTCTGATTCACCCTCCAGACTTCACCTTCTCCTTCTCCTTCTTCTACTTCTTCTGATTCACCCTCCAGACTTCACCTTCTCCTTCTCCTTCTTCTACTTCTTCTGATTCACCCTCCAGACTTCACCTTCTCCTTCTCCTTCTTCTACTTCTTCTGCTTCTCCCTCCAGACTTCACCTTCTCCTTCTCCTTCTTCTGCTTCTTCTGATTGACCCTCCAGACCTCACCTTCTCCTTCTCCTTCTTCTACTTCTTCTGATTCACCCTCCAGACTTCATCTTCTCCTTCTCCTTCTTCTGCTTCTTCTGATTCACCCCCCAGACTTCACCTTCCCCTTCTCCTTCTTCTGCTTCTTCTGATTCATCCTCCGGACTTCACCTTCTCCTTCTCCTTCTTCTACTTCTTCTGATTCACCATCCTGACTTCACCTTCTCCTTCTCCTTCTTCTGCTTCTTCTGCTTCACCCTCCAGACTTCACCTTCTCCTGCTCCTTCTTCTGCTTCTTCTGCTTCACCCTCCAGACTTCACCTTCTCCTTCTCCTTCTTCTGCTTCTTCTGCTTCACCCTCCTGACTTCACCTTCTCCTTCTCCTTCTTCTACTTCTTCTGATTCACCCTCCAGACTTCACCTTCTCCTTCCCCTTCTTCTGCTTCTTCTGCTTCACCCTCCAGACTTCACCTTCTCCTTCTCCTTCTTCTGCTTCTTCTGCTTCGCCCTCCAGACTTCACCTTCTCCTTCTCCATCTTCTGCTTCTTCTGCTTCACTCTCCTGACTTCACCTTCTCCTTCTCCTTCTTCTACTTCTTCTGATTCACCCTCCAGACTTCACCTTCTCCTTCTCCTTCTTCTGCTTCTTCTGATTCACCCTCCAGACTTCACCTTCTCCTTCTCCTTCTTCTGCTTCTTCTGATTCACCCTCCAGACTTCACCTTCTCCTTCTCCTTCTTCTGCTTCTTCTGATTCACCCTCCTGACTTCACCTTCTCCTTCTCCTTATTCTGCTTCTTCTGTTTCACCCTCCAGACTTCACCTTCTCCTTCTCCTTCTTCTGCTTCTTCTGATTCACCCTCCAGACTTCACCTTCTCCTTCTCCTTCTTCTGCTTCTTCTGATTCACCCTCCAGACTTCACCTTCTCCTTCTCCTTCTTCTACTTCTTCTGATTCACCCTCCAGACTTCACCTTCTCCTTCTCCTTCTTCTGCTTCTTCTGATTCACCCTCCAGACTTCACCTTCTCCTTCTCCTTCGTCTACTTCTTCTGATTCACCCTCCAGACTACACCTTCTCATTCTCCTTCTTCTACTTCTTCTGATTCACCCTCCAGACTTCACCTTCTCCTTCTCCTTCTTCTGTTTCTTCTGATTCACCCTCCAGACTTCACCTTCTCCTTCTCCTTCTTCTACTTCTTCTGATTCACCCTCCAGACTTCACCTTCTCCTTCTCCTTCTTCTACTTCTTCTGATTCACCCTCCAGACTTTACCTTCTCCTTCTCCTTCTTCTACTTCTTCTGCTTCTCCCTCCAGACTTCACCTTCTCCTTCTCCTTCTTCTGCTTCTTCTGATTGACCCTCCAGACCTCACCTTCTCCTTCTCCTTCTTCTACTTCTTCTGATTCACCCTCCAGACTTCATCTTCTCCTTCTCCTTCTTCTGCTTCTTCTGATTCACCCCCCAGACTTCACCTTCCCCTTCTCCTTCTTCTGCTTCTTCTGATTCATCCTCCAGACTTCACCTTCTCCTTCTCCTTCTTCTACTTCTTCTGATTCACCATCCTGACTTCACCTTCTCCTTCTCCTTCTTCTGCTTCTTCTGCTTCACCCTCCAGACTTCACCTTCTCCTGCTCCTTCTTCTGCTTCTTCTGCTTCACCCTCCAGACTTCACCTTCTCCTTCTCCTTCTTCTGCTTCTTCTGCTTCACCCTCCTGACTTCACCTTCTCCTTCTCCTTCTTCTACTTCTTCTGATTCACCCTCCAGACTTCACCTTCTCCTTCTCCTTCTTCTGCTTCTTCTGCTTCACCCTCCAGACTTCACCTTCTCCTTCTCCTTCTTCTGCTTCTTCTGCTTCGCCCTCCAGACTTCACCTTCTCCTTCTCCATCTTCTGCTTCTTCTGCTTCACTCTCCTGACTTCACCTTCTCCTTCTCCTTCTTCTACTTCTTCTGATTCACCCTCCAGACTTCACCTTCTCCTTCTCCTTCTTCTGCTTCTTCTGCTTCACCCTCCAGACTTCAGCTTCTCCTTCTCCTTCTTCTGCTTCTTCTGCTGCGCCCTCCAGACTTCACCTTCTCCTTCTCCTTCTTCTGCTTCTTCTGCTTCACCGTCCTGACTTCACCTTCTCCTTCTCCTTCTTCTACTTCTTCTGCTTCACCCCCCTGACTTCACCTGCTCCTTCTCCTTCTTCTGCTTCTTCTGATTCACCCTCCTAACTACACCTTCTCCTTCTCCTTCTTCTGCTTCTTCTGATTCACCCTCCTGACTTCACCTTCTCCTTCTTCTGCTTCTTCTGATTCACCCTCCAAAGTTCACCTTCTCCTTCTCCTTCTTCTGCTTCTTCTGATTCACCCTCCAGACTTCACCTTCTCCTTCTCCTTCTTCTGCTTCTTCTGATTCACCCTCCAGACTTCATCTTCTCCTTCTCCTTCTTCTGCTTCTTCTGATTCACCCTCCAGACTTCACCTTCTCCTTCTCCTTCTTCTGCTTCTTCTGATTCACCCTCCAGACTTCACCTTCTCCTTCTCCTTCTTCTACTTCTTCTGCTTCACCCTCCTGACTTCACCTTCTCCTTCTCCTTCTTCTACTTCTTCTGATTCACCCTCCAGACTTCACCTTCTCCTTCTCCTTCTTCTGCTTCTTCTGCTTCACCCTCCAGACTTCACCTTCTCCTTCTCCTTCTTCTGCTTCTTCTGCTTCGCCCTCCAGACTTCACCTTCTCCTTCTCCATCTTCTGCTTCTTCTGCTTCACTCTCCTGACTTCACCTTCTCCTTCTCCTTCTTCTACTTCTTCTGATTCACCCTCCAGACTTCACCTTCTCCTTCTCCTTCTTCTGCTTCTTCTGCTTCACCCTCCAGACTTCAGCTTCTCCTTCTCCTTCTTCTGCTTCTTCTGCTGCGCCCTCCAGACTTCACCTTCTCCTTCTCCTTCTTCTGCTTCTTCTGCTTCACCGTCCTGACTTCACCTTCTCCTTCTCCTTCTTCTACTTCTTCTGCTTCACCCCCCTGACTTCACCTGCTCCTTCTCCTTCTTCTGCTTCTTCTGCTGCGCCCTCCAGACTTCACCTTCTCCTTCTCCTTCTTCTGCTTCTTCTGCTTCACCCTCCTGACTTCACCTTCTCCTTCTCCTTCTTCTACTTCTTCTGCTTCACCCCCCTGACTTCACCTGCTCCTTCTCCTTCTTCTGCTTCTTCTGATTCACTCTCCTAACTTTACCTTCTCCTTCTTCTGCTTCTTCTGATTCACCCTCCTGACTTCACCTTCTCCTTCTCCTTCTTCTGCTTCTTCTAATTCACCCTCCAGACTTCACCTTCTCCTTGTCCTTCTTCTGCTTCTTCTGATTCACCCTCCAGACTTCACCTTCTCCTTCTCCTTCTTCTGCTTCTTCTGATTGACCCTCCAGACCTCACCTTCTCCTTCTCCTTCTTCTACTTCTTCTGATTCACCCTCCAGACTTCATCTTCTCCTTCTTCTTCTTCTGCTTCTTCTGATTCAGCCCCCAGACTTCACCTTCTCCTTCTCCTTCTTCTGCTTCTTCTGATTCATCCTCCAGACTTCACCTTCTCCTTCTCCTTCTTCTACTTCTTCTGATTCACCATCCTGACTTCACCTTCTCCTTCTCCTTCTTCTGCTTCTTCTGCTTCACCCTCCAGACTTCAACTTCTCCTGCTCCTTCTTCTGCTTCTTCTGCTTCACCCTCCAGACTTCACCTTCTCCTTCTCCTTCTTCTGCATCTTCTGCTTCACCCTCCTGACTTCACCTTCTCCTTCTCCTTCTTCTACTTCTTCTGATTCACCCTCCAGACTTCACCTTCTCCTTCTCCTTCTTCTGCTTCTTCTGCTTCACCCTCCAGACTTTCCCTTCTCCTTCTCCTTCTTCTGCTTCTTCTGCTTCACCCTCCAGACTTCAGCTTCTCCTTCTCCTTCTTCTGCTTCTTCTGCTGCGCCCTCCAGACTTCACCTTCTCCTTCTCCTTCTTCTGCTTCTTCTGCTTCACCGTCCTGACTACACCTTCTCCTTCTCCTTCTTCTACTTCTTCTGCTTCACCCCCCTGACTTCACCTGCTCCTTCTCCTTCTTCTGCTTCTTCTGATTCACCCTCCTAACTACACCTTCTCCTTCTCCTTCTTCTGCTTCTTCTGATTCACCCTCCTGACTTCACCTTCTCCTTCTTCTGCTTCTTCTGATTCACCCTCCAGACTTCACCTTCTCCTTCTCCTTCTTCTGCTTCTTCTGATTCACCCTCCAGACTTCACCTTCTCCTTCTCCTTCTTCTGCTTCTTCTGATTCACCCTCCAGACTTCATCTTCTCCTTCTCCTTCTTCTGCTTCTTCTGATTCACCCTCCAGACTTCACCTTCTCCTTCTCCTTCTTCTGCTTCTTCTGATTCACCCTCCAGACTTCACCTTCTCCTTCTCCTTCTTCTACTTCTTCTGCTTCACCCTCCTGACTTCACCTTCTCCTTCTCCTTCTTCTACTTCTTCTGATTCACCCTCCAGACTTCACCTTCTCCTTCTCCTTCTTCTGCTTCTTCTGCTTCACCCTCCAGACTTCACCTTCTCCTTCTCCTTCTTCTGCTTCTTCTGCTTCGCCCTCCAGACTTCACCTTCTCCTTCTCCATCTTCTGCTTCTTCTGCTTCACTCTCCTGACTTCACCTTCTCCTTCTCCTTCTTCTACTTCTTCTGATTCTCCCTCCAGACTTCACCTTCTCCTTCGCTTTCTTCTGCTTCTTCTGCTTCACCCTCCAGACTTCAGCTTCTCCTTCTCCTTCTTCTGCTTCTTCTGCTGCGCCCTCCAGACTTCACCTTCTCCTTCTCCTTCTTCTGCTTCTTCTGCTTCACCGTCCTGACTTCACCTTCTCCTTCTCCTTCTTCTACTTCTTCTGCTTCACCCCCTGACTTCACCTGCTCCTTCTCCTTCTTCTGCTTCTTCTGATTCACCCTCCTAACTACACCTTCTCCTTCTCCTTCTTCTGCTTCTTCTGATTCACCCTCCTGACTTCACCTTCTCCTTCTCCTTCTTCTGCTTCTTCTGATTCACCCTCCAGACTTCACCTTCTCCTTCTCCTTCTTCTGCTTCTTCTGATTCACCCTCCAGACTTCACCTTCTCCTTCTCCTTCTTCTGCTTCTTCTGATTCACCCTCCAGACTTCATCTTCTCCTTCTCCTTCTTCTTCTTCTTCTGATTCACCCTCCAGACTTCACCTTCTCCTTCTCCTTCTTCTGCTTCTTCTGATTCACCCTCCAGACTTCACCTTCTCCTTCTCCTTCTTCTACTTCTTCTGATTCACCCTCCAGACTTCACCTTCTCCTTCTCCTTCTTATACTTCTTCAGATTCACCCTCCAGTCTTCACCTTCTCCTTCTCCTTCTTCTGTTTCTTCTGCTTCACCCTCCAGACTTCACCTTCTTCTTCTGTTTCTTCTGCTTCTTCTGATTCACCCTCCAGACTTCACCTTCTCCTTCTCCTTCTTCTGATTCTTCTGATTCACTCTCCAGACTTCACCTTCTCCTTCTCCTTCTTCTGCTTCTTCTGATTCACCCTCCTGACTTCACCTTCTCCTTCTCCTTCTTCTACTTCTTCTGATTCACCCTCCTGACTTCAACTTCTCCTTCTCCTTCTTCTACTTCTTCTGCTTCACCCTCCAGACTTCACCTTCTCCTTCTCCTTCTTCTACTTCTTCTGATTCACCCTCCAGACTTCACCTTCTCCTTCTCCTTCTTCTGCTTCTTCTGATTCACCCTCCAGACTTCACCTTCTCCTTCTCCTTATTCTGCTTCTTCTGATTCACCCTCCAGACTTCACCTTCTCCTTCTCCTTCTTCTGCTTCTTCTGATTCACCCTCCAGACTTCACCTTCTCCTTCTCCTTCTTCTGCTTCTTCTGATTCACCCTCCAGACTTCACCTTCTCCTTCTCCTTCTTCTGCTTCTTCTGATTCACCCTCCAGACTTCACCTTCTCCTTCTCCTTCTTCTACTCCTTCTGATTCACCCTCCAGACTTCACCTTCTCCTTCTCCTTCTTCTGCTTCTTCTGATTCACCCTCCAGACTTCACCTTCTCCTTCTCCTTATTCTGCTTCTTCTGATTCACCCTCCAGACTTCACCTTCTCCTTCTCCTTCTTCTGCTTCTTCTGATTCACCCTCCAGACTTCACCATCTCCTTCTCCTTCTTCTACTTCTTCTGATTCACCCTCCAGACTTCACCTTCTCCTTCTCCTTCTTCTGCTTCTTCTGATTCACCCTCCAGACTTCACCTTCTCCTTCTCCTTCTTCTACTTCTTCTGCTTCACCCTCCAGACTACACCTTCTCCTTCTCCTTCTTCTACTTCTTCTGATTCACCCTCCAGACTTCACCTTCTCCTTCTCCTTCTTCTGCTTCTTCTGATTCACCCTCCAGACTTCACCTTCTCCTTCTCCTTCTTCTACTTCTTCAGATTCACCCTCCAGTCTTCACCTTCTCCTTCTCCTTCTTCTGTTTCTTCTGCTTCACCCTCCAGACTTCACCTTCTCCTTCTCTTTCTTCTGCTTCTTCTGATTCACCCTCCAGACTTCACCTTCTCCTTCTCCTTCTTCTGATTCTTCTGATTCACCCTCCAAACTTCACCTTCTCCTTCTCCTTCTTCTGCTTCTTCTGATTCACCCTCCAGACTTCACCTTCTCCTTCTCCTTCTTCTGCTTCTTCTGCTGCGCCCTCCAGACTTCACCTTCTCCTTCTCCTTCTTCTGCTTCTTCTGCTTCACCGTCCTGACTTCACCTTCTCCTTCTCCTTCTTCTACTTCTTCTGCTTCACCCCCCTGACTTCACCTGCTCCTTCTCCTTCTTCTGCTTCTTCTGCTGCGCCCTCCAGACTTCACCTTCTCCTTCTCCTTCTTCTTCTTCTTCTGCTTCACCCTCCTGACTTCACCTTCTCCTTCTCCTTCTTCTACTTCTTCTGCTTCACCCCCCTGACTTCACCTGCTCCTTCTCCTTCTTCTGCTTCTTCTGATTCACCCTCCTAACTTTACCTTCTCCATCTCCTTCTTCTGATTCACCCTCCAGACTTCACCTTCTCCTTCTCCTTCTTCTACTTCTTCTGATTCACCCTCCAGACTTCACCTTCTCCTTCTCCTTCTTCTACTTCTTCTGCTTCTCCCTCCAGACTTCACCTTCTCCTTCTCCTTCTTCTGCTTCTTCTGATTGACCCTCCAGACCTCACCTTCTCCTTCTCCTTCTTCTACTTCTTCTGATTCACCCTCCAGACTTCATCTTCTCCTTCTCCTTCTTCTGCTTCTTCTGATTCACCCCCCAGACTTCACCTTCCCCTTCTCCTTCTTCTGCTTCTTCTGATTCATCCTCCGGACTTCACCTTCTCCTTCTCCTTCTTCTACTTCTTCTGATTCACCATCCTGACTTCACCTTCTCCTTCTCCTTCTTCTGCTTCTTCTGCTTCACCCTCCAGACTTCACCTTCTCCTGCTCCTTCTTCTGCTTCTTCTGCTTCACCCTCCAGACTTCACCTTCTCCTTCTCCTTCTTCTGCTTCTTCTGCTTCACCCTCCTGACTTCACCTTCTCCTTCGCCTTCTTCTACTTCTTCTGATTCACCCTCCAGACTTCACCTTCTCCTTCTCCTTCTTCTGCTTCTTCTGCTTCACCCTCCAGACTTCACCTTCTCCTTCTCCTTCTTCTGCTTCTTCTGCTTCGCCCTCCAGACTTCACCTTCTCCTTCTCCATCTTCTGCTTCTTCTGCTTCACTCTCCTGACTTCACCTTCTCCTTCTCCTTCTTCTACTTCTTCTGATTCACCCTCCAGACTTCACCTTCTCCTTCTCCTTCTTCTGCTTCTTCTGATTCACCCTCCAGACTTCACCTTCTCCTTCTCCTTCTTCTGCTTCTTCTGATTCACCCTCCAGACTTCACCTTCTCCTTCTCCTTCTTCTGCTTCTTCTGATTCACCCTCCTGACTTCACCTTCTCCTTCTCCTTATTCTGCTTCTTCTGTTTCACCCTCCAGACTTCACCTTCTCCTTCTCCTTCTTCTGCTTCTTCTGATTCACCCTCCAGACTTCACCTTCTCCTTCTCCTTCTTCTGCTTCTTCTGATTCACCCTCCAGACTTCACCTTCTCCTTCTCCTTCTTCTACTTCTTCTGATTCACCCTCCAGACTTCACCTTCTCCTTCTCCTTCTTCTGCTTCTTCTGATTCACCCTCCAGACTTCACCTTCTCCTTCTCCTTCGTCTACTTCTTCTGATTCACCCTCCAGACTACACCTTCTCATTCTCCTTCTTCTACTTCTTCTGATTCACCCTCCAGACTTCACCTTCTCTTCTCCTTCTTCTACTCCTTCTGATTCACCCTCCAGACTTCACCTTCTCCTTCTCCTTCTTCTACTTCTTCTGATTCACCCTCCAGACTTCACCTTCTCATTCTCCTTCTTCTACTTCTTCTGATTCACCCTCCAGACTTCACCTTCTCCTTCTCCTTCTTCTACTTCTTCTGCTTCTCCCTCCAGACCTCACCTTCTCCTTCTCCTTCTTCTACTTCTTCTGATTCACCCTCCAGACTTCATCTTCTCCTTCTCCTTCTTCTGCTTCTTCTGATTCACCCCCCAGACTTCACCTTCCCCTTCTCCTTCTTCTGCTTCTTCTGATTCATCCTCCAGACTTCACCTTCTCCTTCTCCTTCTTCTACTTCTTCTGATTCACCATCCTGACTTCACCTTCTCCTTCTCCTTCTTCTGCTTCTTCTGCTTCACCCTCCAGACTTCACCTTCTCCTGCTCCTTCTTCTGCTTCTTCTGCTTCACCCTCCAGACTTCACCTTCTCCTTCTCCTTCTTCTGCTTCTTCTGCTTCACCCTCCTGACTTCACCTTCTCCTTCTCCTTCTTCTACTTCATCTGATTCACCCTCCAGACTTCACCTTCTCCTTCTCCTTCTTCTGCTTCTTCTGCTTCACCCTCCAGACTTCACCTTCTCCTTCTCCTTCTTCTGCTTCTTCTGCTTCGCCCTCCAGACTTCACCTTCTCCTTCTCCATCTTCTGCTTCTTCTGCTTCACTCTCCTGACTTCACCTTCTCCTTCTCCTTCTTCTACTTCTTCTGATTCACCCTCCAGACTTCACCTTCTCCTTCTCCTTCTTCTGCTTCTTCTGCTTCACCCTCCAGACTTCAGCTTCTCCTTCTCCTTCTTCTGCTTCTTCTGCTGCGCCCTCCAGACTTCACCTTCTCCTTCTCCTTCTTCTGCTTCTTCTGCTTCACCGTCCTGACTTCACCTTCTCCTTCTCCTTCTTCTACTTCTTCTGCTTCACCCCCCTGACTTCACCTGCTCCTTCTCCTTCTTCTGCTTCTTCTGATTCACCCTCCTAACTACACCTTCTCCTTCTCCTTCTTCTGCTTCTTCTGATTCACCCTCCTGACTTCACCTTCTCCTTCTTCTGCTTCTTCTGATTCACCCTCCATACTTCACCTTCTCCTTCTCCTTCTTCTGCTTCTTCTGATTCACCCTCCAGACTTCACCTTCTCCTTCTCCTTCTTCTGCTTCTTCTGATTCACCCTCCAGACTTCATCTTCTCCTTCTCCTTCTTCTGCTTCTTCTGATTCACCCTCCAGACTTCACCTTCTCCTTCTCCTTCTTCTGCTTCTTCTGATTCACCCTCCAGACTTCACCTTCTCCTTCTCCTTCTTCTACTTCTTCTGCTTCACCCTCCTGACTTCACCTTCTCCTTCTCCTTCTTCTACTTCTTCTGATTCACCCTCCAGACTTCACCTTCTCCTTCTCCTTCTTCTGCTTCTTCTGCTTCACCCTCCAGACTTCACCTTCTCCTTCTCCTTCTTCTGCTTCTTCTGCTTCGCCCTCCAGACTTCACCTTCTCCTTCTCCATCTTCTGCTTCTTCTGCTTCACTCTCCTGACTTCACCTTCTCCTTCTCCTTCTTCTACTTCTTCTGATTCACCCTCCAGACTTCACCTTCTCCTTCTCCTTCTTCTGCTTCTTCTGCTTCACCCTCCAGACTTCAGCTTCTCCTTCTCCTTCTTCTGCTTCTTCTGCTGCGCCCTCCAGACTTCACCTTCTCCTTCTCCTTCTTCTGCTTCTTCTGCTTCACCGTCCTGACTTCACCTTCTCCTTCTCCTTCTTCTACTTCTTCTGCTTCACCCCCCTGACTTCACCTGCTCCTTCTCCTTCTTCTGCTTCTTCTGCTGCGCCCTCCAGACTTCACCTTCTCCTTCTCCTTCTTCTGCTTCTTCTGCTTCACCCTCCTGACTTCACCTTCTCCTTCTCCTTCTTCTACTTCTTCTGCTTCACCCCCCTGACTTCACCTGCTCCTTCTCCTTCTTCTGCTTCTTCTGATTCACCCTCCTAACTTTACCTTCTCCTTCTTCTGCTTCTTCTGATTCACCCTCCTGACTTCACCTTCTCCTTCTCCTTCTTCTGCTTCTTCTAATTCACCCTCCAGACTTCACCTTCTCCTTGTCCTTCTTCTGCTTCTTCTGATTCACCCTCCAGACTTCACCTTCTCCTTCTCCTTCTTCTGCTTCTTCTGATTGACCCTCCAGACCTCACCTTCTCCTTCTCCTTCTTCTACTTCTTCTGATTCACCCTCCAGACTTCATCTTCTCCTTCTTCTTCTTCTGCTTCTTCTGATTCAGCCCCCAGACTTCACCTTCTCCTTCTCCTTCTTCTGCTTCTTCTGATTCATCCTCCAGACTTCACCTTCTCCTTCTCCTTCTTCTACTTCTTCTGATTCACCATCCTGACTTCACCTTCTCCTTCTCCTTCTTCTGCTTCTTCTGCTTCACCCTCCAGACTTCAACTTCTCCTGCTCCTTCTTCTGCTTCTTCTGCTTCACCCTCCAGACTTCACCTTCTCCTTCTCCTTCTTCTGCATCTTCTGCTTCACCCTCCTGACTTCACCTTCTCCTTCTCCTTCTTCTACTTCTTCTGATTCACCCTCCAGACTTCACCTTCTCCTTCTCCTTCTTCTGCTTCTTCTGCTTCACCCTCCAGACTTTCCCTTCTCCTTCTCCTTCTTCTGCTTCTTCTGCTTCACCCTCCAGACTTCAGCTTCTCCTTCTCCTTCTTCTGCTTCTTCTGCTGCGCCCTCCAGACTTCACCTTCTCCTTCTCCTTCTTCTGCTTCTTCTGCTTCACCGTCCTGACTACACCTTCTCCTTCTCCTTCTTCTACTTCTTCTGCTTCACCCCCCTGACTTCACCTGCTCCTTCTCCTTCTTCTGCTTCTTCTGATTCACCCTCCTAACTACACCTTCTCCTTCTCCTTCTTCTGCTTCTTCTGATTCACCCTCCTGACTTCACCTTCTCCTTCTTCTGCTTCTTCTGATTCACCCTCCAGACTTCACCTTCTCCTTCTCCTTCTTCTGCTTCTTCTGATTCACCCTCCAGACTTCACCTTCTCCTTCTCCTTCTTCTGCTTCTTCTGATTCACCCTCCAGACTTCATCTTCTCCTTCTCCTTCTTCTGCTTCTTCTGATTCACCCTCCAGACTTCACCTTCTCCTTCTCCTTCTTCTGCTTCTTCTGATTCACCCTCCAGACTTCACCTTCTCCTTCTCCTTCTTCTACTTCTTCTGCTTCACCCTCCTGACTTCACCTTCTCCTTCTCCTTCTTCTACTTCTTCTGATTCACCCTCCAGACTTCACCTTCTCCTTCTCCTTCTTCTGCTTCTTCTGCTTCACCCTCCAGACTTCACCTTCTCCTTCTCCTTCTTCTGCTTCTTCTGCTTCGCCCTCCAGACTTCACCTTCTCCTTCTCCATCTTCTGCTTCTTCTGCTTCACTCTCCTGACTTCACCTTCTCCTTCTCCTTCTTCTACTTCTTCTGATTCTCCCTCCAGACTTCACCTTCTCCTTCTCTTTCTTCTGCTTCTTCTGCTTCACCCTCCAGACTTCAGCTTCTCCTTCTCCTTCTTCTGCTTCTTCTGCTGCGCCCTCCAGACTTCACCTTCTCCTTCTCCTTCTTCTGCTTCTTCTGCTTCACCGTCCTGACTTCACCTTCTCCTTCTCCTTCTTCTACTTCTTCTGCTTCACCCCCTGACTTCACCTGCTCCTTCTCCTTCTTCTGCTTCTTCTGATTCACCCTCCTAACTACACCTTCTCCTTCTCCTTCTTCTGCTTCTTCTGATTCACCCTCCTGACTTCACCTTCTCCTTCTCCTTCTTCTGCTTCTTCTGATTCACCCTCCAGACTTCACCTTCTCCTTCTCCTTCTTCTGCTTCTTCTGATTCACCCTCCAGACTTCACCTTCTCCTTCTCCTTCTTCTGCTTCTTCTGATTCACCCTCCAGACTTCATCTTCTCCTTCTCCTTCTTCTTCTTCTTCTGATTCACCCTCCAGACTTCACCTTCTCCTTCTCCTTCTTCTGCTTCTTCTGATTCACCCTCCAGACTTCACCTTCTCCTTCTCCTTCTTCTACTTCTTCTGATTCACCCTCCAGACTTCACCTTCTCCTTCTCCTTCTTATACTTCTTCAGATTCACCCTCCAGTCTTCACCTTCTCCTTCTCCTTCTTCTGTTTCTTCTGCTTCACCCTCCAGACTTCACCTTCTTCTTCTGTTTCTTCTGCTTCTTCTGATTCACCCTCCAGACTTCACCTTCTCCTTCTCCTTCTTCTGATTCTTCTGATTCACTCTCCAGACTTCACCTTCTCCTTCTCCTTCTTCTGCTTCTTCTGATTCACCCTCCTGACTTCACCTTCTCCTTCTCCTTCTTCTACTTCTTCTGATTCACCCTCCTGACTTCAACTTCTCCTTCTCCTTCTTCTACTTCTTCTGCTTCACCCTCCAGACTTCACCTTCTCCTTCTCCTTCTTCTACTTCTTCTGATTCACCCTCCAGACTTCACCTTCTCCTTCTCCTTCTTCTGCTTCTTCTGATTCACCCTCCAGACTTCACCTTCTCCTTCTCCTTATTCTGCTTCTTCTGATTCACCCTCCAGACTTCACCTTCTCCTTCTCCTTCTTCTGCTTCTTCTGATTCACCCTCCAGACTTCACCTTCTCCTTCTCCTTATTCTGCTTCTTCTGATTCACCCTCCAGACTTCACCTTCTCCTTCTCCTTCTTCTGCTTCTTCTGATTCACCCTCCAGACTTCACCATCTCCTTCTCCTTCTTCTACTTCTTCTGATTCACCCTCCAGACTTCACCTTCTCCTTCTCCTTCTTCTGCTTCTTCTGATTCACCCTCCAGACTTCACCTTCTCCTTCTCCTTCTTCTACTTCTTCTGCTTCACCCTCCAGACTACACCTTCTCCTTCTCCTTCTTCTACTTCTTCTGATTCACCCTCCAGACTTCACCTTCTCCTTCTCCTTCTTCTGCTTCTTCTGATTCACCCTCCAGACTTCACCTTCTCCTTCTCCTTCTTCTACTTCTTCAGATTCACCCTCCAGTCTTCACCTTCTCCTTCTCCTTCTTCTGTTTCTTCTGCTTCACCCTCCAGACTTCACCTTCTCCTTCTCTTTCTTCTGCTTCTTCTGATTCACCCTCCAGACTTCACCTTCTCCTTCTCCTTCTTCTGATTCTTCTGATTCACCCTCCAAACTTCACCTTCTCCTTCTCCTTCTTCTGCTTCTTCTGATTCACCCTCCAGACTTCACCTTCTCCTTCTCCTTCTTCTGCTTCTTCTGCTGCGCCCTCCAGACTTCACCTTCTCCTTCTCCTTCTTCTGCTTCTTCTGCTTCACCGTCCTGACTTCACCTTCTCCTTCTCCTTCTTCTACTTCTTCTGCTTCACCCCCCTGACTTCACCTGCTCCTTCTCCTTCTTCTGCTTCTTCTGCTGCGCCCTCCAGACTTCACCTTCTCCTTCTCCTTCTTCTTCTTCTTCTGCTTCACCCTCCTGACTTCACCTTCTCCTTCTCCTTCTTCTACTTCTTCTGCTTCACCCCCCTGACTTCACCTGCTCCTTCTCCTTCTTCTGCTTCTTCTGATTCACCCTCCTAACTTTACCTTCTCCATCTCCTTCTTCTGATTCACCCTCCTGACTTCACCTTCTCCTTCTCCTTCTTCTGCTTCTTCTAATTCACCCTCCAGACTTCACCTTCTCCTTGTCCTTCTTCTGCTTCTTCTGATTCACCCTCCAGACTTCACCTTCTCCTTCTCCTTCTTCTGCTTCTTCTGATTGACCCTCCAGACCTCACCTTCTCCTTTTCCTTCTTCTACTTTATCTGATTCACCCTCCAGACTTCATCTTCTCCTTCTCCTTCTTCTGCTTCTTCTGATTCACCCCCCAGACTTCACCTTCTCCTTCTCCTTCTTCTGCTTCTTCTGATTCATCCTCCAGACTTCACCTTCTCCTTGTCCTTCTTCTACTTCTTCTGATTCACCATCCTGACTTCACCTTCTCCTTCTCCTTCTTCTGCTTCTTCTGCTTCACCCTCCAGACTTCTCCTTCTCCTGCTCCTTCTTCTGCTTCTTCTGCTTCACCCTCCAGACTTCACCTTCTCCTTCTCCATCTTCTGCTTCTTCTGCTTCACTCTCCTGACTTCACCTTCTCCTTCTCCTTCTTCTACTTCTTCTGATTCCCCCTCCAGACTTCACCTTCTCCTTCTCCTTCTTCTGCTTCTTCTGCTTCACCCTCCAGACTTCAGCTTCTCCTTCTCCTTCTTCTGCTTCTTCTGCTGCGCCCTCCAGACTTCACCTTCTCCTTCTCCTTCTTCTGCTTCTTCTGCTTCACCGTCCTGACTTCACCTTCTCCTTCTCCTTCTTCTACTTCTTTTGCTTCACCCCCCTGACTTCACCTGCTCCTTCTCCTTGTTCTGCTTCTTCTGATTCACCCTCCTAACTACACCTTCTCCTTCTCCTTCTTCTGCTTCTTCTGATTCACCCTCCTGACTTCACCTTCTCCTTCTTCTGCTTCTTCTGATTCACCCTCCAGACTTCACCTTCTCCTTCTCCTTCTTCTGCTTCTTCTGATTCACCCTCCAGACTTCACCTTCTCCTTCTCCTTCTTCTGCTTCTTCTGATTCACCCTCCAGACTTCATCTTCTCCTTCTCCTTCTTCTGCTTCTTCTGATTCACCCTCCAGACTTCACCTTCTCCTTCTCCTTCTTCTGCTTCTTCTGATTCACCCTCCAGACTTCACCTTCTCCTTCTCCTTCTTCTACTTCTTCTGCTTCACCCTCCTGACTTCACCTTCTCCTTCTCCTTCTTCTACTTCTTCTGATTCACCCTCCAGACTTCATCTTCTCCTTCTCCTTCTTCTACTTCTTCTGATTCACCCTCCTGACTTCAACTTCTCCTTCTCCTTCTTCTGCTTCTTCTGCTTCACCCTCCAGACTTCACCTTCTCCTGCTCCTTCTTCTGCTTCTTCTGCTTCACCCTCCAGACTTCACCTTCTCCTTCTCCTTCTTCTGCTTCTTCTGCTTCACCCTCCTGACTTCACCTTCTCCTACTCCTTCTTCTACTTCTTCTGATTCACCCTCCAGACTTCACCTTCTCCTTCTCCTTCTTCTGCTTCTTCTGCTTCACCCTCCAGACTTCACCTTCTCCTTCTCCTTCTTCTGCTTCTTCTCCTTCGCCCTCCAGACTTCACCTTCTCCTTCTCCATCTTCTGCTTCTTCGGCTTCACTCTCCTGACTTCACCTTCTCCTTCTCCTTCTTCTACTTCTTCTGATTCACCCTCCAGACTTCACCTTCTCCTTCTCCTTCTTCTGCTTCTTCTGCTTCACCCTCCAGACTTCAGCTTCTCCTTCTCCTTGTTCTGCTTCTTCTGCTGCGCCCTCCAGACTTCACCTTCTCCTTCTCCTTCTTCTGCTTCTTCTGCTTCACCGTCCTGACTTCACCTTCTCCTTCTCCTTCTTCTACTTCTTCTGCTTCACCCCCCTGACTTCACCTGCTCCTTCTCCTTCTTCTGCTTCTTCTGATTCACCCTCCTAACTTCACCTTCTCCTTCTCCTTCTTCTGCTTCTTCTGATTCACCCTCCTGACTTCACCTTCTCCTTCTCCTTCTTCTGCTTCTTCTGATTCACCCTCCAGACTTCACCTTCTCCTTCTCCTTCTTCTGCTTCTTCTGTTTCACCCTCCAGACTTCACCTTCTCCTTCTCCTTCTTCTGCTTCTTCTGATTCACCCTCCAGACTTCATCTTCTCCTTCTCCTTCTTCTGCTTCTTCTGATTCACCCTCCAGACTTCACCTTCTCCTTCTCCTTCTTCTGCTTCTTCTGATTCACCCTCCAGACTTCACCTTCTCCTTCTTCTTCTTCTACTTCTTCTGATTCACCCTGCAGACTTCACCTTCTCCTTCTCCTTCTTCTACTTCTTCAGATTCACCCTCCAGTCTTCACCTTCTCCTTCTCCTTCTTCTGTTTCTTCTGCTTCACCCTCCAGACTTCACCTTCTCCTTCTCTTTCTTCTGCTTCTTCTGATTCACCCTCCAGACTTCACCTTCTCCTTCTCCTTCTTCTGATTCTTCTGATTCACCCTCCAAACTTCACCTTCTCCTTCTCCTTCTTCTGCTTCTTCTGATTCACCCTCCAGACTTCACCTTCTCCTTCTCCTTCTTCTGCTTCTTCTGATTCACCCTCCAGACTTCATCTTCTCCTTCTCCTTCTTCTGCTTCTTCTGATTCACCCTCCAGACTTCACCTTCTCCTTCTCCTTCTTCTGCTTCTTCTGATTCATCCTCCAGACTTCACCTTCTCCTTCTCTTTCTTCTGCTTCTTCTGATTCACCCTCCAGACTTCACCTTCTCCTTCTCCTTCTTCTGATTCTTCTGATTCACCCTCCAAACTTCACCTTCTCCTTCTCCTTCTTCTGCTTCTTCTGATTCACCCTCCTGACTTCACCTTCTCCTTCTCCTTATTCTGCTTCTTCTGTTTCACCCTCCAGACTTCACCTTCTCCTTCTCCTTCTTCTGCTTCTTCTGATTCACCCTCCAGACTTCACCTTCTCCTTCTCCTTCTTCTGCTTCTTCTGATTCACCCTCCAGACTTCACCTTCTCCTTCTCCTTCTTCTACTTCTTCTGATTCACCCTCCAGACTTCACCTTCTCCTTCTCCTTCTTCTGCTTCTTCTGATTCACCCTCCAGACTTCACCTTCTCCTTCTCCTTCGTCTACTTCTTCTGATTCACCCTCCAGACTACACCTTCTCATTCTCCTTCTTCTACTTCTTCTGATTCACCCTCCAGACTTCACCATCTCCTTCTCCTTCTTCTGTTTCTTCTGATTCACCCTCCAGACTTCACCTTCTCCTTCTCCTTCTTCTACTTCTTCTGATTCACCCTCCAGACTTCACCTTCTCCTTCTCCTTCTTCTACTTCTTCTGATTCACCCTCCAGACTTCACCTTCTCCTTCTCCTTCTTCTACTTCTTCTGCTTCTCCCTCCAGACTTCACCTTATCCTTCTCCTTCTTCTGCTTCTTCTGATTCACCCTCCAGACTTCACCTTCTCATTCTCCTTCTTCTACTTCTTCTGATTCACCCTCCAGACTTCATCTTCTCCTTCTCCTTCTTCTGCTTCTTCTGATTCACCCCCCAGACTTCACCTTCTCCTTCTCCTTCTTCTGCTTCTTCTGATTCATCCTCCAGACTTCACCTTCTCCTTCTCCTTCTTCTACTTCTTCTGATTCACCATCCTGACTTCACCTTCTCCTTCTCCTTCTTCTGCTTCTTCTGCTTCACCCTCCAGACTTCACCTTCTCCTGCTCCTTCTTCTGCTTCTTCTGCTTCACCCTCCAGACTTCACCTTCTCCTTCTCCTTCTTCTGCTTCTTCTGCTTCACCCTCCAGACTTCACCTTCTCCTTCTCCTTCTTCTACTTCTTCTGATTCACCCTCCAGACTTCACCTTCTCCTTCTCCTTCTTCTGCTTCTTCTGCTTCACCCTCCAGACTTCACCTTCTCCTTCTCCTTCTTCTGCTTCTTCTGCTTCGCCCTCCAGACTTCACCTTCTCCTTCTCCATCTTCTGCTTCTTCTGCTTCACTCTCCTGACTTCACCTTCTCCTTCTCCTTCTTCTACTTCTTCTGATTCACCCTCCAGACTTCACCTTCTCCTTCTCCTTCTTCTGCTTCTTCTGCTTCACCCTCCAGACTTCAGCTTCTCCTTCTCCTTCTTCTGCTTCTTCTGCTGCGCCCTCCAGACTTCACCTTCTCCTTCTCCTTCTTCTGCTTCTTCTGCTTCACCGTCCTGACTTCACCTTCTCCTTCTCCTTCTTCTACTTCTTCTGCTTCACCCCCCTGACTTCACCTGCTCCTTCTCCTTCTTCTGCTTCTTCTGATTCACCCTCCTAACTACACCTTCTCCTTCTCCTTCTTCTGCTTCTTCTGATTCACCCTCCTGACTTCACCTTCTCCTTCTTCTGCTTCTTCTGATTCACCCTCCATACTTCACCTTCTCCTTCTCCTTCTTCTGCTTCTTCTGATTCACCCTCCAGACTTCACCTTCTCCTTCTCCTTCTTCTGCTTCTTCTGATTCACCCTCCAGACTTCATCTTCTCCTTCTCCTTCTTCTGCTTCTTCTGATTCACCCTCCAGACTTCACCTTCTCCTTCTCCTTCTTCTGCTTCTTCTGATTCACCCTCCAGACTTCACCTTCTCCTTCTCCTTCTTCTACTTCTTCTGCTTCACCCTCCTGACTTCACCTTCTCCTTCTCCTTCTTCTACTGTTTCTGATTCACCCTCCAGACTTCACCTTCTCCTTCTCCTTCTTCTGCTTCTTCTGCTTCACCCTCCAGACTTCACCTTCTCCTTCTCCTTCTTCTGCTTCTTCTGCTTCGCCCTCCAGACTTCACCTTCTCCTTCTCCATCTTCTGCTTCTTCTGCTTCACTCTCCTGACTTCACCTTCTCCTTCTCCTTCTTCTACTTCTTCTGATTCACCCTCCAGACTTCACCTTCTCCTTCTCCTTCTTCTGCTTCTTCTGCTTCACCCTCCAGACTTCAGCTTCTCCTTCTCCTTCTTCTGCTTCTTCTGCTGCGCCCTCCAGACTTCACCTTCTCCTTCTCCTTCTTCTGCTTCTTCTGCTTCACCGTCCTGACTTCACCTTCTCCTTCTCCTTCTTCTACTTCTTCTGCTTCACCCCCCTGACTTCACCTGCTCCTTCTCCTTCTTCTGCTTCTTCTGCTCCGCCCTCCAGACTTCACCTTCTCCTTCTCCTTCTTCTGCTTCTTCTGCTTCACCCTCCTGACTTCACCTTCTCCTTCTCCTTCTTCTACTTCTTCTGCTTCACCCCCCTGACTTCACCTGCTCCTTCTCCTTCTTCTGCTTCTTCTGATTCACCCTCCTAACTTTACCTTCTCCTTCTCCTTCTTCTGCTTCTTCTGATTCACCCTCCTGACTTCACCTTCTCCTTCTCCTTCTTCTGCTTCTTCTAATTCACCCTCCAGATTTCACCTTCTCCTTGTCCTTCTTCTGCTTCTTCTGATTCACCCTCCAGACTTCACCTTCTCCTTCTCCTTCTTCTGCTTCTTCTGATTGACCCTCCAGACCTCACCTTCTCCTTCTCCTTCTTCTACTTCTTCTGATTCACCCTCCAGACTTCATCTTCTCCTTCTCCTTCTTCTGCTTCTTCTGATTCACCCCCCAGACTTCACCTTCTCCTTCTCCTTCTTCTGCTTCTTCTGATTCATTCTCCAGACTTCACCTTCTCCTTCTCCTTCTTCTACTTCTTCTGATTCACCATCCTGACTTCACCTTCTCCTTCTCCTTCTTCTGCTTCTTCTGCTTCACCCTCCAGACTTCACCTTCTCCTGCTCCTTCTTCTGCTTCTTCTGCTTCACCCTCCAGACTTCACCTTCTCCTTCTCCTTCTTCTGCTTCTTCTGCTTCACCCTCCTGACTTCACCTTCTCCTTCTCCTTCTTCTACTTCTTCTGATTCACCCTCCAGACTTCACCTTCTCCTTCTCCTTCTTCTGCTTCTTCTGCTTCACCCTCCAGACTTCACCTTCTCCTTCTCCTTCTTCTGCTTCTTCTGCTTCACCCTCCAGACTTCAGCTTCTCCTTCTCCTTCTTCTGCTTCTTCTGCTGCGCCCTCCAGACTTCACCTTCTCCTTCTCCTTCTTCTGCTTCTTCTGCTTCACCGTCCTGACTTCACCTTCTCCTTCTCCTTCTTCTACTTCTTCTGCTTCACCCCCCTGACTTCACCTGCTCCTTCTCCTTCTTCTGCTTCTTCTGATTCACCCTCCTAACTACACCTTCTCCTTCTCCTTCTTCTGCTTCTTCTGATTCACCCTCCTGACTTCACCTTCTCCTTCTTCTGATTCTTCTGATTCACCCTCCAAACTTCACCTTCTCCTTCTCCTTCTTCTGCTTCTTCTGATTCACCCTCCTGACTTCACCTTCTCCTTCTCCTTATTCTGCTTCTTCTGTTTCACCCTCCAGACTTCACCTTCTCCTTCTCCTTCTTCTGCTTCTTCTGATTCACCCTCCAGACTTCACCTTCTCCTTCTCCTTCTTCTGCTTCTTCTGATTCACCCTCCAGACTTCACCTTCTCCTTCTCCTTCTTCTACTTCTTCTGATTCACCCTCCAGACTTCACCTTCTCCTTCTCCTTCTTCTGCTTCTTCTGATTCACCCTCCAGACTTCACCTTCTCCTTCTCCGTCGTCTACTTCTTCTGATTCACCCTCCAGACTACACCTTCTCATTCTCCTTCTTCTACTTCTTCTGATTCACCCTCCAGACTTCACCTTCTCCTTCTCCTTCTTCTGTTTCTTCTGATTCACCCTCCAGACTTCACCTTCTCCTTCTCCTTCTTCTACTTCTTCTGATTCACCCTCCAGACTTCACCTTCTCCTTCTCCTTCTTCTACTTCTTCTGATTCACCCTCCAGACTTCACCTTCTCCTTCTCCTTCTTCTACTTCTTCTGCTTCTCCCTCCAGACTGCACCTTCTCCTTCTCCTTCTTCTGCTTCTTCTGATTCACCCTCCAGACTTCACCTTCTCATTCTCCTTCTTCTACTTCTTCTGATTCACCCTCCAGACTTCACCTTCTCCTTCTCCTTCTTCTACTTCTTCTGGTTCACCCTCCAGACTTCACCTTCTCCTTCTCCTTCTTCTACTTCTTCCGATTCACCCTCCTGACTTCACCTTCTCCTTCTCCTTCTTCTGCGTCTTCTGCTTCACCCTCCTGACTTCACCTTCTCCTTCTCCTTCTTCTACTTCTTCTGATTCACCCTCCAGACTTCACCTTCTCCTTCTCCTTCTTCTGCTTCTTCTGCTTCACCCTCCAGACTTCACCTTCTCCTTCTCCTTCTTCTACTTCTTCTGCTTCGCCCTCCAGACATCACCTTCTCCTTCTCCTTCTTCTGCTTCTTCTGCTTCACCCTCCAGACTTCACCTTCTCCTTCTCCTTCGTCTGCTTCTTCTGCTTCACTCTCCTGACTTCACCTTCTCCTTCACCTTCTTCTACTTCTTCTGATTCACCCTCCAGACTTCACCTTCTCCTTCTCCTTCTTCTGCTTCTTCTGCTTCACCCTCCAGACTTCACCTTCTCCTTCTCCTTCTTCTGCTTCTTCTGCTGCGCCCTCCAGACTTCACCTTCTCCTTCTCCTTCTTCTGCTTCTTCTGCTTCACCCTCCTGACTTCACCTTCTCCTTCTCCTTCTTCTACTTCTTCTGCTTCACCCCCCTGACTTCACCTGCTCCTTCTCCTTCTTCTGCTTCTTCTGATTCACCCTCCTAACTTTACCTTCTCCTTCTCCTTCTTCTGCTTCTTCTGATTCACCCTCCTGACTTCACCTTCTCCTTCTCCTTCTTCTGCTTCTTCTAATTCACCCTCCAGACTTCACCTTCTCCTTGTCCTTCTTCTGCTTCGTCTGATTCACCCTCCAGACTTCACCTTCTCCTTCTCCTTCTTCTGCTTCTTCTGATTGACCCTCCAGACCTCACCTTCTCCTTCTCCTTCTTCTACTTCTTCTGATTCACCCTCCAGACTTCATCTTCTCCTTCTCCTTCTTCTGCTTCTTCTGATTCACCCCCCAGACTTCACCTTCTCCTTCTCCTTCTTCTGCTTCTTCTGATTCATCCTCCAGACTTCACCTTCTCCTTCTCCTTCTTCTACTTCTTCTGATTCACCATCCTGACTTCACCTTCTCCTTCTCCTTCTTCTGCTTCTTCTGCTTCACCCTCCAGACTTCACCTTCTCCTGCTCCTTCTTCTGCTTCTTCTGCTTCACCCTCCAGACTTCACCTTCTCCTTCTCCTTCTTCTGCTTCTTCTGCTTCACACTCCTGACTTCACCTTCTCCTTCTCCTTCTTCTACTTCTTCTGATTCACCCTCCAGACTTCAGCTTCTCCTTCTCCTTCTTCTGCTTCTTCTGCTTCACCCTCCAGACTTCACCTTCTCCTTCTCCTTCTTCTGCTTCTTCTGCTTCACCGTCCTGACTTCACCTTCTCCTTCTCCTTCTTCTACTTCTTCTGCTTCACCCCCCTGACTTCACCTGCTCCTTCTCCTTCTTCTGCTTCTTCTGATTCACCCTCCTAACTACACCTTCTCCTTCTCCTTCTTCTACTTCTTCTGCTTCACCCCCCTGACTTCACCTGCTCCTTCTCCTTCTTCTGCTTCTTCTGATTCACCCTCCTAACTACACCTTCTCCTTCTCCTTCTTCTGCTTCTTCTGATTCACCCTCCTGACTTCACCTTCTCCTTCTTCTGATTCTTCTGATTCACCCTCCAAACTTCACCTTCTCCTTCTCCTTCTTCTGCTTCTTCTGATTCACCCTCCTGACTTCACCTTCTCCTTCTCCTTATTCTGCTTCTTCTGTTTCACCCTCCAGACTTCACCTTCTCCTTCTCCTTCTTCTGCTTCTTCTGATTCACCCTCCAGACTTCACCTTCTCCTTCTCCTTCTTCTGCTTCTTCTGATTCACCCTCCAGACTTCACCTTCTCCTTCTCCTTCTTCTACTTCTTCTGATTCACCCTCCAGACTTCACCTTCTCCTTCTCCTTCTTCTGCTTCTTCTGATTCACCCTCCAGACTTCACCTTCTCCTTCTCCGTCGTCTACTTCTTCTGATTCACCCTCCAGACTACACCTTCTCATTCTCCTTCTTCTACTTCTTCTGATTCACCCTCCAGACTTCACCTTCTCCTTCTCCTTCTTCTGTTTCTTCTGATTCACCCTCCAGACTTCACCTTCTCCTTCTCCTTCTTCTACTTCTTCTGATTCACCCTCCAGACTTCACCTTCTCCTTCTCCTTCTTCTACTTCTTCTGATTCACCCTCCAGACTTCACCTTCTCCTTCTCCTTCTTCTACTTCTTCTGCTTCTCCCTCCAGACTGCACCTTCTCCTTCTCCTTCTTCTGCTTCTTCTGATTCACCCTCCAGACTTCACCTTCTCATTCTCCTTCTTCTACTTCTTCTGATTCACCCTCCAGACTTCACCTTCTCCTTCTCCTTCTTCTACTTCTTCTGGTTCACCCTCCAGACTTCACCTTCTCCTTCTCCTTCTTCTACTTCTTCCGATTCACCCTCCTGACTTCACCTTCTCCTTCTCCTTCTTCTGCGTCTTCTGCTTCACCCTCCTGACTTCACCTTCTCCTTCTCCTTCTTCTACTTCTTCTGATTCACCCTCCAGACTTCACCTTCTCCTTCTCCTTCTTCTGCTTCTTCTGCTTCACCCTCCAGACTTCACCTTCTCCTTCTCCTTCTTCTACTTCTTCTGCTTCGCCCTCCAGACATCACCTTCTCCTTCTCCTTCTTCTGCTTCTTCTGCTTCACCCTCCAGACTTCACCTTCTCCTTCTCCTTCGTCTGCTTCTTCTGCTTCACTCTCCTGACTTCACCTTCTCCTTCACCTTCTTCTACTTCTTCTGATTCACCCTCCAGACTTCACCTTCTCCTTCTCCTTCTTCTGCTTCTTCTGCTTCACCCTCCAGACTTCACCTTCTCCTTCTCCTTCTTCTGCTTCTTCTGCTGCGCCCTCCAGACTTCACCTTCTCCTTCTCCTTCTTCTGCTTCTTCTGCTTCACCCTCCTGACTTCACCTTCTCCTTCTCCTTCTTCTACTTCTTCTGCTTCACCCCCCTGACTTCACCTGCTCCTTCTCCTTCTTCTGCTTCTTCTGATTCACCCTCCTAACTTTACCTTCTCCTTCTCCTTCTTCTGCTTCTTCTGATTCACCCTCCTGACTTCACCTTCTCCTTCTCCTTCTTCTGCTTCTTCTAATTCACCCTCCAGACTTCACCTTCTCCTTGTCCTTCTTCTGCTTCGTCTGATTCACCCTCCAGACTTCACCTTCTCCTTCTCCTTCTTCTGCTTCTTCTGATTGACCCTCCAGACCTCACCTTCTCCTTCTCCTTCTTCTACTTCTTCTGATTCACCCTCCAGACTTCATCTTCTCCTTCTCCTTCTTCTGCTTCTTCTGATTCACCCCCCAGACTTCACCTTCTCCTTCTCCTTCTTCTGCTTCTTCTGATTCATCCTCCAGACTTCACCTTCTCCTTCTCCTTCTTCTACTTCTTCTGATTCACCATCCTGACTTCACCTTCTCCTTCTCCTTCTTCTGCTTCTTCTGCTTCACCCTCCAGACTTCACCTTCTCCTGCTCCTTCTTCTGCTTCTTCTGCTTCACCCTCCAGACTTCACCTTCTCCTTCTCCTTCTTCTGCTTCTTCTGCTTCACACTCCTGACTTCACCTTCTCCTTCTCCTTCTTCTACTTCTTCTGATTCACCCTCCAGACTTCAGCTTCTCCTTCTCCTTCTTCTGCTTCTTCTGCTTCACCCTCCAGACTTCACCTTCTCCTTCTCCTTCTTCTGCTTCTTCTGCTTCACCGTCCTGACTTCACCTTCTCCTTCTCCTTCTTCTACTTCTTCTGCTTCACCCCCCTGACTTCACCTGCTCCTTCTCCTTCTTCTGCTTCTTCTGATTCACCCTCCTAACTACACCTTCTCCTTCTCCTTCTTCTGCTTCTTCTGATTCACCCTCCTGACTTCACCTTCTCCTTCTTCTGCTTCTTCTGATTCACCCTCCATACTTCACCTTCTCCTTCTCCTTCTTCTGCTTCTTCTGATTCACCCTCCAGACTTCACCTTCTCCTTCTCCTTCTTCTGCTTCTTCTGATTCACCCTCCAGACTTCATCTTCTCCTTCTCCTTCTTCTGCTTCTTCTGATTCACCCTCCAGACTTCACCTTCTCCTTCTCCTTCTTCTGCTTCTTCTGCTTCACCGTCCTGACTTCACCTTCTCCTTCTCCTTCTTCTACTTCTTCTGCTTCACCCCCCTGACTTCACCTGCTCCTTCTCCTTCTTCTGCTTCTTCTGATTCACCCTCCTAACTACACCTTCTCCTTCTCCTTCTTCTGCTTCTTCTGATTCACCCTCCTGACTTCACCTTCTCCTTCTTCTGCTTCTTCTGATTCACCCTCCATACTTCACCTTCTCCTTCTCCTTCTTCTGCTTCTTCTGATTCACCCTCCAGACTTCACCTTCTCCTTCTCCTTCTTCTGCTTCTTCTGATTCACCCTCCAGACTTCATCTTCTCCTTCTCCTTCTTCTGCTTCTTCTGATTCACCCTCCAGACTTCACCTTCTCCTTCTCCTTCTTCTGCTTCTTCTGATTCACCCTCCAGACTTCACCTTCTCCTTCTCCTTCTTCTACTTCTTCTGCTTCACCCTCCTGACTTCACCTTCTCCTTCTCCTTCTTCTACTGTTTCTGATTCACCCTCCAGACTTCACCTTCTCCTTCTCCTTCTTCTGCTTCTTCTGCTTCACCCTCCAGACTTCACCTTCTCCTTCTCCTTCTTCTGCTTCTTCTGCTTCGCCCTCCAGACTTCACCTTCTCCTTCTCCATCTTCTGCTTCTTCTGCTTCACTCTCCTGACTTCACCTTCTCCTTCTCCTTCTTCTACTTCTTCTGATTCACCCTCCAGACTTCACCTTCTCCTTCTCCTTCTTCTGCTTCTTCTGCTTCACCCTCCAGACTTCAGCTTCTCCTTCTCCTTCTTCTGCTTCTTCTGCTGCGCCCTCCAGACTTCACCTTCTCCTTCTCCTTCTTCTGCTTCTTCTGCTTCACCGTCCTGACTTCACCTTCTCCTTCTCCTTCTTCTACTTCTTCTGCTTCACCCCCCTGACTTCACCTGCTCCTTCTCCTTCTTCTGCTTCTTCTGCTCCGCCCTCCAGACTTCACCTTCTCCTTCTCCTTCTTCTGCTTCTTCTGCTTCACCCTCCTGACTTCACCTTCTCCTTCTCCTTCTTCTACTTCTTCTGCTTCACCCCCCTGACTTCACCTGCTCCTTCTCCTTCTTCTGCTTCTTCTGATTCACCCTCCTAACTTTACCTTCTCCTTCTCCTTCTTCTGCTTCTTCTGATTCACCCTCCTGACTTCACCTTCTCCTTCTCCTTCTTCTGCTTCTTCTAATTCACCCTCCAGATTTCACCTTCTCCTTGTCCTTCTTCTGCTTCTTCTGATTCACCCTCCAGACTTCACCTTCTCCTTCTCCTTCTTCTGCTTCTTCTGATTGACCCTCCAGACCTCACCTTCTCCTTCTCCTTCTTCTACTTCTTCTGATTCACCCTCCAGACTTCATCTTCTCCTTCTCCTTCTTCTGCTTCTTCTGATTCACCCCCCAGACTTCACCTTCTCCTTCTCCTTCTTCTGCTTCTTCTGATTCATTCTCCAGACTTCACCTTCTCCTTCTCCTTCTTCTACTTCTTCTGATTCACCATCCTGACTTCACCTTCTCCTTCTCCTTCTTCTGCTTCTTCTGCTTCACCCTCCAGACTTCACCTTCTCCTGCTCCTTCTTCTGCTTCTTCTGCTTCACCCTCCAGACTTCACCTTCTCCTTCTCCTTCTTCTGCTTCTTCTGCTTCACCCTCCTGACTTCACCTTCTCCTTCTCCTTCTTCTACTTCTTCTGATTCACCCTCCAGACTTCACCTTCTCCTTCTCCTTCTTCTGCTTCTTCTGCTTCACCCTCCAGACTTCACCTTCTCCTTCTCCTTCTTCTGCTTCTTCTGCTTCACCCTCCAGACTTCACCTTCTCCTTCTCCTTCTTCTACTTCTTCTGCTTCTCCCTCCAGACTGCACCTTCTCCTTCTCCTTCTTCTGCTTCTTCTGATTCACCCTCCAGACTTCACCTTCTCATTCTCCTTCTTCTACTTCTTCTGATTCACCCTCCAGACTTCACCTTCTCCTTCTCCTTCTTCTACTTCTTCTGGTTCACCCTCCAGACTTCACCTTCTCCTTCTCCTTCTTCTACTTCTTCCGATTCACCCTCCTGACTTCACCTTCTCCTTCTCCTTCTTCTGCGTCTTCTGCTTCACCCTCCTGACTTCACCTTCTCCTTCTCCTTCTTCTACTTCTTCTGATTCACCCTCCAGACTTCACCTTCTCCTTCTCCTTCTTCTGCTTCTTCTGCTTCACCCTCCAGACTTCACCTTCTCCTTCTCCTTCTTCTACTTCTTCTGCTTCGCCCTCCAGACATCACCTTCTCCTTCTCCTTCTTCTGCTTCTTCTGCTTCACCCTCCAGACTTCACCTTCTCCTTCTCCTTCGTCTGCTTCTTCTGCTTCACTCTCCTGACTTCACCTTCTCCTTCACCTTCTTCTACTTCTTCTGATTCACCCTCCAGACTTCACCTTCTCCTTCTCCTTCTTCTGCTTCTTCTGCTTCACCCTCCAGACTTCACCTTCTCCTTCTCCTTCTTCTGCTTCTTCTGCTGCGCCCTCCAGACTTCACCTTCTCCTTCTCCTTCTTCTGCTTCTTCTGCTTCACCCTCCTGACTTCACCTTCTCCTTCTCCTTCTTCTACTTCTTCTGCTTCACCCCCCTGACTTCACCTGCTCCTTCTCCTTCTTCTGCTTCTTCTGATTCACCCTCCTAACTTTACCTTCTCCTTCTCCTTCTTCTGCTTCTTCTGATTCACCCTCCTGACTTCACCTTCTCCTTCTCCTTCTTCTGCTTCTTCTAATTCACCCTCCAGACTTCACCTTCTCCTTGTCCTTCTTCTGCTTCGTCTGATTCACCCTCCAGACTTCACCTTCTCCTTCTCCTTCTTCTGCTTCTTCTGATTGACCCTCCAGACCTCACCTTCTCCTTCTCCTTCTTCTACTTCTTCTGATTCACCCTCCAGACTTCATCTTCTCCTTCTCCTTCTTCTGCTTCTTCTGATTCACCCCCCAGACTTCACCTTCTCCTTCTCCTTCTTCTGCTTCTTCTGATTCATTCTCCAGACTTCACCTTCTCCTTCTCCTTCTTCTACTTCTTCTGATTCACCATCCTGACTTCACCTTCTCCTTCTCCTTCTTCTGCTTCTTCTGCTTCACCCTCCAGACTTCACCTTCTCCTGCTCCTTCTTCTGCTTCTTCTGCTTCACCCTCCAGACTTCACCTTCTCCTTCTCCTTCTTCTGCTTCTTCTGCTTCACCCTCCTGACTTCACCTTCTCCTTCTCCTTCTTCTACTTCTTCTGATTCACCCTCCAGACTTCACCTTCTCCTTCTCCTTCTTCTGCTTCTTCTGCTTCACCCTCCAGACTTCACCTTCTCCTTCTCCTTCTTCTGCTTCTTCTGCTTCACCCTCCAGACTTCAGCTTCTCCTTCTCCTTCTTCTGCTTCTTCTGCTGCGCCCTCCAGACTTCACCTTCTCCTTCTCCTTCTTCTGCTTCTTCTGCTTCACCGTCCTGACTTCACCTTCTCCTTCTCCTTCTTCTACTTCTTCTGCTTCACCCCCCTGACTTCACCTGCTCCTTCTCCTTCTTCTGCTTCTTCTGATTCACCCTCCTAACTACACCTTCTCCTTCTCCTTCTTCTGCTTCTTCTGATTCACCCTCCTGACTTCACCTTCTCCTTCTTCTGATTCTTCTGATTCACCCTCCAAACTTCACCTTCTCCTTCTCCTTCTTCTGCTTCTTCTGATTCACCCTCCTGACTTCACCTTCTCCTTCTCCTTATTCTGCTTCTTCTGTTTCACCCTCCAGACTTCACCTTCTCCTTCTCCTTCTTCTGCTTCTTCTGATTCACCCTCCAGACTTCACCTTCTCCTTCTCCTTCTTCTGCTTCTTCTGATTCACCCTCCAGACTTCACCTTCTCCTTCTCCTTCTTCTACTTCTTCTGATTCACCCTCCAGACTTCACCTTCTCCTTCTCCTTCTTCTGCTTCTTCTGATTCACCCTCCAGACTTCACCTTCTCCTTCTCCGTCGTCTACTTCTTCTGATTCACCCTCCAGACTACACCTTCTCATTCTCCTTCTTCTACTTCTTCTGATTCACCCTCCAGACTTCACCTTCTCCTTCTCCTTCTTCTGTTTCTTCTGATTCACCCTCCAGACTTCACCTTCTCCTTCTCCTTCTTCTACTTCTTCTGATTCACCCTCCAGACTTCACCTTCTCCTTCTCCTTCTTCTACTTCTTCTGATTCACCCTCCAGACTTCACCTTCTCCTTCTCCTTCTTCTACTTCTTCTGCTTCTCCCTCCAGACTGCACCTTCTCCTTCTCCTTCTTCTGCTTCTTCTGATTCACCCTCCAGACTTCACCTTCTCATTCTCCTTCTTCTACTTCTTCTGATTCACCCTCCAGACTTCACCTTCTCCTTCTCCTTCTTCTACTTCTTCTGGTTCACCCTCCAGACTTCACCTTCTCCTTCTCCTTCTTCTACTTCTTCCGATTCACCCTCCTGACTTCACCTTCTCCTTCTCCTTCTTCTGCGTCTTCTGCTTCACCCTCCTGACTTCACCTTCTCCTTCTCCTTCTTCTACTTCTTCTGATTCACCCTCCAGACTTCACCTTCTCCTTCTCCTTCTTCTGCTTCTTCTGCTTCACCCTCCAGACTTCACCTTCTCCTTCTCCTTCTTCTACTTCTTCTGCTTCGCCCTCCAGACATCACCTTCTCCTTCTCCTTCTTCTGCTTCTTCTGCTTCACCCTCCAGACTTCACCTTCTCCTTCTCCTTCGTCTGCTTCTTCTGCTTCACTCTCCTGACTTCACCTTCTCCTTCACCTTCTTCTACTTCTTCTGATTCACCCTCCAGACTTCACCTTCTCCTTCTCCTTCTTCTGCTTCTTCTGCTTCACCCTCCAGACTTCACCTTCTCCTTCTCCTTCTTCTGCTTCTTCTGCTGCGCCCTCCAGACTTCACCTTCTCCTTCTCCTTCTTCTGCTTCTTCTGCTTCACCCTCCTGACTTCACCTTCTCCTTCTCCTTCTTCTACTTCTTCTGCTTCACCACCCTGACTTCACCTGCTCCTTCTCCTTCTTCTGCTTCTTCTGATTCACCCTCCTAACTTTACCTTCTCCTTCTCCTTCTTCTGCTTCTTCTGATTCACCCTCCTGACTTCACCTTCTCCTTCTCCTTCTTCTGCTTCTTCTAATTCACCCTCCAGACTTCACCTTCTCCTTGTCCTTCTTCTGCTTCGTCTGATTCACCCTCCAGACTTCACCTTCTCCTTCTCCTTCTTCTGCTTCTTCTGATTGACCCTCCAGACCTCACCTTCTCCTTCTCCTTCTTCTACTTCTTCTGATTCACCCTCCAGACTTCATCTTCTCCTTCTCCTTCTTCTGCTTCTTCTGATTCACCCCCCAGACTTCACCTTCTCCTTCTCCTTCTTCTGCTTCTTCTGATTCATTCTCCAGACTTCACCTTCTCCTTCTCCTTCTTCTACTTCTTCTGATTCACCATCCTGACTTCACCTTCTCCTTCTCCTTCTTCTGCTTCTTCTGCTTCACCCTCCAGACTTCACCTTCTCCTGCTCCTTCTTCTGCTTCTTCTGCTTCACCCTCCAGACTTCACCTTCTCCTTCTCCTTCTTCTGCTTCTTCTGCTTCACCCTCCTGACTTCACCTTCTCCTTCTCCTTCTTCTACTTCTTCTGATTCACCCTCCAGACTTCACCTTCTCCTTCTCCTTCTTCTGCTTCTTCTGCTTCACCCTCCAGACTTCACCTTCTCCTTCTCCTTCTTCTGCTTCTTCTGCTTCACCCTCCAGACTTCAGCTTCTCCTTCTCCTTCTTCTGCTTCTTCTGCTGCGCCCTCCAGACTTCACCTTCTCCTTCTCCTTCTTCTGCTTCTTCTGCTTCACCGTCCTGACTTCACCTTCTCCTTCTCCTTCTTCTGCTTCTTCTGCTTCACCGTCCTGACTTCACCTTCTCCTTCTCCTTCTTCTACTTCTTCTGCTTCACCCCCCTGACTTCACCTTCTCCTTCTCCTTCTTCTGCTTCTTCTGCTTCACCCTCCAGACTTCAGCTTCTCCTTCTCCTTCTTCTGCTTCTTCTGCTGCGCCCTCCAGACTTCACCTTCTCCTTCTCCTTCTTCTGCTTCTTCTGCTTCACCGTCCTGACTTCACCTTCTCCTTCTCCTTCTTCTACTTCTTCTGCTTCACCCCCCTGACTTCACCTGCTCCTTCTCCTTCTTCTACTTCTTCTGATTCACCCTCCAGACTTCATCTTCTCCTTCTCCTTCTTCTGCTTCTTCTGATTCACCCCCCAGACTTCACCTTCTCCTTCTCCTTCTTCTGCTTCTTCTGATTCATCCTCCAGACTTCACCTTCTCCTTCTCCTTCTTCTACTTCTTCTGATTCACCATCCTGACTTCACCTTCTCCTTCTCCTTCTTCTGCTTCTTCTGCTTCACCCTCCAGACTTCACCTTCTCCTGCTCCTTCTTCTGCTTCTTCTGCTTCACCCTCCAGACTTCACCTTCTCCTTCTCCTTCTTCTGCTTCTTCTGCTTCACACTCCTGACTTCACCTTCTCCTTCTCCTTCTTCTACTTCTTCTGATTCACCCTCCAGACTTCAGCTTCTCCTTCTCCTTCTTCTGCTTCTTCTGCTTCACCCTCCAGACTTCACCTTCTCCTTCTCCTTCTTCTGCTTCTTCTGCTTCACCGTCCTGACTTCACCTTCTCCTTCTCCTTCTTCTACTTCTTCTGCTTCACCCCCCTGACTTCACCTGCTCCTTCTCCTTCTTCTGCTTCTTCTGATTCACCCTCCTAACTACACCTTCTCCTTCTCCTTCTTCTGCTTCTTCTGATTCACCCTCCTGACTTCACCTTCTCCTTCTTCTGCTTCTTCTGATTCACCCTCCATACTTCACCTTCTCCTTCTCCTTCTTCTGCTTCTTCTGATTCACCCTCCAGACTTCACCTTCTCCTTCTCCTTCTTCTGCTTCTTCTGATTCACCCTCCAGACTTCATCTTCTCCTTCTCCTTCTTCTGCTTCTTCTGATTCACCCTCCAGACTTCACCTTCTCCTTCTCCTTCTTCTGCTTCTTCTGCTTCACCGTCCTGACTTCACCTTCTCCTTCTCCTTCTTCTACTTCTTCTGCTTCACCCCCCTGACTTCACCTGCTCCTTCTCCTTCTTCTGCTTCTTCTGATTCACCCTCCTAACTACACCTTCTCCTTCTCCTTCTTCTGCTTCTTCTGATTCACCCTCCTGACTTCACCTTCTCCTTCTTCTGCTTCTTCTGATTCACCCTCCATACTTCACCTTCTCCTTCTCCTTCTTCTGCTTCTTCTGATTCACCCTCCAGACTTCACCTTCTCCTTCTCCTTCTTCTGCTTCTTCTGATTCACCCTCCAGACTTCACCTTCTCCTTCTCCTTCTTCTGCTTCTTCTGATTCACCCTCCAGACTTCACCTTCTCCTTCTCCTTCTTCTACTTCTTCTGATTCACCCTCCAGACTTCACCTTCTCCTTCTCCTTCTTCTACTTCTTCTGCTTCTCCCTCCAGACTGCACCTTCTCCTTCTCCTTCTTCTGCTTCTTCTGATTCACCCTCCAGACTTCACCTTCTCATTCTCCTTCTTCTACTTCTTCTGATTCACCCTCCAGACTTCACCTTCTCCTTCTCCTTCTTCTACTTCTTCTGGTTCACCTCCAGACTCCTTCACCTTCGATCCTTTCCTTCTTCTCCTGACTTCTTCCTTCTCTGTTCTCCTTCTTATACTTCACACTTCTCCTTCCTCTTCTCCTTTCTTCTTCTGCTTCTCTTCACCCTCCAGACTTCTACTTCACCTTCTCCTTCTCCTTCTTCTACTTCTTCTGCTTCGCACCCTCCAGACTTCACCTTCTCCTTCTCCTTCTCTCTCTTCTTCTGCTTCTTCTCTTCTTTCACCTGCTCTCCAGACTTCACCTTCTCCTTCTCACTTCTCTCTCTTCTGCTCCTTCGCTTCTTCTTCCTTCTCCTCGTCAGCTTCTTCTACCTTCTCCTGCTTCACTTCTCCTTCACTTCTTACTTCTTCTGATTCACCCTCCAGACTTCACCTTCTCCTTCTCCTTCTTCTGCTTCTTCTGCTTCACCCTCCAGACTTCACCTTCTCTCCTTCTCCTTCTTCTGCTTCTTCTGCTGCGCCCTCCAGGACTTCACCTTCTCCTTTCTCCTTCTTCTGCTTCTTCTGCTTCACCCTCCTGACTTCACCTTCTCCTTCTCCTTCTTCTACTTCTTCTGCTTTCACCCCCCTGACTTCACCTGCTCCTTCTCCTTCTTCTGCTTCTTCTGATTCACCCTCCTAACTTTACCTTCTCCTTCTCCTTCTTCTGCTTCTTCTGATTCACCCTCCTGACTTTCACCTTCTCCTTCTCCTTCTTTCTGCTTCTTCTAATTCACCCTCCAGACTTAATTCACCCTCCAGACTTCACCTTCTCCTTGTCCTTCTTCTGCTTCGTCTGATTCACCCTCCAGACTTCACCTTCTCCTTCTCCTTCTTCTGCTTCTTCTGATTGACCCTCCAGACCTCACCTTCTCCTTCTCCTTCTTCTACTTCTTCTGATTCACCCTCCAGACTTCATCTTCTCCTTCTCCTTCTTCTGCTTCTTCTGATTCACCCCCCAGACTTCACCTTCTCCTTCTCCTTCTTCTGCTTCTTCTGATTCATTCTCCAGACTTCACCTTCTCCTTCTCCTTCTTCTACTTCTTCTGATTCACCATCCTGACTTCACCTTCTCCTTCTCCTTCTTCTGCTTCTTCTGCTTCACCCTCCAGACTTCACCTTCTCCTGCTCCTTCTTCTGCTTCTTCTGCTTCACCCTCCAGACTTCACCTTCTCCTTCTCCTTCTTCTGCTTCTTCTGCTTCACCCTCCTGACTTCACCTTCTCCTTCTCCTTCTTCTACTTCTTCTGATTCACCCTCCAGACTTCACCTTCTCCTTCTCCTTCTTCTGCTTCTTCTGCTTCACCCTCCAGACTTCACCTGCTCCTTCTCCTTCTTCTGCTTCTTCTGCTTCACCCTCCAGACTTCAGCTTCTCCTTCTCCTTCTTCTGCTTCTTCTGCTGCGCCCTCCAGACTTCACCTTCTCCTTCTCCTTCTTCTGCTTCTTCTGCTTCACCGTCCTGACTTCACCTTCTCCTTCTCCTTCTTCTACTTCTTCTGCTTCACCCCCCTGACTTCACCTGCTCCTTCTCCTTCTTCTGCTTCTTCTGATTCACCCTCCTAACTACACCTTCTCCTTCTCCTTCTTCTGCTTCTTCTGATTCACCCTCCTGACTTCACCTTCTCCTTCTTCTGATTCTTCTGATTCACCCTCCAAACTTCACCTTCTCCTTCTCCTTCTTCTGCTTCTTCTGATTCACCCTCCTGACTTCACCTTCTCCTTCTCCTTCTTCTGCTTCTTCTGATTCACCCTCCAGACTTCACCTTCTCCTTCTCCTTCTTCTGCTTCTTCTGCTTCACCGTCCTGACTTCACCTTCTCCTTCTCCTTCTTCTACTTCTTCTGCTTCACCCCCCTGACTTCACCTGCTCCTTCTCCTTCTTCTGCTTCTTCTGATTCACCCTCCTAACTACACCTTCTCCTTCTCCTTCTTCTGCTTCTTCTGATTCACCCTCCTGACTTCACCTTCTCCTTCTTCTGCTTCTTCTGATTCACCCTCCATACTTCACCTTCTCCTTCTCCTTCTTCTGCTTCTTCTGATTCACCCTCCAGACTTCACCTTCTCCTTCTCCTTCTTCTGCTTCTTCTGCTTCACCCTCCAGACTTCACCTTCTCCTTCTCCTTCTTCTGCTTCTTCTGCTTCACCCTCCAGACTTCAGCTTCTCCTTCTCCTTCTTCTGCTTCTTCTGCTGCGCCCTCCAGACTTCACCTTCTCCTTCTCCTTCTTCTGCTTCTTCTGCTTCACCCTCCAGACTTCACCTTCTCCTTCTCCTTCTTCTGCTTCTTCTGCTTCACCCTCCAGACTTCAGCTTCTCCTTCTCCTTCTTCTGCTTCTTCTGCTGCGCCCTCCAGACTTCACCTTCTCCTTCTCCTTCTTCTGCTTCTTCTGCTTCACCGTCCTGACTTCACCTTCTCCTTCTCCTTCTTCTACTTCTTCTGCTTCACCCCCCTGACTTCACCTGCTCCTTCTCCTTCTTCTGCTTCTTCTGATTCACCCTCCTAACTACACCTTCTCCTTCTCCTTCTTCTGCTTCTTCTGATTCACCCTCCTGACTTCACCTTCTCCTTCTTCTGATTCTTCTGATTCACCCTCCAAACTTCACCTTCTCCTTCTCCTTCTTCTGCTTCTTCTGATTCACCCTCCTGACTTCACCTTCTCCTTCTCCTTATTCTGCTTCTTCTGTTTCACCCTCCAGACTTCACCTTCTCCTTCTCCTTCTTCTGCTTCTTCTGATTCACCCTCCAGACTTCACCTTCTCCTTCTCCTTCTTCTGCTTCTTCTGATTCACCCTCCAGACTTCACCTTCTCCTTCTCCTTCTTCTACTTCTTCTGCTTCACCCTCCAGACTTCACCTTCTCCTTCTCCTTCTTCTGCTTCTTCTGCTTCACCCTCCTGACTTCACCTTCTCCTTCTCCTTCTTCTACTTCTTCTGATTCACCCTCCAGACTTCACCTTCTCCTTCTCCTTCTTCTGCTTCTTCTGCTTCACCCTCCAGACTTCACCTTCTCCTTCTCCTTCTTCTGCTTCTTCTGCTTCACCCTCCAGACTTCAGCTTCTCCTTCTCCTTCTTCTGCTTCTTCTGCTGCGCCCTCCAGACTTCACCTTCTCCTTCTCCTTCTTCTGCTTCTTCTGCTTCACCCTCCAGACTTCACCTTCTCCTTCTCCTTCTTCTGCTTCTTCTGCTTCACCCTCCAGACTTCAGCTTCTCCTTCTCCTTCTTCTGCTTCTTCTGCTGCGCCCTCCAGACTTCACCTTCTCCTTCTCCTTCTTCTGCTTCTTCTGCTTCACCGTCCTGACTTCACCTTCTCCTTCTCCTTCTTCTGCTTCTTCTGATTCACCCCCCAGACTTCACCTTCTCCTTCTCCTTCTTCTGCTTCTTCTGATTCATCCTCCAGACTTCACCTTCTCCTTCTCCTTCTTCTACTTCTTCTGATTCACCATCCTGACTTCACCTTCTCCTTCTCCTTCTTCTGCTTCTTCTGCTTCACCCTCCAGACTTCACCTTCTCCTGCTCCTTCTTCTGCTTCTTCTGCTTCACCCTCCAGACTTCACCTTCTCCTTCTCCTTCTTCTGCTTCTTCTGCTTCACACTCCTGACTTCACCTTCTCCTTCTCCTTCTTCTACTTCTTCTGATTCACCCTCCAGACTTCAGCTTCTCCTTCTCCTTCTTCTGCTTCTTCTGCTTCACCCTCCAGACTTCACCTTCTCCTTCTCCTTCTTCTGCTTCTTCTGCTTCACCGTCCTGACTTCACCTTCTCCTTCTCCTTCTTCTACTTCTTCTGCTTCACCCCCCTGACTTCACCTGCTCCTTCTCCTTCTTCTGCTTCTTCTGATTCACCCTCCTAACTACACCTTCTCCTTCTCCTTCTTCTGCTTCTTCTGATTCACCCTCCTGACTTCACCTTCTCCTTCTTCTGCTTCTTCTGATTCACCCTCCATACTTCACCTTCTCCTTCTCCTTCTTCTGCTTCTTCTGATTCACCCTCCAGACTTCACCTTCTCCTTCTCCTTCTTCTGCTTCTTCTGATTCACCCTCCAGACTTCATCTTCTCCTTCTCCTTCTTCTGCTTCTTCTGATTCACCCTCCAGACTTCACCTTCTCCTTCTCCTTCTTCTGCTTCTTCTGCTTCACCGTCCTGACTTCACCTTCTCCTTCTCCTTCTTCTACTTCTTCTGCTTCACCCCCCTGACTTCACCTGCTCCTTCTCCTTCTTCTGCTTCTTCTGATTCACCCTCCTAACTACACCTTCTCCTTCTCCTTCTTCTGCTTCTTCTGATTCACCCTCCTGACTTCACCTTCTCCTTCTTCTGCTTCTTCTGATTCACCCTCCATACTTCACCTTCTCCTTCTCCTTCTTCTGCTTCGTCTGATTCACCCTCCAGACTTCACCTTCTCCTTCTCCTTCTTCTGCTTCTTCTGATTGACCCTCCAGACCTCACCTTCTCCTTCTCCTTCTTCTACTTCTTCTGATTCACCCTCCAGACTTCATCTTCTCCTTCTCCTTCTTCTGCTTCTTCTGATTCACCCCCCAGACTTCACCTTCTCCTTCTCCTTCTTCTGCTTCTTCTGATTCATTCTCCAGACTTCACCTTCTCCTTCTCCTTCTTCTACTTCTTCTGATTCACCATCCTGACTTCACCTGCTCCTTCTCCTTCTTCTGCTTCTTCTGATTCACCCTCCAGACTTCACCTTCTCCTTCTCCTTCTTCTACTTCTTCTGATTCACCCTCCAGACTTCACCTTCTCCTTCTCCTTCTTCTACTTCTTCTGCTTCTCCCTCCAGACTGCACCTTCTCCTTCTCCTTCTTCTGCTTCTTCTGATTCACCCTCCAGACTTCACCTTCTCATTCTCCTTCTTCTACTTCTTCTGATTCACCCTCCAGACTTCACCTTCTCCTTCTCCTTCTTCTACTTCTTCTGGTTCACCCTCCAGACTTCACCTTCTCCTTCTCCTTCTTCTACTTCTTCCGATTCACCCTCCTGACTTCACCTTCTCCTTCTCCTTCTTCTGCGTCTTCTGCTTCACCCTCCTGACTTCACCTTCTCCTTCTCCTTCTTCTACTTCTTCTGATTCACCCTCCAGACTTCACCTTCTCCTTCTCCTTCTTCTGCTTCTTCTGCTTCACCCTCCAGACTTCACCTTCTCCTTCTCCTTCTTCTACTTCTTCTGCTTCGCCCTCCAGACATCACCTTCTCCTTCTCCTTCTTCTGCTTCTTCTGCTTCACCCTCCAGACTTCACCTTCTCCTTCTCCTTCGTCTGCTTCTTCTGCTTCACTCTCCTGACTTCACCTTCTCCTTCACCTTCTTCTACTTCTTCTGATTCACCCTCCAGACTTCACCTTCTCCTTCTCCTTCTTCTGCTTCTTCTGCTTCACCCTCCAGACTTCACCTTCTCCTTCTCCTTCTTCTGCTTCTTCTGCTGCGCCCTCCAGACTTCACCTTCTCCTTCTCCTTCTTCTGCTTCTTCTGCTTCACCCTCCTGACTTCACCTTCTCCTTCTCCTTCTTCTACTTCTTCTGCTTCACCCCCCTGACTTCACCTGCTCCTTCTCCTTCTTCTGCTTCTTCTGATTCACCCTCCTAACTTTACCTTCTCCTTCTCCTTCTTCTGCTTCTTCTGATTCACCCTCCTGACTTCACCTTCTCCTTCTCCTTCTTCTGCTTCTTCTAATTCACCCTCCAGACTTCACCTTCTCCTTGTCCTTCTTCTGCTTCGTCTGATTCACCCTCCAGACTTCACCTTCTCCTTCTCCTTCTTCTGCTTCTTCTGATTGACCCTCCAGACCTCACCTTCTCCTTCTCCTTCTTCTACTTCTTCTGATTCACCCTCCAGACTTCATCTTCTCCTTCTCCTTCTTCTGCTTCTTCTGATTCACCCCCCAGACTTCACCTTCTCCTTCTCCTTCTTCTGCTTCTTCTGATTCATTCTCCAGACTTCACCTTCTCCTTCTCCTTCTTCTACTTCTTCTGATTCACCATCCTGACTTCACCTTCTCCTTCTCCTTCTTCTGCTTCTTCTGCTTCACCCTCCAGACTTCACCTTCTCCTGCTCCTTCTTCTGCTTCTTCTGCTTCACCCTCCAGACTTCACCTTCTCCTTCTCCTTCTTCTGCTTCTTCTGCTTCACCCTCCTGACTTCACCTTCTCCTTCTCCTTCTTCTACTTCTTCTGATTCACCCTCCAGACTTCACCTTCTCCTTCTCCTTCTTCTGCTTCTTCTGCTTCACCCTCCAGACTTCACCTTCTCCTTCTCCTTCTTCTGCTTCTTCTGCTTCACCCTCCAGACTTCAGCTTCTCCTTCTCCTTCTTCTGCTTCTTCTGCTGCGCCCTCCAGACTTCACCTTCTCCTTCTCCTTCTTCTGCTTCTTCTGCTTCACCGTCCTGACTTCACCTTCTCCTTCTCCTTCTTCTACTTCTTCTGATTCACCCTCCAGACTTCACCTTCTCCTTCTCCTTCTTCTGCTTCTTCTGATTCACCCTCCAGACTTCATCTTCTCCTTCTCCTTCTTCTGCTTCTTCTGATTCACCCTCCAGACTTCACCTTCTCCTTCTCCTTCTTCTGCTTCTTCTGATTCACCCTCCAGACTTCACCTTCTCCTTCTCCTTCTTCTACTTCTTCTGCTTCACCCTCCTGACTTCACCTTCTCCTTCTCCTTCTTCTACTTCTTCTGATTCACCCTCCAGACTTCACCTTCTCCTTCTCCTTCTTCTGCTTCTTCTGCTTCACCCTCCTGACTTCACCTTCTCCTTCTCCTTCTTCTGCTTCTTCTGCTTCGCCCTCCAGACTTCACCTTCTCCTTCTCCATCTTCTGCTTCTTCTGCTTCACTCTCCTGACTTCACCTTCTCCTTCTCCTTCTTCTACTTTTTCTGATTCACCCTCCAGGCTTCACCTTCTCCTTCTCCTTCTTCTGCTTCTTCTGCTTCACCCTCCAGACTTCAGCTTCTCCTTCTCCTTCTTCTGCTTCTTCTGCTGCGCCCTCCAGACTTCACCTTCTCCTTCTCCTTCTTCTGCTTCTTCTGCTTCACCGTCCTGACTTCACCTTCTCCTTCTCCTTCTTCTACTTCTTCTGCTTCACCCCCCTGACTTCACCTGCTCCTTCTCCTTCTTCTGCTTCTTCTGATTCACCCTCCTAACTACACCTTCTCCTTCTCCTTCTTCTGCTTCTTCTGATTCACCCTCCTGACTTCACCTTCTCCTTCTTCTGATTCTTCTGATTCACCCTCCAAACTTCACCTTCTCCTTCTCCTTCTTCTGCTTCTTCTGATTCACCCTCCTGACTTCACCTTCTCCTTCTCCTTATTCTGCTTCTTCTGTTTCACCCTCCAGACTTCACCTTCTCCTTCTCCTTCTTCTGCTTCTTCTGATTCACCCTCCAGACTTCACCTTCTCCTTCTCCTTCTTCTGCTTCTTCTGATTCACCCTCCAGACTTCACCTTCTCCTTCTCCTTCTTCTACTTCTTCTGATTCACCCTCCAGACTTCACCTTCTCCTTCTCCTTCTTCTGCTTCTTCTGATTCACCCTCCAGACTTCACCTTCTCCTTCTCCTTCGTCTACTTCTGATTCACCCTCCAGACTACACCTTCTCATTCTCCTTCTTCTACTTCTTCTGATTCACCCTCCAGACTTCACCTTCTCCTTCTCCTTCTTCTGTTTCTTCTGATTCACCCTCCAGACTTCACCTTCTCCTTCTCCTTCTTCTACTTCTTCTGATTCACCCTCCAGACTTCACCTTCTCCTTCTCCTTCTTCTACTTCTTCTGATTCACCCTCCAGACTTCACCTTCTCCTTCTCCTTCTTCTACTTCTTCTGCTTCTCCCTCCAGACTTCACCTTCTCCTTCTCCTTCTTCTGCTTCTTCTGATTCACCCTCCAGACTTCACCTTCTCATTCTCCTTCTTCTACTTCTTCTGATTCACCCTCCAGACTTCACCTTCTCCTTCTCCTTCTTCTACTTCTTGTGGTTCACCCTCCAGACTTCACCTTCTCCTTCTCCTTCTTCTACTTCTTCCGATTCACCCTCCTGACTTCACCTTCTCCTTCTCCTTCTTCTGCTTCTTCTGCTTCACCCTCCTGACTTCACCTTCTCCTTCTCCTTCTTCTACTTCTTCTGATTCACCCTCCAGACTTCACCTTCTCCTTCTCCTTCTTCTGCTTCTTCTGCTTCACCCTCCAGACTTCACCTTCTCCTTCTCCTTCTTCTACTTCTTCTGCTTCGCCCTCCAGACATCACCTTCTCCTTCTCCTTCTTCTGCTTCTTCTGCTTCACCCTCCAGACTTCACCTTCTCCTTCTCCTTCTTCTGCTTCTTCTGCTTCACTCTCCTGACTTCACCTTCTCCTTCACCTTCTTCTACTTCTTCTGATTCACCCTCCAGACTTCACCTTCTCCTTCTCCTTCTTCTGCTTCTTCTGCTTCACCCTCCAGACTTCACCTTCTCCTTCTCCTTCTTCTGCTTCTTCTGCTGCGCCCTCCAGACTTCACCTTCTCCTTCTCCTTCTTCTGCTTCTTCTGCTTCACCCTCCTGACTTCACCTTCTCCTTCTCCTTCTTCTACTTCTTCTGCTTCACCCCCCTGACTTCACCTGCTCCTTCTCCTTCTTCTGCTTCTTCTGATTCACCCTCCTAACTTTACCTTCTCCTTCTCCTTCTTCTGCTTCTTCTGATTCACCCTCCTGACTTCACCTTCTCCTTCTCCTTCTTCTGCTTCTTCTAATTCACCCTCCAGACTTCACCTTCTCCTTGTCCTTCTTCTGCTTCGTCTGATTCATCCTCCAGACTTCACCTTCTCCTTCTCCTTCTTCTGCTTCTTCTGATTGACCCTCCAGACCTCACCTTCTCCTTCTCCTTCTTCTACTTCTTCTGATTCACCCTCCAGACTTCATCTTCTCCTTCTCCTTCTTCTGCTTCTTCTGATTCACCCCCCAGACTTCACCTTCACCTTCTCCTTCTTCTGCTTCTTCTGATTCATCCTCCAGACTTCACCTTCTCCTTCTCCTTCTTCTACTTCTTCTGATTCACCATCCTGACTTCACCTTCTCCTTCTCCTTCTTCTGCTTCTTCTGCTTCACCCTCCAGACTTCACCTTCTCCTGCTCCTTCTTCTGCTTCTTCTGCTTCACCCTCCAGACTTCACCTTCTCCTTCTCCTTCTTCTGCTTCTTCTGCTTCACACTCCTGACTTCACCTTCTCCTTCTCCTTCTTCTACTTCTTCTGATTCACCCTCCAGACTTCAGCTTCTCCTTCTCCTTCTTCTGCTTCTTCTGCTTCACCCTCCAGACTTCACCTTCTCCTTCTCCTTCTTCTGCTTCTTCTGCTTCGCGCTCCAGACTTCACCTTCTCCTTCTCCATCTTCTGCTTCTTCTGCTTCACTCTCCTGACTTCACCTTCTCCTTCTCCTTCTTCTACTTCTTCTGATTCACCCTCCAGACTTCACCTTCTCCTTCTCCTTCTTCTGCTTCTTCTGCTTCACCCTCCAGACTTCAGCTTCTCCTTCTCCTTCTTCTGCTTCTTCTGCTGCGCCCTCCAGACTTCACCTTCTCCTTCTCCTTCTTCTGCTTCTTCTGCTTCACCGTCCTGACTTCACCTTCTCCTTCTCCTTCTTCTACTTCTTCTGCTTCACCCCCCTGACTTCACCTGCTCCTTCTCCTTCTTCTGCTTCTTCTGATTCACCCTCCTAACTACACCTTCTCCTTCTCCTTCTTCTGCTTCTTCTGATTCACCCTCCTGACTTCACCTTCTCCTTCTTCTGATTCACCCTCCATACTTCACCTTCTCCTTCTCCTTCTTCTGCTTCTTCTGATTCACCCTCCAGACTTCACCTTCTCCTTCTCCTTCTTCTGCTTCTTCTGATTCACCCTCCAGACTTCATCTTCTCCTTCTCCTTCTTCTGCTTCTTCTGATTCACCCTCCAGACTTCACCTTCTCCTTCTCCTTCTTCTGCTTCTTCTGATTCACCCTCCAGACTTCACCTTCTCCTTCTCCTTCTTCTACTTCTTCTGCTTCACCCTCCTGACTTCACCTTCTCCTTCTCCTTCTTCTACTTCTTCTGATTCACCCTCCAGACTTCACCTTCTCCTTCTCCTTCTTCTGCTTCTTCTGCTTCACCCTCCTGACTTCACCTTCTCCTTCTCCTTCTTCTGCTTCTTCTGCTTCGCCCTCCAGACTTCACCTTCTCCTTCTCCATCTTCTGCTTCTTCTGCTTCACTCTCCTGACTTCACCTTCTCCTTCTCCTTCTTCTACTTTTTCTGATTCACCCTCCAGACTTCACCTTCTCCTTCTCCTTCTTCTGCTTCTTCTGCTTCACCCTCCAGACTTCAGCTTCTCCTTCTCCTTCTTCTGCTTCTTCTGCTGCGCCCTCCAGACTTCACCTTCTCCTTCTCCTTCTTCTGCTTCTTCTGCTTCACCGTCCTGACTTCACCTTCTCCTTCTCCTTCTTCTACTTCTTCTGCTTCACCCCCCTGACTTCACCTGCTCCTTCTCCTTCTTCTGCTTCTTCTGCTCCGCCCTCCAGACTTCACCTTCTCCTTCTCCTTCTTCTGCTTCTTCTGCTTCACCCTCCTGATTTCACCTTCTCCTTCTCCTTCTTCTACTTCTTCTGCTTCACCCCCTGACTTCACCTGCTCCTTCTCCTTCTTCTGCTTCTTCTGATTCACCCTCCTAACTTTACCTTCTCCTTCTCCTTCTTCTGCTTCTTCTGATTCACCCTCCTGACTTCACCTTCTCCTTCTCCTTCTTCTGCTTCTTCTAATTCACCCTCCAGATTTCACCTTCTCCTTGTCCTTCTTCTGCTTCTTCTGATTCACCCTCCAGACTTCACCTTCTCCTTCTCCTTCTTCTGCTTCTTCTGATTGACCCTCCAGACCTCACCTTCTCCTTCTCCTTCTTCTACTTCTTCTGATTCACCCTCCAGACTTCATCTTCTCCTTCTCCTTCTTCTGCTTCTTCTGATTCACCCCCCAGACTTCACCTTCTCCTTCTCCTTCTTCTGCTTCTTCTGATTCATCCTCCAGACTTCACCTTCTCCTTCTCCTTCTTCTACTTCTTCTGATTCACCATCCTGACTTCACCTTCTCCTTCTCCTTCTTCTGCTTCTTCTGCTTCACCCTCCAGACTTCACCTTCTCCTGCTCCTCTTCTGCTTCTTCTGCTTCACCCTCCAGACTTCACCTTCTCCTTCTCCTTCTTCTGCTTCTTCTGCTTCACCCTCCTGACTTCACCTTCTCCTTCTCCTTCTTCTACTTCTTCTGATTCACCCTCCAGACTTCACCTTCTCCTTCTCCTTCTTCTGCTTCTTCTGCTTCACCCTCCAGACTTCACCTTCTCCTTCTCCTTCTTCTGCTTCTTCTGCTTCAACCTCCAGACTTCAGCTTCTCCTTCTCCTTCTTCTGCTTCTTCTGCTGCGCCCTCCAGACTTCACCTTCTCCTTCTCCTTCTTCTGCTTCTTCTGCTTCACCGTCCTGACTTCACCTTCTCCTTCTCCTTCTTCTACTTCTTCTGCTTCACCCCCCTGACTTCACCTGCTCCTTCTCCTTCTTCTGCTTCTTCTGATTCACCCTCCTAACTACACCTTCTCCTTCTCCTTCTTCTGCTTCTTCTGATTCACCCTCCTGACTTCACCTTCTCCTTCTTCTGCTTCTTCTGATTCACCCTCCAGACTTCACCTTCTCCTTCTCCTTCTTCTGCTTCTTCTGATTCACCCTCCAGACTTCACCTTCTCCTTCTCCTTCTTCTGCTTCTTCTGATTCACCCTCCAGACTTCATCTTCTCCTTCTCCTTCTTCTGCTTCTTCTGATTCACCCTCCAGACTTCACCTTCTCCTTCTCCTTCTTCTGCTTCTTCTGATTCACCCTCCAGACTTCACCTTCTCCTTCTCCTTCTTCTACTTCTTCTGCTTCACCCTCCTGACTTCACCTTCTCCTTCTCCTTCTTCTACTTCTTCTGATTCACCCTCCAGACTTCACCTTCTCCTTCTCCTTCTTCTGCTTCTTCTGCTTCACCCTCCAGACTTCGCCTTCTCCTTCTCCTTCTTCTGCTTCTTCTGCTTCGCCCTCCAGACTTCACCTTCTCCTTCTCCATCTTCTGCTTCTTCTGCTTCACTCTCCTGACTTCACCTTCTCCTTCTCCTTCTTCTACTTCTTCTGATTCTCCCTCCAGACTTCACCTTCTCCTTCTCTTTCTTCTGCTTCTTCTGCTTCACCCTCCAGACTTCAGCTTCTCCTTCTCCTTCTTCTGCTTCTTCTGCTGCGCCCTCCAGACTTCACCTTCTCCTTCTCCTTCTTCTGCTTCTTCTGCTTCACCGTCCTGACATCACCTTCTCCTTCTCCTTCTTCTACTTCTTCTGCTTCACCCCCCTGACTTCACCTGCTCCTTCTCCTTCTTCTGCTTCTTCTGATTCACCCTCCTAACTACACCTTCTCCTTCTCCTTCTTCTGCTTCTTCTGATTCACCCTCCAGACTTCACCTTCTCCTTCTCCTTCTTCTGCTTCTTCTGATTCACCCTCTAGACTTCACCTTCTCCTTCTCCTTCTTCTGCTTCTTCTGATTCACCCTCCAGACTTCACCTTCTCCTTCTCCTTCTTCTGCTTCTTCTGATTCACCCTCTAGACTTCACCTTCTCCTTCTCCTTCTTCTGCTTCTTCTGATTCACCCTCCAGACTTCATCTTCTCCTTCTCCTTCTTCTTCTTCTTCTGATTCACCCTCCAGACTTCACCTTCTCCTTCTCCTTCTTCTGCTTCTTCTGATTCACCCTCCAGACTTCACCTTCTCCTTCTCCTTCTTCTACTTCTTCTGATTCACCCTCCAGACTTCACCTTCTCCTTCTCCTTCTTCTGATTCTTCTGATTCACTCTCCAGACTTCACCTTCTCCTTCTCCTTCTTCTGCTTCTTCTGATTCACCCTCCTGACTTCACCTTCTCCTTCTCCTTCTTCTACTTCTTCTGATTCACCCTCCTGACTTCACCTTCTCCTTCTCCTTCTTCTACTTCTTCTGCTTCACCCTCCAGACTTCAACTTCTCCTTCTCCTTCTTCTACTTCTTCTGATTCACCCTCCAGACTTCACCTTCTCCTTCTCCTTCTTCTGCTTCTTCTGATTCACCCTCCAGACTTCACCTTCTCCTTCTCCTTATTCTGCTTCTTCTGATTCACCCTCCAGACTTCACCTTCTCCTTCTCCTTATTCTGCTTCTTCTGATTCACCCTCCAGACTTCACCTTCTCCTTCTCCTTCTTCTGCTTCTTCTGATTCACCCTCCAGACTTCACCTTCTCCTTCTCCTTCTTCTACTCCTTCTGATTCACCCTCCAGACTTCACCTTCTCCTTCTCCTTCTTCTGCTTCTTCTGATTCACCCTCCAGACTTCACCTTCTCCTTCTCCTTATTCTGCTTCTTCTGATTCACCCTCCAGACTTCACCTTCTCCTTCTCCTTCTTCTGCTTCTTCTGATTCACCCTCCAGACTTCACCTTCTCCTTCTCCTTCTTCTACTTCTTCTGATTCACCCTCCAGACTTCACCTTCTCCTTCTCCTTCTTCTGCTTCTTCTGATTCACCCTCCAGACTTCACCTTCTCCTTCTCCTTCTTCTACTTCTTCTGCTTCACCCTCCAGACTACACCTTCTCCTTCTCCTTCTTCTACTTCTTCTGATTCACCCTCCAGACTTCACCTTCTCCTTCTCCTTCTTCTGCTTCTTCTGATTCACCCTCCAGACTTCACCTTCTCCTTCTCCTTCTTCTACTTCTTCAGATTCACCCTCCAGTCTTCACCTTCTCCTTCTCCTTCTTCTGTTTCTTCTGCTTCACCCTCCAGACTTCACCTTCTCCTTCTCTTTCTTCTGCTTCTTCTGATTCACCCTCCAGACTTCACCTTCTCCTTCTCCTTCTTCTGATTCTTCTGATTCACCCTCCAAACTTCACCTTCTCCTTCTCCTTCTTCTGCTTCTTCTGATTCACCCTCCAGACTTCACCTTCTCCTTCTCCTTCTTCTACTTCTTCTGATTCACCCTCCAGACTTCACCTTCTCCTTCTCCTTCTTCTGCTTCTTCTGCTTCACCCTCCAGACTTCAGCTTCTCCTTCTCCTTCTTCTGCTTCTTCTGCTGCGCCCTCCAGACTTCACCTTCTCCTTCTCCTTCTTCTGCTTCTTCTGCTTCACCGTCCTGACTTCACCTTCTCCTTCTCCTTCTTCTACTTCTTCTGCTTCACCCCCCTGACTTCACCTGCTCCTTCTCCTTCTTCTGCTTCTTCTGCTGCGCCCTCCAGACTTCACCTTCTCCTTCTCCTTCTTCTTCTTCTTCTGCTTCACCCTCCTGACTTCACCTTCTCCTTCTCCTTCTTCTACTTCTTCTGCTTCACCCCCCTGACTTCACCTGCTCCTTCTCCTTCTTCTGCTTCTTCTGATTCACCCTCCTAACTTTACCTTCTTCTTCTCCTTCTTCTGCTTCTTCTGATTCACCCTCCTGACTTCACCTTCTCCTTCTCCTTCTTCTGCTTCTTCTAATTCACCCTCCAGACTTCACCTTCTCCTTGTCCTTCTTCTGCTTCTTCTGATTCACCCTCCAGACTTCACCTTCTCCTTCTCCTTCTTCTGCTTCTTCTGATTGACCCTCCAGACCTCACCTTCTCCTTCTCCTTCTTCTACTTCTTCTGATTCACCCTCCAGACTTCATCTTCTCCTTCTCCTTCTTCTGCTTCTTCTGATTCACCCCCCAGACTTCACCTTCTCCTTCTCCTTCTTCTGCTTCTTCTGATTCATCCTCCAGACTTCACCTTCTCCTTCTCCTTCTTCTACTTCTTCTGATTCACCATCCTGACTTCACCTTCTCCTTCTCCTTCTTCTGCTTCTTCTGCTTCACCCTCCAGACTTCACCTTCTCCTGCTCCTTCTTCTGCTTCTTCTGCTTCACCCTCCAGACTTCACCTTCTCCTTCTCCTTCTTCTGCTTCTTCTGCTTCACCCTCCTGACTTCACCTTCTCCTTCTCCTTCTTCTACTTCTTCTGATTCTCCCTCCAGACTTCTCCTTCTCCTTCTCCTTCTTCTGCTTCTTCTGCTTCACCCTCCAGACTTCACCTTTTCCTTCTCCTTCTTCTGCTTCTTCTGCTTCGCCCTCCAGACTTCACCTTCTCCTTCTCCATCTTCTGCTTCTTCTGCTTCACTCTCCTGACTTCACCTTCTCCTTCTCCTTCTTCTACTTCTTCTGATTCACCCTCCAGACTTCACCTTCTCCTTCTCCTTCTTCTGCTTCTTCTGCTTCAACCTCCAGACTTCAGCTTCTCCTTCTCCTTCTTCTGCTTCTTCTGCTGCGCCCTCCAGACTTCACCTTCTCCTTCTCCTTCTTCTGCTTCTTCTGCTTCACCGTCCTGACTTCACCTTCTCCTTCTCCTTCTTCTACTTCTTCTGCTTCACCCCCCTGACTTCACCTGCTCCTTCTCCTTCTTCTGCTTCTTCTGATTCACCCTCCTAACTACACCTTCTCCTTCTCCTTCTTCTGCTTCTTCTGATTCACCCTCCTGACTTCACCTTCTCCTTCTTCTGCTTCTTCTGATTCACCCTCCAGACTTCACCTTCTCCTTCTCCTTCTTCTGCTTCTTCTGATTCACCCTCCAGACTTCACCTTCTCCTTCTCCTTCTTCTGCTTCTTCTGATTCACACTCCAGACTTCATCTTCTCCTTCTCCTTCTTCTGCTTCTTCTGATTCACCCTCCAGACTTCACCTTCTCCTTCTCCTTCTTCTGCTTCTTCTGATTCACCCTCCCGACTTCACCTTCTCCTTCTCCTTCTTCTACTTCTTCTGCTTCACCCTCCTGACTTCACCTTCTCCTTCTCCTTCTTCTACTTCTTCTGATTCACCCTCCAGACTTCACCTTCTCCTTCTCCTTCTTCTGCTTCTTCTGCTTCACCCTCCAGACTTCACCTTCTCCTTCTCCTTCTTCTGCTTCTTCTGCTTCGCCCTCCAGACTTCACCTTCTCCTTCTCCATCTTCTGCTTCTTCTGCTTCACTCTCCTGACTTCACCTTCTCCTTCTCCTTCTTCTACTTCTTCTGATTCACCCTCCAGACTTCAGCTTCTCCTTCTCCTTCTTGTGCTTCTTCTGCTGCGCCCTCCAGACTTCACCTTCTCCTTCTCCTTCTTCTGCTTCTTCTGCTTCACCGTCGTGACTTCACCTTCTCCTTCTCCTTCTTCTACTTCTTCTGCTTCACCCCCCTGACTTCACCTGCTCCTTCTCCTTCTTCTGCTTCTTCTGATTCACCCTCCTAACTACACCTTCTCCTTCTCCTTCTTCTGCTTCTTCTGATTCACCCTCCTGACTTCACCTTCTCCTTCTCCTTCTTCTGCTTCTTCTGATTCACCCTCCAGACTTCACCTTCTCCTTCTCCTTCTTCTGCTTCTTCTGATTCACCCTCCAGACTTCACCTTCTCCTTCTCCTTCTTCTGCTTCTTCTGATTCACCCTCCAGACTTCATCTTCTCCTTCTCCTTCTTCTTCTTCTTCTGATTCACCCTCCAGACTTCACCTTCTCCTTCTCCTTCTTCTGCTTCTTCTGATTCACCCTCCAGACTTCACCTTCTCCTTCTCCTTCTTCTACTTCTTCTGATTCACCCTCCAGACTTCACCTTCTCCTTCTCCTTCTTATACTTCTTCAGATTCACCCTCCAGTCTTCACCTTCTCCTTCTCCTTCTTCTGTTTCTTCTGCTTCACCCTCCAGACTTCACCTTCTTCTTCTCTTTCTTCTGCTTCTTCTGATTCACCCTCCAGACTTCACCTTCTCCTTCTCCTTCTTCTGATTCTTCTGATTCACTCTCCAGACTTCACCTTCTCCTTCTCCTTCTTCTGCTTCTTCTGATTCACCCTCCTGACTTCACCTTCTCCTTCTCCTTCTTCTACTTCTTCTGATTCACCCTCCTGACTTCACCTTCTCCTTCTCCTTCTTCTACTTCTTCTGCTTCACCCTCCATACTTCACCTTCTCCTTCTCCTTCTTCTACTTCTTCTGATTCACCCTCCAGACTTCACCTTCTCCTTCTCCTTCTTCTGCTTCTTCTGATTCACCCTCCAGACTTCACCTTCTCCTTCTCCTTATTCTGCTTCTTCTGATTCACCTTCCAGACTTCACCTTCTCCTTCTCCTTCTTCTGCTTCTTCTGATTCACCCTCCAGACTTCACCTTCTCCTTCTCCTTCTTCTGCTTCTTCTGATTCACCCTCCAGACTTCACCTTCTCCTTCTCCTTCTTCTGCTTCTTCTGATTCACCCTCCAGACTTCACCTTCTCCTTCTCCTTCTTCTACTCCTTCTGATTCACCCTCCAGACTTCACCTTCACCTTCTCCTTCTTTTGCTTCTTCTGATTCACCCTCCAGACTTCACCTTCTCCTTCTCCTTATTCTGCTTCTTCTGATTCACCCTCCAGACTTCACCTTCTCCTTCTCCTTCTTCTGCTTCTTCTGATTCACCCTCCAGACTTCACCTTCTCCTTCTCCTTCTTCTACTTCTTCTGATTCACCCTCCAGACTTCACCTTCTCCTTCTCCTTCTTCTGCTTCTTCTGATTCACCCTCCAGACTTCACCTTCTCCTTCTCCTTCTTCTACTTCTTCTGCTTCACCCTCCAGACTACACCTTCTCCTTCTCCTTCTTCTACTTCTTCTGATTCACCCTCCAGACTTCACCTTCTCCTTCTCCTTCTTCTGCTTCTTCTGATTCACCCTCCAGACTTCACCTTCTCCTTCTCCTTCTACTACTTCTTCAGATTCACCCTCCAGTCTTCACCTTCTCCTTCTCCTTCTTCTGTTTCTTCTGCTTCACCCTCCAGACTTCACCTTCTCCTTCTCTTTCTTCTGCTTCTTCTGATTCACCCTCCAGACTTCACCTTCTCCTTCTCCTTCTTCTGATTCTTCTGATTCACCCTCCAAACTTCACCTTCTCCTTCTCCTTCTTCTGCTTCTTCTGATTCACCCTCCAGACTTCACCTTCTCCTTCTCCTTCTTCTGATTCTTCTGATTCACCCTCCAAACTTCACCTTCTTCTTCTCCTTCTTCTGCTTCTTCTGATTCACCCTCCTGACTTCACCTTCTCCTTCTCCTTATTCTGCTTCTTCTGTTTCACCCTCCAGACCTCACCTTCTCCTTCTCCTTCTTCTGCTTCTTCTGATTCACCCTCCAGACTTCACCTTCTCCTTCTCCTTCTTCTGCTTCTTCTGATTCACCCTCCAGACTTCACCTTCTCCTTCTCCTTCTTCTCCTTCTTCTGATTCACCCTCCAGACTTCACCTTCTCCTTCTTCTGCTTCTTCTGATTCACCCTCCAGACTTCACCTTCTCCTTCTCCTTCGTCTACTTCTTCTGATTCACCCTCCAGACTACAGCTTCTCCTTCTCCTTCTTCTACTTCTTCTGATTCACCCTCCAGACTTCACCTTCTCCTTCTCCTTCTTCTGTTTCTTCTGATTCACCCTCCAGACTTCACCTTCTCCTTCTCCTTCTAATTCTTCTGATTCACCCTCCAGACTTCACCTTCTCCTTCTCCTTCTTCTACTTCTTCTGATTCACCCTCCAGACTTCACCTTCTCCTTCTCCTTCTTCTACTTCTTCTGCTTCTCCCTCCAGACTTCACCTTCTCCTTCTCCTTCTTCTGCTTCTTCTGATTCACCCTCCAGACTTCACCTTCTCCTTCTCCTTCTTCGGCTTCTTCTGCTTCACCCTCCAGACTTCACCTTCTCCTTCTCCTTCTTCTGCTTCTTCTGCTTCGCCCTCCAGACATCACCTTCTCCTTCTCCTTCTTCTGCTTCTTCTGCTTCACCCTCCAGACTTCACCTTCTCCTTCTCCTTCTTCTGCTTCTTCTGCTTCACTCTCCTGACTTCACCTTCTCCTTCACCTTCTTCTACTTCTTCTGATTCACCCTCCAGACTTCACCTTCTCCTTCTCCTTCTTCTGCTTCTTCTGCTTCACTCTCCTGACTTCACCTTCTCGTTCACCTTCTTCTACTTCTTGTGATTCACCCTCCAGACTTCACCTTCTCCTTCTCCTTCTTCTGCTTCTTCTGCTTCACCCTCCAGACTTCACCTTCTCCTTCTCCTTCTTCTGCTTCTTCTCCTGCGCCCTCCAGACTTCACCTTCTCCTTCTCCTTCTTCTGCTTCTTCTGCTTCACCCTCCTGACTTCACCTTCTCCTTCTCCTTCTTCTACTTCTTCTGCTTCACCCCCCTGACTTCACCTGCTCCTTCTCCTTCTTCTGCTTCTTCTGATTCACCCTCCTAACTTTACCTTCTCCTTCTCCTTCTTCTGCTTCTTCTGATTCACCCTCCTGACTTCACCTTCTCCTTCTCCTTCTTCTGCTTCTTCTAATTCACCCTCCAGACTTAACCTTTTCCTTGTCCTTCTTCTGCTTCTTCTGATTCACCCTCCAGACTTCACCTTCTCCTTCTCCTTCTTCTGCTTCTTCTGATTGACCCTCCAGACTTCACCTTCTCCTTCTCCTTCTTCTACTTCTTCTGATTCACCCTCCAGACTTCATCTTCTCCTTCTCCTTCTTCTGCTTCTTCTGATTCACCCTCCAGACTTCACCTTCTCCTTCTCCTTCTTCTGCTTCTTCTGATTCACCCTCCAGACTTCACCTTCTCCTTCTCCTTCTTCTACTTCTTCTGATTCACCATCCTGACTTCACCTTCTCCTTCTCCTTCTTCTGCTTCTTCTGCTTCACCCTCCAGACTTCACCTTCTCCTGCTCCTTCTTCTGCTTCTTCTGCTTCACCCTCCAGACTTCACCTTCTCCTTCTCCTTCTTCTGCTTCTTCTGCTTCACCCTCCTGACTTCACCTTCTCCTTCTCCTTCTTCTACTTCTTCTGATTCACCCTCCAGACTTCACCTTCTCCTTCTCCTTCTTCTGCTTCTTCTGCTTCACCCTCCAGACTTCACCTTCTCCTTCTCCTTCTTCTGCTTCTTCTGCTTCGCCCTCCAGACTTCACCTTCTCCTTCTCCATCTTCTGCTTCTTCTGCTTCACTCTCCTGACTTCACCTTCTCCTTCTCCTTCTTCTACTTCTTCTGATTCACCCTCCAGACTTCACCTTCTCCTTCTCCTTCTTCTGCTTCTTCTGCTTCACCCTCCAGACTTCAGCTTCTCCTTCTCCTTCTTCTGCTTCTTCTGCTTCACCGTCCTGACTTCACCTTCTCCTTCTCCTTCTTCTACTTCTTCTGCTTCACCCCCCTGACTTCACCTGCTCCTTCTCCTTCTTCTGCTTCTTCTGATTCACCCTCCTAACTACACCTTCTCCTTCTCCTTCTTCTGCTTCTTCTGATTCACCCTCCTGACTTCACCTTCTCCTTCTCCTTCTTCTGCTTCTTCTGATTCACCCTCCAGACTTCACCTTCTCCTTCTACTTCTTCTGCTTCTTCTGATTCACCCTCCAGACTACACCTTCTCCTTCTCCTTCTTCTGCTTCTTCTGATTCACCCTCCAGACTTCATCTTCTCCTTCTCCTTCTTCTGCTTCTTCTGATTCACCCTCCAGACTTCACCTTCTCCTTCTCCTTCTTCTGCTTCTTCTGATTCACCCTCCAGACTTCACCTTCTCCTTCTCCTTCTTATACTTCTTCAGATTCACCCTCCAGTCTTCACCTTCTCCTTCTCCTTCTTCTGTTTCTTCTGCTTCACCCTCCAGACTTCACCTTCTTCTTCTCTTTCTTCTGCTTCTTCTGATTCACCCTCCAGACTTCACCTTCTCCTTCTCCTTCTTCTGATTCTTCTGATTCACTCTCCAGACTTCACCTTCTCCTTCTCCTTCTTCTGCTTCTTCTGATTCACCCTCCTGACTTCACCTTCTCCTTCTCCTTCTTCTACTTCTTCTGATTCACCCTCCTGACTTCACCTTCTCCTTCTCCTTCTTCTACTTCTTCTGCTTCACCCTCCAGACTTCACCTTCTCCTTCTCCTTCTTCTACTTCTTCTGATTCATCCTCCAGACTTCACCTTCTCCTTCTCCTTCTTCTGCTTCTTCTGATTCACCCTCCAGACTTCACCTTCTCCTTCTCCTTATTCTGCTTCTTCTGATTCACCCTCCAGACTTCACCTTCTCCTTCTCCTTCTTCTGCTTCTTCTGATTCACCCTCCAGACTTCACCTTCTCCTTCTCCTTCTTCTGCTTCTTCTGATTCACCCTCCAGACTTCACCTTCTCCTTCTCCTTCTTCTGCTTCTTCTGATTCACCCTCCAGACTTCACCTTCTCCTTCTCCTTCTTCTACTCCTTCTGATTCACCCTCCAGACTTCACCTTCTCCTTCTCCTTCTTCTGCTTCTTCTGATTCACCCTCCAGACTTCACCTTCTCCTTATTCTGCTTCTTCTGATTCACCCTCCAGACTTCACCTTCTCCTTCTCCTTCTTCTGCTTCATCTGATTCACCCTGCAGACTTCACCTTCTCCTTCTCCTTCTTCTGCTTCTTCTGATTCACCCTCCAGACTTCACCTTCTCCTTCTCCTTCTTCTGCTTCTTCTGATTCACCCTCCAGACTTCACCTTCGCCTTCTCCTTCTTCTACTTCTTCTGATTCACCCTCCAGACTTCACCTTCTCCTTCTCCTTCTTCTGCTTCTTCTGATTCACCCTCCAGACTTCACCTTCTCCTTCTCCTTCTTCTACTTCTTCTGCTTCACCCTCCAGACTACACCTTCTCCTTCTCCTTCTTCTACTTCTTCTGATTCACCCTCCAGACTTCACCTTCTCCTTCTCCTTCTTCTGCTTCTTCTGATTCACCCTCCAGACTTCACCTTCTCCTTCTCCTTATTCTGCTTCTTCTGATTCACCCTCCAGACTTCACCTTCTCCTTCTCCTTCTTCTGCTTCTTCTGATTCACCCTCCAGACTTCACCTTCTCCTTCTCCTTCTTCTGCTTCTTCTGATTCACCCTCCAGACTTCACCTTCTCCTTCTCCTTCTTCTACTTCTTCTGATTCACCCTCCAGACTTCACCTTCTCCTTCTCCTTCTTCTGCTTCTTCTGATTCACCCTCCTGACTTCACCTTCTCCTTCTCCTTCTTCTAAATCTTCTGATTCACCCTCCTGACTTCACCTTCTCCTTCTCCTTCTTCTACTTCTTCTGCTTCACCCTCCAGGCTTCACCTTCTCCTTCTCCTTCTTCTACTTCTTCTGATTCTCCCTCCAGACTTCACCTTCTCCTTCTCCTTCATCTACTTCTTCTGATTCACCCTCCAGACTTCACCTTCTCCTTCTCCTTCTTCTGCTTCTTCTGCTTCACCCTCCAGACTTCACCTTCTCCTTCTCCTTCTTCTGCTTCTTCTGATTCGCCCTCCAGACATCACCTTCTCCTTCTCCTTCTTCTGCTTCTTCTGCTTCACCCTCCAGACTTCACCTTCTCCTTCTCCTTCTTCTGCTTCTTCTGCTTCACTCTCCTGACTTCACCTTTTCCTTCTCCTTCTTCTACTTCTTCTGATTCACCCTCCAGACTTCACCTTCTCCTTCTCCTTCTTCTGCTTCTTCTGCTTCACCCTCCAGACTTCACCTTCTCCTTCTCCTTCTTCTGCTTCTTCTGCTGCGCCCTCCAGACTTCACCTTCTCCTTCTCCTTCTTCTGCTTCTTCTGCTTCACCCTCCTGACTTCACCTTCTCCTTCTCCTTCTTCTACTTCTTCTGTTTCACCCCCCTGACTTCACCTGCTCCTTCTCCTTCTTCTGCTTCTTCTGATTCACCCTCCTAACTTTACCTTCTCCTTCTCCTTCTTCTGCTTCTTCTGATTCACCCTCCTGATTTCACCTTCTCCTTCTCCTTCTTCTGCTTCTTCTAATTCACCCTCCAGACTTCACCTTCTCCTTCTCCTTCTTCTGCTTCTTCTGATTCACCCTCCAGACTTCACCTTCTCCTTCTCCTTCTTCTGCTTCTTCTGATTGACCCTCCAGACCTCACCTTCTCCTTCTCCTTCTTCTACTTCTTCTGATTCACCCTCCAGACTTCATCTTCTCCTTCTCCTTCTTCTGCTTCTTCTGATTCACCCTCCAGACTTCACCTTCTCCTTCTCCTTCTTCTGCTTCTTCTGATTCACCCTCCAGACTTCACCTTCTCCTTCTCCTTCTTCTACTTCTTCTGATTCACCCTCCTGACTTCACCTTCTCCTTCTCCTTCTTCTGCTTCTTCTGCTTCACCCTCCAGACTTCACCTTCTCCTGCTCCTTCTTCTGCTTCTTCTGCTTCACCCTCCAGACTTCACCTTCTCCTTCTCCTTCTTCTGCTTCTTCTGCTTCACCCTCCTGACTTCACCTTCTCCTTCTCCTTCTTCTACTTCTTCTGATTCACCCTCCAGACTTCACCTTCTCCTTCTCCTTCTTCTGCTTCTTCTGCTTCACCCTCCAGACTTCACCTTCTCCTTCTCCTTCTTCTGCTTCTTCTGCTTCGCCCTCCAGACTTCACCTTCTCCTTCTCCATCTTCTGCTTCTTCTGCTTCACTCTCCTGACTTCACCTTCTCCTTCTCCTTCTTCTACTTCTTCTGATTCACCCTCCAGACTTCACCTTCTCCTTCTCCTTCTTCTGCTTCTTCTGCTTCACCCTCCAGACTTCAGCTTCTCCTTCTCCTTCTTCTGCTTCTTCTGCTGCGCCCTCCAGACTTCACCTTCTCCTTCTCCGTCTTCTGCTTCTTCTGCTTCACCGTCCTGACTTCACCTTCTCCTTCTCCTTCTTCTACTTCTTCTGCTTCACCCCCCTGACTTCACCTGCTCCTTCTCCTTCTTCTGCTTCTTCTCATTCACCCTCCTAACTTCACCTTCTCCTTCTCCTTCTTCTGCTTCTTCTGTTTCACCCTCCAGACTTCACCTTCTCCTTCTCCTTCTTCTGCTTCTTCTGATTCACCCTCCAGACTTCACCTTCTCCTTCTCCTTCTTCTGCTTCTTCTGATTCACCCTCCAAAATTCACCTTCTCCTTCTCCTTCTTCTACTTCTTCTGATTCACCCTCCAGTCTTCACCTTCTCCTTCTCCTTCTTCTACTTCTTCAGATTCACCCTCCAGTCTTCACCTTCTCCTTCTCCTTCTTCTGTTTCTTCTGCTTCACCCTCCAGACTTCACCTTCTCCTTCTCTTTCTTCTGCGTCTTCTGATTCACCCTCCAGACTTCACCTTCTCCTTCTCCTTCTTCTGATTCTTCTGATTCACCCTCCAAACTTCACCTTCTCCTTCTCCTTCTTCTGCTTCTTCTGATTCACCCTCCAGACTTCACCTTCTCCTTCTCCTACTTCTGCTTCTTCTGATTCACCCTCCAGACTTCATCTTCTCCTTCTCCTTCTTCTGCTTCTTCTGATTCACCCTCCAGACTTCACCTTCTCCTTCTCCTTCTTCTGCTTCTTCTGATTCACCCTCCAGACTTCACCTTCTCCTTCTCCTTCTTCTACTTCTTCTGATTCACCCTCCAGACTTCACCTTCTCCTTCTCCTTCTTCTACTTCTTCAGATTCACCCTCCAGTCTTCACCTTCTCCTTCTCCTTCTTCTGTTTCTTCTGCTTCACCCTCCAGACTTCACCTTCTCCTTCTCTTTCTTCTGCTTCTTCTGATTCACCCTCCAGACTTCACCTTCTCCTTCTCCTTCTACTGATTCTTCTGATTCACCCTCCAGACTTCACCTTCTCCTTCTCCTTCTTCTGCTTCTTCTGATTCACCCTCCTGACTTCACCTTCTCCTTCTCCTTCTTCTACTTCTTCTGATTCACCCTCCTGACTTCACCTTCTCCTTCTCCTTCTTCTACTTCTTCTGCTTCACCCTCCAGACTTCACCTTCTCCTTCTCCTTCTTCTACTTCTTCTGATTCACCCTCCAGACTTCACCTTCTCCTTCTCCTTCTTTTGCTTCTTCTGCTTCACACTCCAGACTTCACCTTCTCCTTCTCCTTCTTCTGCTTCTTCTGATTCACCCTCCTTACTTCACCTTCTCCTTCTCCTTCTTCTGCTTCTTCTGATTCACCCTCCTGACTTCACCTTCTCCTTCTCCTTATTCTGCTTCTTCTGTTTCACCCTCCAGACTTCACCTTCTCCTTCTCCTTCTTCTGCTTCTTCTGATTCACCCTCCAGACTTCACCTTCTCCTTCTCCTTCTTCTGCTTCTTCTGATTCACCCTCCAGACTTCACCTTCTCCTTCTCCTTCTTCTACTTCTTCTGATTCACCCTCCAGACTTCACCTTCTCCTTCTCCTTCTTCTGTTTCTTCTGTTTCACCCTCCAGACTTCACCTTCTCCTTCTCCTTCTTCTATTTCTTCTGATTCACCCTCCAGACTTCACCTTCTCCTTCTCCTTCGTCGACTTCTTCTGATTCACCCTCCAGACTACACCTTCTCCTTCTCCTTCTTCTACTTCTTCTGATTCACCCTCCAGACTTCACCTTCTCCTTCTCCTTCTTCTGTTTCTTCTGATTCACCCTCCAGACTTCACCTTCTCCTTCTCCTTCTTCTACTTCTTCTGATTCACCCTCCAGACTTCACCTTCTCCTTCTCCTTCTTCTACTTCTTCTGATTCACCCTCCAGACTTCACCTTCTCCTTCTCCTTCTTCTACTTCTTCTGCTTCTCCCTCCAGACTTCACCTTCTCCTTCTCCTTCTTCTGCTTCCTCTGATTCACCCTCCAGACTTCACCTTCTCATTCTCCTTCTTCTACTTCTTCTGATTCACCCTCCAGACTTCACCTTCTCCTTCTCCTTCTTCTACTTCTTCTGATTCACCCTCCAGACTTCACCTTCTCCTTCTCCTTCTTCTACTTCTTCCGATTCACCCTCCTGACTTCACATTCTCCTTCTCCTTCTTCTGCTTCTTCTGCTTCACCCTCCTGACTTCACCTTCTCCTTCTCCTTCTTCTACTTCTTCTGATTCACCCTCCAGACTTCACCTTCTCCTTCTCCTTCTTCTGCTTCTTCTGCTTCACCCTCCAGAATTCACCTTCTCCTTCTCCTTCTTCTGCTTCTTCTGCTTCGCCCTCCAGACATCACCTTCTCCTTCTCCTTCTTCTGCTTCTTCTGCTTCACCCTCCAGACTTCACCTTCTCCTTCTCCTTCTTCTGCTTCTTCTGCTTCACTCTCCTGACTTCACCTTCTCCTTCACCTTCTTCTACTTCTTCTGATTCACCCTCCAGACTTCACCTTCTCCTTCTCCTTCTTCTGCTTCTTCTGCTTCACCCTCCAGACTTCACCTTCTCCTTCTCCTTCTTCTGCTTCTTCTGCTGCGCCCTCCAGACTTCACCTTCTCCTTCTCCTTCTTCTGCTTCTTCTGCTTCACCCTCCTGACTTCACCTTCTCCTTCTCCTTCTTCTACTTCTTCTGCTTCACCCCCCTGACTTCACCTGCTCCTTCTCCTTCTTCTGCTTCTTCTGATTCACCCTCCTAACTTTACCTTCTCCTTCTCCTTCTTCTGCTTCTTCTGATTCACCCTCCTGACTTCACCTTCTCCTTCTCCTTCTTCTGCTTCTTCTAATTCACCCTCCAGACTTCACCTTCTCCTTGTCCTTCTTCTGCTTCTTCTGATTCACCCTCCAGACTTCACCTTCTCCTTCTCCTTCTTCTGCTTCTTCTGATTGACCCTCCAGACCTCACCTTCTCCTTCTCCTTCTTCTACTTCTTCTGATTCACCCTCCAGACTTCATCTTCTCCTTCTCCTTCTTCTGCTTCTTCTGATTCACCCTCCAGACTTCACCTTCTCCTTCTCCTTCTTCTGCTTCTTCTGATTCACCCTCCAGACTTCACCTTCTCCTTCTCCTTCTTCTACTTCTTCTGATTCACCATCCTGACTTCACCTTCTCCTTCTCCTTCTTCTGCTTCTTCTGCTTCACCCTCCAGACTTCAACTTCTCCTGCTCCTTTTTCTGCTTCTTCTGCTTCACCCTCCAGACTTCACCTTCTCCTTCTCCTTCTTCTGCTTCTTCTGCTTCACCCTCCTGACTTCACCTTCTCCTTCTCCTTCTTCTACTTCTTCTGATTCACCCTCCAGACTTCACCTTCTCCTTCTCCTTCTTCTGCTACTTCTGCTTCTCCCTCCTGACTTCACCTTCTCCTTCTCCTTCTTCTACTTCTTCTGATTCACCCTCCAGACTTCACCTTCTCCATTTCCTTCTTCTGCTTCTTCTGATTCACCCTCCAGACTTCACCTTCTCCTTCTCCTTCGTCTACTTCTTCTGATTGACCCTCCAGACTACACCTTCTCCTTCTCCTTCTTCTACTTCTTCTGATTCACCCTCCTGACTTCACCTTCTCCTTCTCCTTCTTCTACTTCTTCTGCTTCACCCTCCAGACTTCACCTTCTCCTTCTCCTTCTTCCACTTCTTCTGATTCACCCTCCAGACTTCACCTTCTCCTTCTCCTTCTTCTGCTTCTTCTGCTTCGCCCTCCAGACTTCACCTTCTCCTTCTCCATCTTCTGCTTCTTCTGCTTCACTCTCCTGACTTCACCTTCTCCTTCTTCTACTTCTTCTGATTCACCCTCCAGACTTCACCTTCTCCTTCTCCTTCTTCTGCTTCTTCTGCTTCACCCTCCAGACTTCAGCTTCTCCTTCTCCTTCTTCTGCTTCTTCTGCTGCGCCCTCCAGACTTCACCTTCTCCTTCTCCTTCTTCTGCTTCTTCTGCTTCACCGTCCTGACTTCACCTTCTCCTTCTCCTTCTTCTACTTCTTCTGCTTCACCCCCCTGACTTCACCTGCTCCTTCTCCTTCTTCTGCTTCTTCTGATTCACCCTCCTAACTACACCTTCTCCTTCTCCTTCTTCTGCTTCTTCTGATTCACCCTCCTGACTTCACCTTCTCCTTCTCCTTCTTCTGCTTCTTCTGATTCACCCTCCAGACTTCACCTTCTCCTTCTCCTTCTTCTGCTTCTTCTGATTCACCCTCCAGACTTCACCTTCTCCTTCTCCTTCTTCTGCTTCTTCTGATTCACCCTCCAGACTTCATCTTCTCCTTCTCCTTCTTCTGCTTCTTCTGATTCACCCTCCAGACTTCACCTTCTCCTTCTCCTTCTTCTACTTCTTCTGATTCACCCTCCAGACTTCACCTTCTCCTTCTCCTTCTTCTACTTCTTCTGATTCACCCTCCAGACTTCACCTTCTCCTTCTCCTTCTTCTACTTCTTCTGCTTCTCCCTCCAGACTTCACCTTCTCCTTCTCCTTCTTCTGCTTCCTCTGATTCACCCTCCAGACTTCACCTTCTCATTCTCCTTCTTCTACTTCTTCTGATTCACCCTCCAGACTTCACCTTCTCCTTCTCCTTCTTCTACTTCTTCTGATTCACCCTCCAGACTTCACCTTCTCCTTCTCCTTCTTCTACTTCTTCCGATTCACCCTCCTGACTTCACATTCTCCTTCTCCTTCTTCTGCTTCTTCTGCTTCACCCTCCTGACTTCACCTTCTCCTTCTCCTTCTTCTACTTCTTCTGATTCACCCTCCAGACTTCACCTTCTCCTTCTCCTTCTTCTGCTTCTTCTGCTTCACCCTCCAGACTTCACCTTCTCCTTCTCCTTCTTCTGCTTCTTCTGCTTCGCCCTCCAGACATCACCTTCTCCTTCTCCTTCTTCTGCTTCTTCTGCTTCACCCTCCAGACTTCACCTTCTCCTTCTCCTTCTTCTGCTTCTTCTGCTTCACTCTCCTGACTTCACCTTCTCCTTCACCTTCTTCTACTTCTTCTGATTCACCCTCCAGACTTCACCTTCTCCTTCTCCTTCTTCTGCTTCTTCTGCTTCACCCTCCAGACTTCACCTTCTCCTTCTCCTTCTTCTGCTTCTTCTGCTGCGCCCTCCAGACTTCACCTTCTCCTTCTCCTTCTTCTGCTTCTTCTGCTTCACCCTCCTGACTTCACCTTCTCCTTCTCCTTCTTCTACTTCTTCTGCTTCACCCCCCTGACTTCACCTGCTCCTTCTCCTTCTTCTGCTTCTTCTGATTCACCCTCCTAACTTTACCTTCTCCTTCTCCTTCTTCTGCTTCTTCTGATTCACCCTCCTGACTTCACCTTCTCCTTCTCCTTCTTCTGCTTCTTCTAATTCACCCTCCAGACTTCACCTTCTCCTTGTCCTTCTTCTGCTTCTTCTGATTCACCCTCCAGACTTCACCTTCTCCTTCTCCTTCTTCTGCTTCTTCTGATTGACCCTCCAGACCTCACCTTCTCCTTCTCCTTCTTCTACTTCTTCTGATTCACCCTCCAGACTTCATCTTCTCCTTCTCCTTCTTCTGCTTCTTCTGATTCACCCTCCAGACTTCACCTTCTCCTTCTCCTTCTTCTGCTTCTTCTGATTCACCCTCCAGACTTCACCTTCTCCTTCTCCTTCTTCTACTTCTTCTGATTCACCATCCTGACTTCACCTTCTCCTTCTCCTTCTTCTGCTTCTTCTGCTTCACCCTCCAGACTTCAACTTCTCCTGCTCCTTTTTCTGCTTCTTCTGCTTCACCCTCCAGACTTCACCTTCTCCTTCTCCTTCTTCTGCTTCTTCTGCTTCACCCTCCTGACTTCACCTTCTCCTTCTCCTTCTTCTACTTCTTCTGATTCACCCTCCAGACTTCACCTTCTCCTTCTCCTTCTTCTGCTACTTCTGCTTCTCCCTCCTGACTTCACCTTCTCCTTCTCCTTCTTCTACTTCTTCTGCTTCACCCTCCAGACTTCACCTTCTCCATTTCCTTCTTCTGCTTCTTCTGATTCACCCTCCAGACTTCACCTTCTCCTTCTCCTTCGTCTACTTCTTCTGATTGACCCTCCAGACTACACCTTCTCCTTCTCCTTCTTCTACTTCTTCTGATTCACCCTCCTGACTTCACCTTCTCCTTCTCCTTCTTCTACTTCTTCTGCTTCACCCTCCAGACTTCACCTTCTCCTTCTCCTTCTTCCACTTCTTCTGATTCACCCTCCAGACTTCACCTTCTCCTTCTCCTTCTTCTGCTTCTTCTGCTTCGCCCTCCAGACTTCACCTTCTCCTTCTCCATCTTCTGCTTCTTCTGCTTCACTCTCCTGACTTCACCTTCTCCTTCTTCTACTTCTTCTGATTCACCCTCCAGACTTCACCTTCTCCTTCTCCTTCTTCTGCTTCTTCTGCTTCACCCTCCAGACTTCAGCTTCTCCTTCTCCTTCTTCTGCTTCTTCTGCTGCGCCCTCCAGACTTCACCTTCTCCTTCTCCTTCTTCTGCTTCTTCTGCTTCACCGTCCTGACTTCACCTTCTCCTTCTCCTTCTTCTACTTCTTCTGCTTCACCCCCCTGACTTCACCTGCTCCTTCTCCTTCTTCTGCTTCTTCTGATTCACCCTCCTAACTACACCTTCTCCTTCTCCTTCTTCTGCTTCTTCTGATTCACCCTCCTGACTTCACCTTCTCCTTCTCCTTCTTCTGCTTCTTCTGATTCACCCTCCAGACTTCACCTTCTCCTTCTCCTTCTTCTGCTTCTTCTGATTCACCCTCCAGACTTCACCTTCTCCTTCTCCTTCTTCTGCTTCTTCTGATTCACCCTCCAGACTTCATCTTCTCCTTCTCCTTCTTCTGCTTCTTCTGATTCACCCTCCAGACTTCACCTTCTCCTTCTCCTTCTTCTGCTTCTTCTGATTCACCCTCCAGACTTCACCTTCTCCTTCTCCTTCTTCTACTTCTTCTGATTCACCCTCCAGACTTCACCTTCTCCTTCTCCTTCTTATACTTCTTCAGATTCACCCTCCAGTCTTCAACTTCTCCTTCTCCTTCTTCTGTTTCTTCTGCTTCACCCTCCAGACTTCAACTTCTCCTTCTCCTTCTTCTGTTTCTTCTGCTTCACCCTCCAGTCTTCAACTTCTCCTTCTCCTTCTTCTGTTTCTTCTGCTGCGCCCTCCAGACTTCACCTTCTCCTTCTCCTTCTTCTGCTTCTTCTGCTTCACCCTCCTGACTTCACCTTCTCCTTTACCTTCTTCTACTTCTTCTGCTTCACCCCCCTGACTTCACCTGCTCCTTCTCCTTCTTCTGCTTCTTCTGATTCACCCTCCTAACTTTACCTTCTCCTTCTCCTTCTTCTGCTTCTTCTGATTCACCCTCCTGACTTCACCTTCTCCTTCTCCTTCTTCTGCTTCTTCTAATTCACCCTCCAGACTTCACCTTCTCCTTGTCCTTCTTCTGCTTCTTCTGATTCACCCTCCAGACTTCACCTTCTCCTTCTCCTTCTTCTGCTTCTTCTGATTGACCCTCCAGACCTCACCTTCTCCTTCTCCTTCTTCTACTTCTTCTGATTCACCCTCCAGACTTCATCTTCTCCTTCTCCTTCTTCTGCTTCTTCTGATTCACCCTCCAGACTTCACCTTCTCCTTCTCCTTCTTCTGCTTCTTCTGATACACCCTCCAGACTTCACCTTCTCCTTCTCCTTCTTCTACTTCCTCTGATTCACCATCCTGACTTCACCTTCTCCTCCTCCTTTTTCTGCTTCTTCTGCTTCAACCTCCAGACTTCACCTTCTCCTTCTCCTTCTTCTGCTTCTTCTGCTTCACCCTCCTGACTTCACCTTCTCCTTCTCCTTCTTCTACTTCTTCTGATTCACCCTCCAGACTTCACCTTCTCCTTCTCCTTCTTCTGCTTCTTCTGCTTCACCCTCCTGACTTCACCTTCTCCTTCTCCTTCTTCTACTTCTTCTGATTCACCCTCCAGACTTCACCTTCTCCATTTCCTTCTTCTGCTTCTTCTGATTCACCCTCCAGACTTCACCTTCTCCTTCTCCTTCGTCTACTTCTTCTGATTGACCCTCCAGACTACACCTTCTCCTTCTCCTTCTTCTACTTCTTCTGATTCACCCTCCTGACTTCACCTTCTCCTTCTCCTTCTTCTACTTCTTCTGCTTCACCCTCCAGACTTCACCTTCTCCTTCTCCTTCTTCCACTTCTTCTGATTCACCCTCCAGACTTCACCTTCTCCTTCTCCTTCTTCTGCTTCTTCTGCTTCGCCCTCCAGACTTCACCTTCTCCTTCTCCATCTTCTGCTTCTTCTGCTTCACTCTCCTGACTTCACCTTCTCCTTCTCCTTCTTCTACTTCTTCTGATTCACCCTCCAGACTTCACCTTCTCCTTCTCCTTCTTCTGCTTCTTCTGCTACACCCTCCAGACTTCAGCTTCTCCTTCTCCTTCTTCTGCTTCTTCTGCTGCGCCCTCCAGACTTCACCTTCTCCTTCTCCTTCTTCTGCTTCTTCTGCTTCACCGTCCTGACTTCACCTTCTCCTTCTCCTTCTTCTACTTCTTCTGCTTCACCCCCCTGACTTCACCTGCTCCTTCTCCTTCTTCTGCTTCTTCTGATTCACCCTCCTAACTACACCTTCTCCTTCTCCTTCTTCTGCTTCTTCTGATTCACCCTCCTGACTTCACCTTCTCCTTCTCCTTCTTCTGCTTCTTCTGATTCACCCTCCAGACTTCACCTTCTCCTTCTCCTTCTTCTGCTTCTTCTGATTCACCCTCCAGACTTCACCTTCTCCTTCTCCTTCTTCTGCTTCTTCTGATTCACCCTCCAGACTTCATCTTCTCCTTCTCCTTCTTCTGCTTCTTCTGATTCACCCTCCAGACTTCACCTTCTCCTTCTCCTTCTTCTGCTTCTTCTGATTCACCCTCCAGACTTCACCTTCTCCTTCTCCTTCTTCTACTTCTTCTGATTCACCCTCCAGACTTCACCTTCTCCTTCTCCTTCTTATACTTCTTCAGATTCACCCTCCAGTCTTCAACTTCTCCTTCTCCTTCTTCTGTTTCTTCTGCTTCACCCTCCAGACTTCACCTTCTTCTTCTCTTTCTTCTGCTTCTGATTCACCCTCCAGACTTCACCTTCTCCTTCTCCTTCTTCTGATTCTTCTGATTCACCCTCCAGACTTCACCTTCTCCTTCTCCTTCTTCTGCTTCTTCTGATTCACCCTCCTGACTTCACCTTCTCCTTCTCCTTCTTCTACTTCTTCTGATTCACCCTCCTGACTTCACCTTCTCCTTCTCCTTCTTCTACTTCTTCTGCTTCACCCTCCAGACTTCACCTTCTCCTTCTCCTTCTTCTACTTCTTCTGATTCACCCTCCAGACTTCACCTTCTCCTTCTCCTTCTTCTGCTTCTTCTGATTCACCCTCCAGACTTCACCTTCTCCTTCTCCTTATTCTGCTTCTTCTGATTCACCCTCCAGACTTCACCTTCTCCTTCTCCTTCTTCTACTTCTTCTGATTCACCCTCCAGACTTCACCTTCTCCTTCTCCTTCTTCTACTTCTTCTGATTCACCCTCCAGACTTCACCTTCTCCTTCTCCTTCTTCTACTTCTTCTGCTTCTCCCTCCAGACTTCACCTTCTCCTTCTCCTTCTTCTGCTTCTTCTGATTCACCCTCCAGACTTCACCTTCTCATTCTCCTTCTTCTACTTCTTCTGATTCACCCTCCAGACTTCACCTTCTCCTTCTCCTTCTTCTACTTCTTCTGATTCACCCTCCAGACTTCACCTTCTCCTTCTCCTTCTTCTACTTCTTCCGATTCACCCTCCTGACTTCACCTTCTCCTTCTCCTTCTTCTGCTTCTTCTGCTTCACCCTCCTGACTTCACCTTCTCCTTCTCCTTCTTCTACTTCTTCTGATTCACCCTCCAGACTTCACCTTCTCCTTCTCCTTCTTCTGCTTCTTCTGCTTCACCCTCCAGACTTCACCTTCTCCTTCTCCTTCTTCTGCTTCTTCTGCTTCGCCCTCCAGACATCACCTTCTCCTTCTCCTTCTTCTGCTTCTTCTGCTTCACCCTCCAGACTTCACCTTCTCCTTCTCCTTCTTCTGCTTCTTCTGCTTCACTCTCCTGACTTCACCTTCTCCTTCACCTTCTTCTACTTCTTCTGATTCACCCTCCAGACTTCACCTTCTCCTTCTCCTTCTTCTGCTTCTTCTGCTTCACCCTCCAGACTTCACCTTCTCCTTCTCCTTCTTCTGCTTCTTCTGCTGCGCCCTCCAGACTTCACCTTCTCCTTCTCCTTCTTCTGCTTCTTCTGCTTCACCCTCCTGACTTCACCTTCTCCTTCTCCTTCTTCTACTTCTTCTGCTTCACCCCCCTGACTTCACCTGCTCCTTCTCCTTCTTCTGCTTCTTCTGATTCACCCTCCTAACTTTACCTTCTCCTTCTCCTTCTTCTGCTTCTTCTGATTCACCCTCCTGACTTCTCCTTCTCCTTCTCCTTCTTCTGCTTCTTCTAATTCACCCTCCAGACTTCACCTTCTCCTTGTCCTTCTTCTGCTTCTTCTGATTCACCCTCCAGACTTCACCTTCTCCTTCTCCTTCTTCTGCTTCTTCTGATTGACCCTCCAGACCTCACCTTCTCCTTCTCCTTCTTCTACTTCTTCTGATTCACCCTCCAGACTTCATCTTCTCCTTCTCCTTCTTCTGCTTCTTCTGATTCACCCTCCAGACTTCACCATCTCCTTCTCCTTCTTCTGCTTCTTCTGATTCACCCTCCAGACTTCACCTTCTCCTTCTCCTTCTTCTACTTCTTCTGATTCACCATCCTGACTTCACCTTCTCCTTCTCCTTCTTCTGCTTCTTCTGCTTCACCCTCCAGACTTCAACTTCTCCTGCTCCTTTTTCTGCTTCTTCTGCTTCACCCTCCAGACTTCACCTTCTCCTTCTCCTTCTTCTGCTTCTTCTGCTTCACCCTCCTGACTTCCCCTTCTCCTTCTCCTTCTTCTACTTCTTCTGATTCACCCTCCAGACTTCACCTTCTCCTTCTCCTTCTTCTGCTTCTTCTGCTTCACCCTCCAGACTTCACCTTCTCCTTCTCCTTCTTCTCTGCTTCTTCTGCTTCGCCCTCCAGACTTCACCTTCTCCTTCTCCATCCTTCAGCTTCTTCTGCTTCACTCTCCTGACTTCACCTTCTCCTTCTCCTTCTTCTGCTTCTTCTGATTCACCCTCCAGACTTCACCTTCTCCTTCTCCTTCTTCTGCTTCTTCTGATTCACCCTCCAGACTTCACCTTCTCCTTCTCCTTCTTCTACTTCTTCTGATTCACCCTCCAGACTTCACCTTCTCCTTCTCCTTCTTATACTTCTTCAGATTCACCCTCCAGTCTTCACCTTCTCCTTCTCCTTCTTTCTACTTCTTCAGATTCACCCTACAGTCTTCACCTTCTCCTTCTCCTTCTTCTACTTCTTCAGATTCACCCTCCAGTCTTCACCTTCTCCTTCTCCTTCTTATACTTCTTCAGATTCACCCTACAGTCTTCACCTTCTCCTTCTCCTTCTTCTGTTTCTCAGACTTCACCTTCTCCTTCTCCTTCTTCTGCTTCTTCTGATTCACCCTCCAGACTTCACCTTCTCCTTCTCCTTCTTCTGCTTCTTCTGATTCACCCTCCAGACTTCATCTTCTCCTTCTCCTTCTTCTGCTTCTTCTGATTCACCCTCCAGACTTCACCTTCTCCTTCTCCTTCTTCTGCTTCTTCTGATTCACCCTCCAGACTTCACCTTCTCCTTCTCCTTCTTCTACTTCTTCTGATTCACCCTCCAGACTTCACCTTCTCCTTCTCCTTCTTATACTTCTTCAGATTCACCCTACAGTCTTCACCTTCTCCTTCTCCTTCTTCTGTTTCTTCTGCTTCACCCTCCAGACTTCACCTTCTTCTTCTCTTTCTTCTGCTTCTTCTGATTCACCCTCCAGACTTCACCTTCTCCTTCTCCTTCTTCTGATTCTTCTGATTCACCCTCCAGACTTCACCTTCTCCTTCTCCTTCTTCTGCTTCTTCTGATTCACCCTCCTGACTTCACCTTCTCCTTCTCCTTCTTCTACTTCTTCTGATTCACCCTCCAGACTTCACCTTCTCCTTCTCATTTTTCTGTTTCTTCTGCTTCACCCTCCAGACTTCACCTTCTTCTTCTCTTTCTTCTGCTTCTTCTGATTCACCCTCCAGACTTCACCTTCTCCTTCTCCTTCTTCTGATTCTTCTGATTCACCCTCCAGACTTCACCTTCTCCTTCTCCTTCTTCTGATTCTTCTGATTCACCCTCCAGACTTCACCTTCTCCTTCTCCTTCTTCTGCTTCTTCTGATTCACCCTCCTGACTTCACCTTCTCCTTCTCCTTCTTCTGCTTCTTCTGATTCACCCTCCAGACTTCACCTTCCCTTCTCCTTCTTCTGCTTCTTCTGATTCACCCTCCAGACTTCACCTTCTCCTTCTCCATCTTCTACTCCTTCTGATTCACCCTCCAGACTTCACCTTCTCCTTCTCCTTCTTCTGCTTCTTCTGATTCACCCTCCAGACTTCACCTTCTCCTTCTCCTTATTCTGCTTCTTCTGATTCACCCTCCAGACTTCACCTTCTCCTTCTCCTTCTTCTGCTTCTTCTGATTCACCCTGCAGACTTCACCTTCTCCCTCTCCTTCTTCTGCTTCTTCTGATTCACCCTCCAGACTTCACCTTCTCCTTCTCCTTCTTCTGCTTCTTCTGATTCACCCTCCAGACTTCACCTTCTCCTTCTCCTTCTTCTGCTTCTTCTGATTCACCCTCCAGACTTCACCTTCTCCTTCTCCTTCTTCTGCTTCTTCTGATTCACCCTCCAGACTTCACCTTCTCCTTCTCCTTCTTCTACTTCTTCTGCTTCACCCTCCAGACTACACCTTCTCCTTCTCCTTCTTCTACTTCTTCTGATTCACCCTCCAGACTTCACCTTCTCCTTCTCCTTCTTCTGCTTCTTCTGATTCACCCTCCAGACTTCACCTTCTCCTTCTCCTTATTCTGCTTCTTCTGATTCACCCTCCAGACTTCACCTTCTCCTTCTCCTTCTTCTGCTTCTTCTGATTCACCCTCCAGACTTCACCTTCTCCTTCTCCTTCTTCTGCTTCTTCTGATTCACCCTCCAGACTTCACCTTCTCCTTCTCCTTCTTCTACTTCTTCTGATTCACCCTCCAGACTTCACCTTCTCCTTCTCCTTCTTCTGCTTCTTCTGATTCACCCTCCTGACTTCACCTTCTCCTTCTCCTTCTTCTACATCTTCTGATTCACCCTCCTGACTTCACCTTCTCCTTCTCCTTCTTCTAATTCTTCTGCTTCACCCTCCAGACTTCACCTTCTCCTTCTCCTTCTTCTACTTCTTCTGATTCACCCTCCAGACTTCACCTTCTCCTTCTCCTTCTTCTACTTCTTCTGATTCACCCTCCAGACTTCACCTTCTCCTTCTCCTTCTTCTACTTCTTCTGATTCACCCTCCAGACTTCACCTTCTCCTTCTCCTTCTTCTGCTTCTTCTGTTTCACCCTCCAGACTTCACCTTCTCCTTCTCCTTATTCTGCTTCTTCTGAATCACCCTCCAGACTTCTCCTTCTCCTTCTTCTGCTTCTTCTGATTCACCCTCCAGACTTTACCTTCTCCTTCTCCTTCTTCTGCTTCTTCTGATTCACCCTCCAGACTTCACCTTCTCCTTCTCCTTCTTCTACTTCTTCTGATTCACCCTCCAGACTTCACCTTCTCCTTCTCCTTCGTCTACTTCTTCTGATTCACCCTCCAGACTTCACCTTCTCCTTCTCCTTCTTCTGCTTCTTCTGATTCACCCTCCAGACTTCACCTTCTCCTTCTACTTCTTCTACTTCTTCTGATTCACCCTCCAGACTTCACCTTCTCCTTCTCTTTCTTCTGCTTCTTCTGATTCACCCTCCAGACTTCACCTTCTCCTTCTCCTTCTTCTGATTCTTCTGCTTCACCCTCCAGACTTCACCTTCTCCTTCTCCTTCTTCTGCTTCGTCTGCTTCACTCTCCTGACTTCACCTTCTCCTTCACCTTCTTCTACTTCTTCTGATTCACCCTCCAGACTTCACCTTCTCCTTCTCCTTCTTCTGCTTCTTCTGCTTCACCCTCCAGACTTCACCTTCTCCTTCTCCTTCTTCTGCTTCTTCTGCTGCGCCCTCCAGACTTCACCTTCTCCTTCTCCTTCTTCTGCTTCTTCTGCTTCACCCTCCTGACTTCACCTTCTCCTTCTCCTTCTTCTACTTCTTCTGCTTCACCCCCCTGACTTCACCTGCTCCTTCTCCTTCTTCTGCTTCTTCTGATTCACCCTCCTAACTTTACCTTCTCCTTCGCCTTCTTCTGCTTCTTCTGATTCACCCTCCTGACTTCACCTTCTCCTTCTCCTTCTTCTGCTCCTTCTAATTCACCCTCCAGACTTCACCTTCTCCTTGTCCTTCTTCTGCTGCTTCTGATTCACCCTCCAGACTTCACCTTCTCCTTCTCCTTCTTCTGCTTCTTCTGATTGACCCTCCAGACCTCACCTTCTCCTTCTCCTTCTTCTACTTCTTCTGATTCACCCTCCAGACTTCATCTTCTCCTTCTCCTTCTTCTGCTTCTTCTGATTCACACTCCAGACTTCACCTTCTCCTTCTCCTTCTTCTGCTTCTTCTGATTCACCCTCCAGACTTCACCTTCTCCTTCTCCTTCTTCTAATTCTTCTGATTCACCCTCCTGACTTCACCTTCTCCTTCTCCTTCTTCTGCTTCTTCTGCTTCACCCTCCAGACTTCACCTTCTCCTGCTCCTTCTTCTGCTTCTTCTGCTTCACCCTCCAGACTTCACCTTCTCCTTCTCCTTCTTCTGCTTCTTCTGCTTCACCCTCCTGACTTCACCTTCTCCTTCTCCTTCTTCTACTTCTTCTGATTCACCCTCCAGACTCCACCTTCTCCTTCTCCTTCTTCTGCTTCTTCTGCTTCACCCTCCAGACTTCACCTTCTCCTTCTCCTTCTTCTGCTTCTTCTGCTTCGCCCTCCAGACTTCACCTTCTCCTTCTCCATCTTCTGCTTCTTCTGCTTCACTCTCCTGACTTCAGCTTCTCCTTCTCCTTCTTCAGCTTCTTCTGATTCACCCTCCAGACTTCACCTTCTCCTTCTCCTTCTTCTGCTTCTTCTGCTTCACCCTCCAGACTTCAGCTTCTGCTTCTCCTTCTTCTGCTTCTTCTGCTGCGCCCTCCAGACTACACCTTCTCCTTCTCCTTCTTCTGCTTCTTCTGCTTCACCGTCCTGACTTCACCTTCTCCTTCTCCTTCTTCTACTTCTTCTGCTTCACCCCCCTGACTTCACCTGCTCCTTCTCCTTCTTCTGCTTCTTCTGATTCACCCTCCTAACTACACCTTCTCCTTCTCCTTCTTCTGCTTCTTCTGATTCACCCTCCTGACTTCACCTTCTCCTTCTCCTTCTTCTGCTTCTTCTGATTCACCCTCCAGACTTCACCTTCTCCTTCTCCTTCTTCTGCTTCTTCTGATTCACCCTCCAGACTTCATCTTCTCCTTCTCTTTCTTCTGCTTCTTCTGATTCACCCTCCAGACTTCACCTTCTCCTTCTCCTTCTTCTGCTTCTTCTGATTCACCCTCCAGACTTCACCTTCTCCTTCTCCTTCTTCTACTTCTTCTGATTCACCCTCCAGACTTCACCTTCTCCTTCTCCTTCTTATACTTCTTCAGATTCACCCTCCAGTCTTCACCTACTCCTTCTCCTTCTTCTGTTTCTTCTGCTTCACCCTCCAGACTTCACCTTCTTCTTCTCTTTCTTCTGCTTCTTCTGATTCACCCTTCAGACTTCACCTTCTCCTTCTCCTTCTTCTGATTCTTCTGATTCACCCTCCAGACTTCACCTTCTCCTTCTCCTTCTTCTGCTTCTTCTGATTCACCCTCCTGACTTCACCTTCTCCTTCTCCTTCTTCTACTTCTTCTGATTCACCCTCCTGACTTCACATTCTCCTTCTCCTTCTTCTACTTCTTCTGCTTCACCCTCCAGACTTCACCTTCTCCTTCTCCTTCTTCTACTTCTTCTGATTCACCCTCCAGACTTCACCTTCTCCTTCTCCTTCTTCTGCTTCTTCTGATTCACCCTCCAGACTTCACCTTCTCCTTCTCCTTATTCTGCTTCTTCTGATTCACCCTCCAGACTTCACCTTCTCCTTCTCCTTCTTCTGCTTCTTCTGATTCACCCTGCAGACTTCACCTTCTCCTTCTCCTTCTTCTGCTTCTTCTGATTCACCCTCCAGACTTCACCTTCTCCTTCTCCTTCTTCTGCTTCTTCTGATTCACCCTCCAGACTTCACCTTCTCCTTCTCCTTCTTCTACTTCTTCTGATTCACCCTCCAGACTTCACCTTCTCCTTCTCCTTCTTCTGCTTCTTCTGAATCACCCTCCAGACTTCACCTTCTCCTTCTCCTTCTTCTACTTCTTCTGCTTCACCCTCCAGACTACACCTTCTCCTTCTCCTTCTTCTACTTCTTCTGATTCACCCTCCAGACTTCACCTTCTCCTTCTCCTTCTTCTGCTTCTTCTGATTCACCCTCCAGACTTCACCTTCTCCTTCTCCTTATTCTGCTTCTTCTGATTCACCGTCCAGACTTCACCTTCTCCTTCTCCTTCTTCTGCTTCTTCTGATTCACCCTCCAGACTTCACCTTCTCCTTCTCCTTCTTCTGCTTCTTCTGATTCACCCTCCAGACTTCACCTTCTCCTTCTCCTTCTTCTACTTCTTCTGATACACCCTCCAGACTTCACCTTCTCCTTCTCCTTCTTCTGCTTCTTCTGATTCACCATCCTGACTTCACCTTCTCCTTCTCCTTCTTCTACATCTTCTGATTCACCCTCCTGACTTCACCTTCTCCTTCTCCTTCTTCTACTTCTTCTGCTTCACCCTCCAGACTTCACCTTCTCCTTCTCCTTCTTCTACTTCTTCTGATTCACCCTCCAGACTTCACCTTCTCCTTCTCCTTCTTTTACTTCTTCTGATTCACCCTCCAGACTTCACCTTCTCCTTCTCCTTCTTCTGCTTCTTCTGTTTCACCCTCCAGACTTCACCTTCTCCTTCTCCTTATTCTGCTTCTTCTGAATCACCCTCCAGACTTCACCTTCTCCTTCTCCTTCTTCTGCTTCTTCTGATTCACCCTCCAGACTTCACCTTCTCCTTCTCCTTCTTCTGCTTCTTCTGATTCACCCTCCAGACTTCACCTTCTCCTTCTCCTTCTTCTACTTCTTCTGATTCACCCTCCAGACTTCACCTTCTCCATCTCCTTCTTCTGCTTCTTCTGATTCACCCTCCAGACTTCACCTTCTCCTTCGTCTACTTCTTCTGATTCACCCTCCAGACTTCACCTTCTCCTTCTCCTTCGTCTACTTCTTCTGATTCACCCTCCAGACTTCACCTTCTCCTTCTCCTTCTTCTGCTTCTTCTGATTCACCCTCCAGACTTCACCTTCTCCTTCTCCTTCTTCTACTTCTTCTGATTCACCCTCCAGACTTCACCTTCTCCTTCTCTTTCTTCTGCTTCTTCTGATTCTCCCTCCAGACTTCACCTTCTCCTTCTCCTTCTTCTGATTCTTCTGATTCACCCTCCAGACTTCACCTTCTCCTTCTCCTTCTTATGCTTCTTCTGATTCACCCTCCTGACTTCACCTTCTCCTTCTCCTTCTTCTACATCTTCTGATTCACCCTCCTGACTTCACCTTCTCCTTCTCCTTCTTCTACTTCTTCTGATTCACCCTCCAGACTTCACCTTCTCCTTCTCCTTCTTCTACTTCTTCTGATTCACCCTCCAGACTTCACCTTCTCCTTCTCCTTCTTCTACTTCTTCTGATTCACCCTCCAGACTTCACCTTCTCCTTCTCCTTCTTCTGCTTCTTCTGATTCACCCTCCAGACTTCACCTTCTCCTTCTCCTTATTCTGCTTCTTCTGAATCACCCTCCAGACTTCACCTTCTCCTTCTCCTTCTTCTGCTTCTTCTGATTCACCCTCCAGACTTCACCTTCTCCTTCTCCTTCTTCTGCTTCTTCTGATTCACCCTCCAGACTTCACCTTCTCCTTCTCCTTCTTCTACTTCTTCTGATTCACCCTCCAGACTTCACCTTCTCCATCTCCTTCTTCTGCTTCTTCTGATTCACCCTCCAGACTTCACCTTCTCCTTCTCCTTCGTCTACTTCTTCTGATTCACCCTCCAGACTACACCTTCTCCTTCTCCTTCTTCTACTTCTTCTGATTCACCCTCCAGACTTCACCTTCTCCTTCTCCTTCTTCTGTTTCTTCTGATTCACCCTCCAGACCTCACCTTCTCCTTCTCCTTCTTCTACTACTTCTGATTCACCCTCCAGACTTCACCTTCTCCTTCTCCTTCTTCTACTTCTTCTGATTCAACCTCCAGACTTCATCTTCTCCTTCTCCTTCTTCTGCTTCTTCTGATTCACCCTCCAGACTTCACCTTCTCCTTCTCCTTCTTCTGCTTCTTCTGATTCACCCTCCAGACTTCACCTTCTCCTTCTCCTTCTTCTACTTCTTCTGATTTACCCTCCAGACTTCACCTTCTCCTTCTCCTTCTTCTACTTCTTCTGATTCACCCTCCAGTCTTCACCTTCTCCTTCTCCTTCTTCTGTTTCTTCTGCTTCACCCTCCAGACTTCACCTTCTCCTTCTCTTTCTTCTGCTTCTTCTGATTCACCCTACAGACTTCACCTTCTCCTTCTCCTTCTTCTGATTCTTCTGATTCACCCTCCAGACTTCACCTTCTCCTTCTCCTTCTTCTGCTTCTTCTGATTCACCCTCCTGACTTCACCTTCTCCTTCTCCTTCTTCTACTTCTTCTGATTCACCCACCTGACTTCAACTTCTCCTTCTCCTTCTTCTACTTGTTCTGCTTCACCCTCCAGACTTCACCTTCTCCTTCTCCTTCTTCTACTTCTTCTGATTCACCCTCCAGACTTCACCTTCTCCTTCTCCTTCTTCTGCTTCTTCTGATTCACCCTCCAGACTTCACCTTCTCCATCTCCTTCTTCTGCTTCTTCTGATTCACCCTCCAGACTTAACCTTCTCCTTCTCCTTCCTCTACTTCTTCTGATTCACCCTCCAGACTTCACCTTCTCCTTCTCCTTCTTCTGCTTCTTCTGATACACCCTCCAGACTTCACCTTCTCCTTCTCCTTCTTCTACTTCTTCTGATTCACCCTCCAGACTTCACCTTCTCCTTCTCTTTCTTCTGCTTCTTCTGATTCACCCTCCAGACTTCACCTTCTCCTTCTCCTTCTTCTGATTCTTCTGATTCACCCTCCAGACTTCACCTTCTCCTTCTCCTTCTTCTGCTTCTTCTGATTCACCCTCCTGACTTCACCTTCTCCTTCTCCTTCTTCTACTTCTTCTGCTTCACCCTCCAGACTTCAGCTTCTCCTTCTCCTTGTTCTACTTCTTCTGATTCACCCTCCAGACTTCACCTTCTCCTTCTCCTTCTTCTACTTCTTCTGATTCAACCTCCAGACTTCACCTTCTCCTTCTCCTTCTTCTCCTTCTTCTGATTCGCCCTCCAGACTTCACCTTCTCCTTCTCCTTCTTCTGCTTCTTCTGATTCACCCTCCAGACTTCACCTTCTCCTTCTCCTTATTCTGCTTCTTCTGAATCACCCTCCAGACTTCACCTTCTCCTTCTCCTTCTTCTGCTTCTTCTGATTCACCCTCCAGACTTCACCTTCTCCTTCTCCTTCTTCTGCTTCTTCTGATTCACCCTCCAGACTTCACCTTCTCCTTCTCCTTCTTCTACTTCTTCTGATTCACCCTCCAGACTTCACCTTCTCCATCTCCTTCTTCTGCTTCTTCTGATTCACCCTCCAGACTTCACCTTCTCCTTCTCCTTCGTCTACTTCTTCTGATTCACCCTCCAGACTACACCTTCTCCTTCTCCTTCTTCTACTTCTTCTGATTCACCCTCCAGACTTCACCTTCTCCTTCTCCTTCTTCTGTTTCTTCTGATTCACCCTCCAGACTTCACCTTCTCCTTCTCCTTCTTCTACTTCTTCTGATTCACCCTCCAGACTTCACCTTCTCCTTCTCCTTCTTCTACTTCTTCTGATTCGCCCTCCAGACTTCACCTTCTCCTTCTCCTTCTTCTACTTCTTCTGTTTCACCCTCCAGACTTCACCTTCTCCTTCTCCTTCTTCTGCTTCTTCTGATTCACCTTCCAGACTTCACCTTCTCCTTCTCCTTATTCTGCTTCTTCTGAATCACCCTCCAGCCTTCACCTTCTCCTTCTCCTTCTTCTGCTTCTTCTGATTCACCTCCAGACTTCACCTTCTCCTTCTCCTTCTTCTGCTTCTTCTGATTCACCCTCCAGACTTCACCTTCTCCTTCTCCTTCTTCTACTTCTTCTGATTCACCCTCCAGACTTCACCTTCTCCATCTCCTTCTTCTGCTTCTTCTGATTCACCCTCCAGACTTCACCTTCTCCTTCTCCTTCGTCTACTTCTTCTGATTCACCCTCCAGACTACACCTTCTCCTTCTCCTTCTTCTACTTCTTCTGATTCACCCTCCAGACTTCACCTTCTCCTTCTCCTTCTTCTGTTTCTTCTGATTCACCCTCCAGACTTCACCTTCTCCTTCTCCTTCTTCTACTTCTTCTGATTCAACCTCCTGACTTCATCTTCTCCTTCTCCTTCTTCTGCTTCTTCTGATTCACCCTCCAGACTTCACCTTCTCCTTCTCCTTCTTCTGCTTCTTCTGATTCACCCTCCAGACTTCACCTTCTCCTTCTCCTTCTTCTACTTCTTCTGATTCACCCTCCAGACTTCACCTTCTCCTTCTCCTTCTTCTACTTCTTCTGATTCACCCTCCAGTCTTCACCTTCTCCTTCTCCTTCTTCTGTTCCTTCTGCTTCACCCTCCAGACTTCACCTTCTCCTTCTCTTTCTTCTGCTTCTTCTGATTCACCCTCCAGACTTCACCTTCTCCTTCTCCTTCTTCTGATTCTTCTGATTCACCCTCCAGACTTCACCTTCTCCTTCTCCTTCTACTGCTTCTTCGGATTCACCCTCCTGACTTCACCTTCTCCTTCTCCTTCTTCTACTTCTTCTGATTCACCCACCTGACTTCACCTTCTCCTTCTCCTTCTTCTACTTCTTCTGCTTCACCCTCCAGACTTCACCTTCTCCTTCTCCTTCTTCTACTTCTTCTGATTCACCCTCCAGACTTCACCTTCTCCTTCTCCTTCTTCTGCTTCTTCTGATTCACCCTCCAGACTTCACCTTCTCCATCTCCTTCTTCTGCTCCTTCTGATTCACCCTCCAGACTTCACCTTCTCCTTCTCCTTCGTCTACTTCTTCTGATTCACCCTCCAGACTTCACCTTCTCCTTCTCCTTCTTCTGCTTCTTCTGATTCACCCTCCAGACTTCACCTTCTCCTTCTCCTTCTTCTACTTCTTCTGATTCACCCTCCAGACTTCACCTTCTCCTTCTCTTTCTTCTGCTTCTTCTGATTCACCCTCCAGACTTCACCTTCTCCTTCTCCTTCTTCTGATTCTTCTGATTCACCCTCCAGACTTCACCTTCTCCTTCTCCTGCTTCTTCTGATTCACCCTCCTGACTTCACCTTCTCCTTCTCCTTCTTCTACAACTTCTGATTCACCCTCCTCACTTCACCTTCTCCTTCTCCTTCTTCTACTTCTTCTGCTTCACCCTCCAGACTTCAGCTGCTCCTTCTCCTTCTTCTACTTCTTCTGATTCACCCTCCAGACTTCACCTTCTCCTTCTCCTTCTTCTACTTCTTCTGATTCACCCTCCAGACTTCACCTTCTCCTTCTCCTTCTTCTACTTCTTCTGATTCACCCTCCAGACTTCACCTTCTCCTTCTCCTTCTTCTGCTTCTTCTGATTCACCCTCCAGACTTCACCTTCTCCTTCTCCTTATTCTGCTTCTTCTGTATCACCCTCCAGACTTCACCTTCTCCTTCTCCTTCTTCTGCTTCTTCTGATTCACCCTCCAGACTTCACCTTCTCCTTCTCCTTCTTCTGCTTCTTCTGATTCACCCTCCAGACTTCACCTTCTCCTTCTCCTTCTTCTACTTCTTCTGATTCACCCTCCAGACTTCACCTTCTCCATCTCCTTCTTCTGTTTCTTCTGATTCACCCTCCAGACTTCACCTTCTCCTTCTCCTTCTTCTACTACTTCTGATTCACCCTCCAGACTTCACCTTCTCCTTCTCCTTCTTCTACTTCTTCTGATTCACCCTCCAGACTTCATCTTCTCCTTCTCCTTCTTCTGCTTCTTCTGATTCACCCTCCAGACTTCACCTTCTCCTTCTCCTTCTTCTGCTTCTTCTGATTCACCCTCCAGACTTCACCTTCTCCTTCTCCTTCTTCTACTTCTTCTGATTCACCCTCCAGACTTCACCTTCTCCTTCTCCTTCTTCTACTTCTTCTGATTCACCCTCCAGTCTTCACCTTCTCCTTCTCCTTCTTCTGTTTCTTCTGCTTCACCCTCCAGACTTCACCTTCTCCTTCTCTTTCTTCTGCTTCTTCTGATTCACCCTCCAGACTTCACCTTCTCCTTCTCCTTCTTCTGATTCTTCTGATTCACCCTCCAGACTTCACCTTCTCCTTCTCCTTCTTCTGCTTCTTCTGATTCACCCTCCTGACTTCACCTTCTCCTTCTCCTTCTTCTACTTCTTCTGATTCACCCACCTGACTTCACCTTCTCCTTCTCCTTCTTCTACTTCTTCTGCTTCACCCTCCAGACTTCACCTTCTCCTTCTCCTTCTTCTACTTCTTCTGATTCTCCCTCCAGACTTCACCTTCTCCTTCTCCTTCTTCTGCTTCTTCTGATTCACCCTCCAGACTTCACCTTCTCCTTCTCCTTATTCTGCTTCTTCTGATTCACCCTCCAGACTTCACCTTCTCCTTCTCCTTATTCTGCTTCTTCTGATTCACCCTCCAGACTTTACCTTCTCCTTCTCCTTCCTCTGCTTCTTCTGATTCACCCTCCAGACTTCACCTTCTCCTTCTCCTTCTTCTGATTCTTCTGATTCACCCTCCAGACTTCACCTTCTCCTTCTCCATCTTCTGCTTCTTCCGATTCACCCTCCTGACTTCACCTTCTCCTGCTCCTTCTTCTACTTCTTCTGATTCACCCTCCTGACTTCACCTTCTCCTTCTCCATCTTCTAATTCTTCTGCTTCACCCTCCAGACTTCAACTTCTCCTTCTCCTTCTTCTACTTCTTCTGATTCACCCTCCAGACTTCACCTTCTCCTTCTCCTTCTTCTGCTTCTTCTGATTCACCCTCCAGACTTCACCTTCTCCTTCTCCTTATTCTGCTTCTTCTGATTCACACTCCAGACTTCACCTTCTCCTTCTCCTTCTTCTGCTTCTTCTGATTCACCCTGCAGACTTCACCTTCTCCTTCTCCTTCTTCTGCTTCTTCTGATTCACCCTCCAGACTTCACCTTCTCCTTCTCCTTCTTCTGCTTCTTCTGATACACCCTCCAGACTTCACCTTCTCCTTCTCCTTCTTCTACTTCTTCTGATTCACCCTCCAGACTTCACCTTCTCCTTCTCTTTCTTCTGCTTCTTCTGATTCACCCTCCAGACTTCACCATCTCCTTCTCCTTCTTCTGATTCTTCTGATTCACCCTCCAGACTTCACCTTCTCCTTCTCCTTCTTCTGCTTCTTCTGATTCACCCTCCTGACTTCACCTTCTCCTTCTCCTTCTTCTACTTCTTCTGATTCACCCTCCTGACTTCACCTTCTCCTTCTCCTTCTTCTACTTCTTCTGCTTCACCCTCCAGACTTCACCTTCTCCTTCTCCTTCTTCTACTTCTTCTGATTCACCCTCCAGACTTGACCTTCTCCTTTTCCTTCTTCTACTTCTTCTGATTCACCCTCCAGACTTCACCTTCTCCTTCTCCTTCTTCTGCTTCTTCTGCTTCACCGTCCTGACTTCACCTTCTCCTTCTCCTTCTTCTACTTCTTCTGCTTCATCCCCCTGACATCACCTGCTCCTTCTCCTTCTTCTGCTTCTTCTGATTCATCCTCCTAACTTCACCTTCTCCTTCTCCTTCTTCTGCTTCTTCTGATTCACCCTCCAGACTTCACCTTCTCCTTCTCCTTCTTCTGCTTCTTCTGATTCACCCTCCAGACTACACCTTCTCCTTCTCCTTCTTCTACTTCTTCTGATTCACCCTCCAGACTTCACCTTCTCCTTCTCCTTCTTCTGTTTCTTCTGATTCACCCGCCAGACTTCACCTTCTCCTTCTCCTTCTTCTGCTTCTTCTGATTCACCCTCCAGACTTCACCTTCTCCTTCTCCTTCTTCTGCTTCTTCTGATTCACCCTCCAGACCTCACCTTCTTCTTCTCCTTCTTCTACTTCTTCTGATTCACCCTCCAGACTTCATCTTCTCCTTCTCCTTCTTCTGCTTCTTCTGATTCACCCTCCAGACTTCACGTTCTCCTTCTCCTTCTTCTGCTTCTTCTGATTCACCCTCCAGACTTCACCTTCTCCTTCTCCTTCTTCTACTTCTTCTGATTCACCCTCCAGACTTCACCTTCTCCTTCTCCTTATTCTGCTTCTTCTGATTCACCCTCCAGACTTCACCTTCTCCTTCTCCTTCTTCTGCTTCTTCTGATTCACCCTGCAGACTTCACCTTCTCCTTCTCCTTCTTCTGCTTCTTCTGATTCACCCTCCAGACTTCACCTTCTCCTTCTCCTTCTTCTGCTTCTTCTGATACACCCTCCAGACTTCACCTTCTCCTTCTCCTTCTTCTACTTCTTCTGATTCACCCTCCAGACTTCACCTTCTCCTTCTCTTTCTTCTGCTTCTTCTGATTCACACTCCAGACTTCACCATCTCCTTCTCCTTCTTCTGATTCTTCTGATTCACCCTCCAGACTTCACCTTCTCCTTCTCCTTCTTCTGCTTCTTCTGATTCACCCTCCTGACTTCACCTTCTCCTTCTCCTTTTTCTACTTCTTCTGATTCACCCTCCTGACTTCACCTTCTCCTTCTCCTTCTTCTACTTCTTCTGCTTCACCCTCCAGACTTCACCTTCTCCTTCTCCTTCTTCTACTTCTTCTGATTCACCCTCCAGACTTGACCTTCTCCTTTTCCTTCTTCTACTTCTTCTGATTCACCCTCCAGACTTCACCTTCTCCTTCTCCTTCTTCTGCTTCTTCTGCTTCACCGTCCTGACTTCACCTTCTCCTTCTCCTTCTTCTACTTCTTCTGCTTCATCCCCCTGACATCACCTGCTCCTTCTCCTTCTTCTGCTTCTTCTGATTCACCCTCCTAACTTCACCTTCTCCTTCTCCTTCTTCTGCTTCTTCTGATTCACCCTCCTGACTTCACCTTCTCCTTCTCCTTCTTCTGCTTCTTCTGATTCACCCTCCAGACTTCACCTTCTCCTTCTCCTTCTTCTGCTTCTTCTGATTCACCCTCCAGACTTCACCTTCTCCTTCTCCTTCTTCTGCTTCTTCTGATTCACCCTCCAGACTACACCTTCTCCTTCTCCTTCTTCTACTTCTTCTGATTCACCCTCCAGACTTCACCTTCTCCTTCTCTTTCTTCTGCTTCTTCTGATTCACCCTCCAGACTTCACCTTCTCCTTCTCCTTCTTCTACTTCTTCTGATTCACCCTCCAGACTTCACCTTCTCCTTCTCCTTCTTCTACTTCTTCTGATTCACCCTCCAGACTTCACCTTCTCCTTCTTCTACTTCTTCTGATTCACCCTCCAGTCTTCACCTTCTCCTTCTCCTTCTTCTGCTTCTTCTGATTCACCCTCCAGACTTCACCTTCTCCTTCTCCTTCTTCTACTTCTTCTGATTCACCCTCCAGACTTCACCTTCTCCTTCTTCTACTTCTTCTGATTCACCCTCCAGTCTTCACCTTCTCCTTCTCCTTCTTCTGTTTCTTCTGCTTCACCCTCCAGACTTCACCTTCTCCTTCTCTTTCTTCTGCTTCTTCTGATTCACCCTCCAGACTTCACCTTCTCCTTCTCCTTCTTCTGATTCTTCTGATTCACCCTACAGACTTCACCTTCTCCTTCTCCTTCTTCTGCTACTTCTGATTCACCCTCCTGATTTCACCTTCTCCTTCTCCTTCTTCTACTTCTTCTGATTCACCCTCCTGACTTCACCTTCTCCTTCTCCTTCTTCTGCTTCACCCTCCAGACTTCACCTTCTCCTTCTCCTTCTTCTACTTCTTCTGATTCACCCTCCAGACTTCACCTTCTCCTTCTCCTTCTTCTGCTTCTTCTGATTCACCCTCCAGACTTCACCTTCTCCTTCTCCTTATTCTGCTTCTTCTCATTCACCCTCCAGACTTCACCTTCTCCTTCTCCTTCTTCTGCTTCTTCTGATTCACCCTCCAGACTTCACCTTCTCCTTCTACTTCTTCTGCTTCTTCTGATTCACCCTCCAGACTTCACCTTCTCCTTCTCCTTCCTCTGCTTCTTCTGATTCACCCTCCAGACTTCACCTTCTCCTTCTCCTTCTTCTACTTTTTCTGATTCACCCTCCAGACTTCACCATCTCCTTCTCTTTCTTCTGCTTCTTCTGATTCACCCTCCAGACTTCATATTCTCCTTCTCCTTCTTCTGATTCTTCTGATTCACCCTCCAGACTTCACCTTCTCCTTCTTCTGCTTCTTCTGATTCACCCTCCTGACTTCACCTTCTCCTTCTCCTTCTTCTACTTCTTCTGATTCACCCTCCTGACTTCACATTCTCCTTCTCCTTCTTCTACTTCTTCTGCTTCACCCTCCAGACTTCACCTTCTCCTTCTCCTTCTTCTACTTCTTCTGATTCATCCTCCAGACTTCACCTTCTCCTTCTCCTTCTTCTACTTCTTCTGATTCACCCTCCAGACTTCACCTTCTCCTTCTCCTTCTTCTACTTCTTCTGATTCACCCTCCAGACTTCACCTTCTCCTTCTCCTTCTTCTGTTTCTTCTGATTCACCGTCCAGACTTCACCTTCTCCTTCTCCTTCTTCTACTACTTCTGATTCACCCTCCAGACTTCACCTTCTCCTTCTCCTTCTTCTACTTCTTCTGATTCACCCTCCAGACTTCATCTTCTCCTTCTCCTTCTTCTGCTTCTTCTGATTCACCCTCCAGACTTCACCTTCTCCTTCTCCTTCTTCTGCTTCTTCTGATTCACCCTCCAGACTTCACCTTCTCCTTCTCCTTCTTCTACTTCTTCTGATTCACCCTCCAGACTTCACCTTCTCCTTCTCCTTCTTCCACTTCTTCTGATTCACCCTCCAGTCTTCACCTTCTCCTTCTCCTTCTTCTTTTTCTTCTGCTTCACCCTCCAGACTTCACCTTCTCCTTCTCTTTCTTCTGCTTCTTCTGATTCACCCTCCAGACTTCACCTTCTCCTTCTCCTTCTTCTGATTCTTCTGATTCACCCTCCAGACTTCACCTTCTCCTTCTTCTTCTTCTACTTCTTCTGCTTCACCCTCCAGACTTCACCTTCTCCTTCTCCTTCTTCTACTTCTTCTGATTCACCCTCCAGACTTCATCTTCTCCTTCTCCTTCTTCTGCTTCTTCTGATTCACCCTCCAGACTTCACCTTCTCCTTCTCCTTATTCTGCTTCTTCTGATTCACCCTCCAGACTTCACCTTCTCCTTCTCCTGATTCTGCTTCTTCTGATTCACCCTCCAGACTTCACCTTCTCCTTCTCCTTCTTCTGCTTCTTCTGATTCACCCTCCTGACTTCACCTTCTCCTTCTCCTTCTTCTACTTCTTCTGATTCACCCTCCTGACTTCACCTTCTCCTTCTCCTTCTTCTACTTCTTCTGCTTCACCCTCCAGACTTCACCTTCTCCTTCTCCTTCTTCTACTTCTTCTGATTCACCCTCCAGACTTCACCTTCTCCTTCTCCTTCTTCTGCTTCTTCTGATTCACCCTCCATACTTCACCTTCACTTCTCCTTATTCTGCTTCTTCTGATTCACCCTCCAGACTTCAACTTCTCCTTCTCCTTCTTCTGCTTCTTCTGATTCACCCTCCAGACTTCACCTTCTCCTTCTCCTTCTTCTGCTTCTTCTGATTCACCCTCCAGACTTCACCTTCTCCTTCTCCTTCTTCTGCTTCTTCTGATTCACCCTCCAGACTTCACCTTCTCCTTCTCCTTCTTCTACTTCTTCTGATTCACCCTCCAGACTTCACCTTCTCCTTCTCATTCTTCTGCTTCTTCTGATTCACCCTCCAGATTTCATCTTCTCCTTCTCCTTCTTCTGCTTCTTCTGATTCACCCTCCAGACTTCACCTTCTCCTTCTCCTTCTTCTGCTTCTTCTGATTCACCCTCCAGACTTCACCTTCTCCTTCTCCTTCTTCTGCTTCTTCTGATTCACCCTCCAGACTTCACCTTCTCCTTCTCCTTCTTCTACTTCTTCTGATTCACCCTCCAGACCTCACCTTCTCCTTCTCCTACTTCTACTTCTTCTGATTCACCCTCCAGATTTCATCTTCTCCTTCTCCTTCTTCTGCTTCTTCTGATTCACCCTCCAGACTTCACCTTCTCCTTCTCCTTCTTCTGCTTCTTCTGATTCACCCTCCTGACTTCACCTTCTCCTTCTCCTTCTTCTACTTCTTCTGATTCACCCTCCAGACTTGACCTTCTCCTTCTCCTTCTTCTACTTCTTCTGATTCACCCTCCAGACTTCACCTTCTCCTTCTCCTTCTTCTGCTTCTTCTGATTCACCCTCCAGACTTGACCTTCTCCTTCTCCTTCTTCTACTTCTTCCGATTCACCCTCCAGACTTCACCTTCTCCTTCTCCTTCTTCTGCTTCTTCTGCTTCACCGTCCTGACTTCACCTTCTCCTTCTCCTTCTTCTACTTCTTCTGCTTCATCCCCCTGACATCACCTGCTCCTTCTCCTTCTTCTGCTTCTTCTGATTCACCATCCTAACTTCACCTTCTCCTTCTCCTTCTTCTGCTTCTTCTGATTCACCCTCCTGACTTCACCTTCTCCTTCTCCTTCTTCTGCTTCTTCTGATTCACCCTCCAGACTTCACCTTCTCCTTCTCTTTCTTCTGCTTCTTCTGATTCACCCTCCAGACTTCACCTTCTCCTTCTCCTTCTTCTGATTCTTCTGATTCACCCTCCAGACTTCACCTTCTCCTTCTCCTTCTTCTGCTTCTTCTGCTTCACCGTCCTGACTTCACCTTCTCCTTCTCCTTCTTCTACTTCTTCTGCTTCATCCCCCTGACATCACCTGCTCCTTCTCCTTCTTCTGCTTCTTCTGATTCACCCTCCTAACTTCACCTTCTCCTTCTCCTTCTTCTGCTTCTTCTGATTCACCCTCCTGACTTCACCTTCTCCTTCTCCTTCTTCTGCTTCTTCTGATTCACCCTCCAGACTTCACCTTCTCCTTCTCTTTCTTCTGCTTCTTCTGATTCACCCTCCAGACTTCACCTTCTCCTTCTCCTTCTTCTACTTCTTCTGATTCACCCTCCAGACTTCACCTTCTCCTTCTCCTTCTTCTGCTTCTTCTGATTCACCCTCCATACTTCACCTTCACTTCTCCTTATTCTGCTTCTTCTGATTCACCCTCCAGACTTCAACTTCTCCTTCTCCTTCTTCTGCTTCTTCTGATTCACCCTCCAGACTTCACCTTCTCCTTCTCCTTCTTCTGCTTCTTCTGATTCACCCTCCAGACTTCACCTTCTCCTTCTCCTTCTTCTGCTTCTTCTGATTCACCCTCCAGACTTCACCTTCTCCTTCTCCTTCTTCTACTTCTTCTGATTCACCCTCCAGACTTCACCTTCTCCTTCTCTTTCTTCTGCTTCTTCTGATTCACCCTCCAGATTTCATCTTCTCCTTCTCCTTCTTCTGCTTCTTCTGATTCACCCTCCAGACTTCACCTTCTCCTTCTCCTTCTTCTGCTTCTTCTGATTCACCCTCCAGACTTCACCTTCTCCTTCTCCTTCTTCTGCTTCTTCTGATTCACCCTCCAGACTTCACCTTCTCCTTCTTCTACTTCTTCTGATTCACCCTCCAGACTTCACCTTCTCCTTCTCCTACTTCTACTTCTTCTGATTCACCCTCCAGATTTCATCTTCTCCTTCTCCTTCTTCTGCTTCTTCTGATTCACCCTCCAGACTTCACCTTCTCCTTCTCCTTCTTCTGCTTCTTCTGATTCACCCTCCTGACTTCACCTTCTCCTTCTCCTTCTTCTACTTCTTCTGATTCACCCTCCAGACTTGACCTTCTCCTTCTCCTTCTTCTACTTCTTCTGATTCACCCTCCAGACTTCACCTTCTCCTTCTCCTTCTTCTGCTTCTTCTGATTCACCCTCCAGACTTGACCTTCTCCTTCTCCTTCTTCTACTTCTTCTGATTCACCCTCCAGACTTCACCTTCTCCTTCTCCTTCTTCTGCTTCTTCTGCTTCACCGTCCTGACTTCACCTTCTCCTTCTCCTTCTTCTACTTCTTCTGCTTCATCCCCCTGACATCACCTGCTCCTTCTCCTTCTTCTGCTTCTTCTGATTCACCCTCCTAACTTCACCTTCTCCTTCTCCTTCTTCTGCTTCTTCTGATTCACCCTCCTGACTTCACCTTCTCCTTCTCCTTCTTCTGCTTCTTCTGATTCACCCTCCAGACTTCACCTTCTCCTTCTCTTTCTTCTGCTTCTTCTGATTCACCCTCCAGACTTCACCTTCTCCTTCTCCTTCTTCTGATTCTTCTGATTCACCCTCCAGACTTCACCTTCTCCTTCTCCTTCTTCTGCTTCTTCTGCTTCACCGTCCTGACTTCACCTTCTCCTTCTCCTTCTTCTACTTCTTCTGCTTCATCCCCCTGACATCACCTGCTCCTTCTCCTTCTTCTGCTTCTTCTGATTCACCCTCCTAACTTCACCTTCTCCTTCTCCTTCTTCTGCTTCTTCTGATTCACCCTCCTGACTTCACCTTCTCCTTCTCCTTCTTCTGCTTCTTCTGATTCACCCTCCAGACTTCACCTTCTCCTTCTCTTTCTTCTGCTTCTTCTGATTCACCCTCCAGACTTCACCTTCTCCTTCTCCTTCTTCTGATTCTTCTGATTCACCCTCCAGACTTCACCTTCTCCTTCTCCTTCTTCTGCTTCTTCTGATTCACCCTCCTGACTTCACCTTCTCCTTCTCCTTCTTCTACTTCTTCTGATTCACCCTCCTGACTTCACCTTCTCCTTCTCCTTCTTCTACTTCTTCTGCTTCACCCTCCGGACTTCACCTTCTCCTTCTCCTTCTTCTACTTCTTCAGATTCACCCTCCAGACTTGACCTTCTCCTTCTCCTTCTTCTACTTATTCTGATTCACCCTCCAGACTTCACCTGCTCCTTCTCCTTCTTCTGCTTCTTCTGATTCACCCTCCTAACTTCACCTTCTCCTTCTCCTTCTTCTGCTTCTTCTGATTCACCCTCCTGACTTCACCTTCTCCTTCTCCTTCTTCTGCTTCTTCTGATTCACCCTCCAGACTTCACCTTCTCCTTCTCCTTCTTCTGCTTCTTCTGATTCACCCTCCAGACTTCACCTTCCCCTTCTCCTTCTTCTGATTCTTCTGATTCACCCTCCAGACTTCACCTTCTCCTTCTCCTTCTTCTGCTTCTTCTGATTCAACCTCCTGACCTCACCTTCTCCTTCTCCTTCTTCTACTTCTTCTGATTCACCCTCCTGACTTCACCTTCTCCTTCTCCTTCTTCTACTTCTTCTGCTTCACCCTCCAGACTTCACCTTCTCCTTCTCCTTCTTCTGCTTCTTCTGATTCACCCTCCAGACTTCTCCTTCTCCTTCTCCTTTTTCTGCTTCTTCTGATTCACCCTCCAGACTTCACCTTCACCTTCTCCTTCTTCTGCTTCTTCTGATTCACCCTCCAGACTTCACCTTCTCCTTCTCCTTCTTCTACTTCTTCTGATTCACCCTCCAGACTTCACCTTCTCCATTTCCTTCTTCTGCTTCTTCTGATTCACCCTCCAGACTTCACCTTCTCCTTCTGCTTCGTCTACTTCTTCTGATTGACCCTCCAGACTACACCTTCTCCTTCTCCTTCTTCTACTTCTTCTGATTCACCCTCCTGACTTCACCTTCTCCTTCTCCTTCTTCTACTCCTTCTGCTTCACCCTCCAGACTTCACCTTCTCCTTCTCCTTCTTCTACTTCTTCTGATTCACCCTCCAGACTTCATCTTCTCCTTCTTCTTCTTCTGCTTCTTCTGATTCACCCTCCAGACTTCACCTTCTCCTTCTCCTTATTCTGCTTCTTCTCATTCACCCTCCAGACTTCACCTTTTCCTTCTCCTTCTTCTGCTTCTTCTGATTCACCCTCCAGACTTCACCTTCTCCTTCTACTTCTTCTGCTTCTTCTGATTCACCCTCCAGACTTCACCTTCTCCTTCTCCTTCCTCTGCTTCTTCTGATTCACCCTCCAGACTTCACCTTCTCCTTCTCCTTCTTCTACTTTTTCTGATTCACCCTCCAGACTTCACCATCTCCTTCTCTTTCTTCTGCTTCTTCTGATTCACCCTCCAGACTTCACATTCTCCTTCTCCTTCTTCTGATTCTTCTGATTCACCCTCCAGACTTCACCTTCTCCTTCTTCTACTTCTTCTGATTCACCCTCCAGACTTCACCTTCTCCTTCTCCTTCTTCCACTTCTTCTGATTCACCCTCCAGTCTTCACCTTCTCCTTCTCCGTCTTCTTTTTCTTCTGCTTCAGCCTCCAGACTTCACCTTCTCCTTCTCTTTCTTCTGCTTCTTCTGATTCACCCTCCAGACTTCACCTTCTCCTTCTCCTTCTTCTGATTCTTCTGATTCACCCTCCAGACTTCACCTTCTCCTTCTTCTTCTTCTACTTCTTCTGCTTCACCCTCCAGACTTCACCTTCTCCTTCTCCTTCTTCTACTTCTTCTGATTCACCCTCCAGACTTCATCTTCTCCTTCTCCTTCTTCTGCTTCTTCTGATTCACCCTCCAGACTTCACCTTCTCCTTCTCCTTATTCTGCTTCTTCTGATTCACCCTCCAGACTTCACCTTCTCCTTCTCCTGATTCAGATCTTCTGGTTCACCCTCCAGACTTCACCTTCTCCTTCTCCTTCTTCTGCTTCTTCTGATTCACCCTCCTGACTTCACCTTCTCCTTCTCCTTCTTCTACTTCTTCTGATTCACCCTCCTGACTTCACCTTCTCCTTCTCCTTCTTCTACTTCTTCTGCTTCACCCTCCAGACTTCACCTTCTCCTTCTCCTTCTTCTACTTCTTCTGATTCACCCTCCAGACTTCACCTTCTCCTTCTCCTTCTTCTGCTTCTTCTGATTCACCCTCCATACTTCACCTTCACTTCTCCTTCTTCTGCTTCTTCTGATTCACCCTCCATACTTCACCTTCACTTCTCCTTATTCTGCTTCTTCTGATTCACCCTCCAGACTTCACCTTCTCCTTCTCCTTCCTCTGCTTCTTCTGATTCACCCTCCAGACTTCACCTTCTCCTTCTCCTTCTTCCACTTCTTCTGATTCACCCTCCAGTCTTCACCTTCTCCTTCTCCTTCTTCTTTTTCTTCTGCTTCACCCTCCAGACTTCACCTTCTCCTTCTCTTTCTTCTGCTTCTTCTGATTCACCCTCCAGACTTCACCTTCTCCTTCTCCTTCTTCTGATTCTTCTGATTCACCCTCCAGACTTCACCTTCTCCTTCTTCTTCTTCTACTTCTTCTGCTTCACCCTCCAGACTTCACCTTCTCCTTCTCCTTCTTCTACTTCTTCTGATTCACCCTCCAGACTTCATCTTCTCCTTCTCCTTCTTCTGCTTCTTCTGATTCACCCTCCAGACTTCACCTTCTCCTTCTCCTTATTCTGCTTCTTCTGATTCACCCTCCAGACTTCACCTTCTCCTTCTCCTGATTCTGCTTCTTCTGATTCACCCTCCAGACTTCACCTTCTCCTTCTCCTTCTTCTGCTTCTTCTGATTCACCCTCCTGACTTCACCTTCTCCTTCTCCTTCTTCTACTTCTTCTGATTCACCCTCCTGACTTCACCTTCTCCTTCTCCTTCTTCTACTTCTTCTGCTTCACCCTCCAGACTTCACCTTCTCCTTCTCCTTCTTCTACTTCTTCTGATTCACCCTCCAGACTTCACCTTCTCCTTCTCCTTCTTCTGCTTCTTCTGATTCACCCTCCATACTTCACCTTCACTTCTCCTTATTCTGCTTCTTCTGATTCACCCTCCAGACTTCAACTTCTCCTTCTCCTTCTTCTGCTTCTTCTGATTCACCCTCCAGACTTCACCTTCTCCTTCTCCTTCTTCTGCTTCTTCTGATTCACCCTCCAGACTTCACCTTCTCCTTCTCCTTCTTCTGCTTCTTCTGATTCACCCTCCAGACTTCACCTTCTCCTTCTCCTTCTTCTACTTCTTCTGATTCACCCTCCAGACTTCACCTTCTCCTTCTCTTTCTTCTGCTTCTTCTGATTCACCCTCCAGATTTCATCTTCTCCTTCTCCTTCTTCTGCTTCTTCTGATTCACCCTCCAGACTTCACCTTCTCCTTCTCCTTCTTCTGCTTCTTCTGATTCACCCTCCAGACTTCACCTTCTCCTTCTCCTTCTTCTGCTTCTTCTGATTCACCCTCCAGACTTCACCTTCTCCTTCTCCTTCTTCTACTTCTTCTGATTCACCCTCCAGACCTCACCTTCTCCTTCTCCTACTTCTACTTCTTCTGATTCACCCTCCAGATTTCATCTTCTCCTTCTCCTTCTTCTGCTTCTTCTGATTCACCCTCCAGACTTCACCTTCTCCTTCTCCTTCTTCTGCTTCTTCTGATTCACCCTCCTGACTTCACCTTCTCCTTCTCCTTCTTCTACTTCTTCTGATTCACCCTCCAGACTTGACCTTATCCTTCTCCTTCTTCTACTTCTTCTGATTCACCCTCCAGACTTCACCTTCTCCTTCTCCTTCTTCTGCTTCTTCTGATTCACCCTCCAGACTTGACCTTCTCCTTCTCCTTCTTCTACTTCTTCTGATTCACCCTCCAGACTTCACCTTCTCCTTCTCCTTCTTCTGCTTCTTCTGCTTCACCGTCCTGACTTCACCTTCTCCTTCTCCTTCTTCTACTTCTTCTGCTTCATCCCCCTGACATCACCTGCTCCTTCTCCTTCTTCTGCTTCTTCTGATTCACCCTCCTAACTTCACCTTCTCCTTCTCCTTCTTCTGCTTCTTCTGATTCACCCTCCTGACTTCACCTTCTCCTTCTCCTTCTTCTGCTTCTTCTGATTCACCCTCCAGACTTCACCTTCTCCTTCTCTTTCTTCTGCTTCTTCTGATTCACCCTCCAGACTTCACCTTCTCCTTCTCCTTCTTCTGATTCTTCTGATTCACCCTCCAGACTTCACCTTCTCCTTCTCCTTCTTCTGCTTCTTCTGCTTCACCGTCCTGACTTCACCTTCTCCTTCTCCTTCTTCTACTTCTTCTGCTTCATCCCCCTGACATCACCTGCTCCTTCTCCTTCTTCTGCTTCTTCTGATTAACCCTCCTAACTTCACCTTCTCCTTCTCCTTCTTCTGCTTCTTCTGATTCACCCTCCTGACTTCACCTTCTCCTTCTCCTTCTTCTGCTTCTTCTGATTCACCCTCCAGACTTCACCTTCTCCTTCTCTTTCTTCTGCTTCTTCTGATTCACCCTCCAGACTTCACCTTCTCCTTCTCCTTCTTCTGATTCTTCTGATTCACCCTCCAGACTTCACCTTCTCCTTCTCCTTCTTCTGCTTCTTCTGATTCACCCTCCTGACTTCACCTTCTCCTTCTCCTTCTTCTACTTCTTCTGATTCACCCTCCTGACTTCACCTTCTCCTTCTCCTTCTTCTACTTCTTCTGCTTCACCCTCCGGACTTCACCTTCTCCTTCTCCTTCTTCTACTTCTTCAGATTCACCCTCCAGACTTGACCTTCTCCTTCTCCTTCTTCTACTTATTCTGATTCACCCTCCAGACTTCACCTTCTCCTTCTCCTTCTTCTGATTCTTCTGATTCACCCTCCAGACTTCACCTTCTCCTTCTCCTTCTTCTGCTTCTTCTGATTCAACCTCCTGACCTCACCTTCTCCTTCTCCTTCTTCTACTTCTTCTGATTCACCCTCCTGACTTCACCTTCTCCTTCTCCTTCTTCTACTTCTTCTGCTTCACCCTCCAGACTTCACCTTCTCCTTCTCCTTCTTCTGCTTCTTCTGATTCACCCTCCAGACTTCTCCTTCTCCTTCTCCTTCTTCTGCTTCTTCTGATTCACCCTCCAGACTTCACCTTCACCTTCTCCTTCTTCTGCTTCTTCTGATTCACCCTCCAGACTTCACCTTCTCCTTCTCCTTCTTCTACTTCTTCTGATTCACCCTCCAGACTTCACCTTCTCCATTTCCTTCTTCTGCTTCTTCTGATTCACCCTCCAGACTTCACCTTCTCCTTCTGCTTCGTCTACTTCTTCTGATTGACCCTCCAGACTACACCTTCTCCTTCTCCTTCTTCTACTTCTTCTGATTCACCCTCCTGACTTCACCTTCTCCTTCTCCTTCTTCTACTCCTTCTGCTTCACCCTCCAGACTTCACCTTCTCCTTCTCCTTCTTCTACTTCTTCTGATTCACCCTCCAGACTTCATCTTCTCCTTCTTCTTCTTCTGCTTCTTCTGATTCACCCTCCAGACTTCACCTTCTCCTTCTCCTTATTCTGCTTCTTCTCATTCACCCTCCAGACTTCACCTTCTCCTTCTCCTTCTTCTGCTTCTTCTGATTCACCCTCCAGACTTCACCTTCTCCTTCTACTTCTTCTGCTTCTTCTGATTCACCCTCCAGACTTCACCTTCTCCTTCTCCTTCCTCTGCTTCTTCTGATTCACCCTCCAGACTTCACCTTCTCCTTCTCCTTCTTCTACTTTTTCTGATTCACCCTCCAGACTTCACCATCTCCTTCTCTTTCTTCTGCTTCTTCTGATTCACCCTCCAGACTTCACATTCTCCTTCTCCTTCTTCTGATTCTTCTGATTCACCCTCCAGACTTCACCTTCTCCTTCTTCTACTTCTTCTGATTCACCCTCCAGACTTCACCTTCTCCTTCTCCTTCTTCCACTTCTTCTGATTCACCCTCCAGTCTTCACCTTCTCCTTCTCCGTCTTCTTTTTCTTCTGCTTCAGCCTCCAGACTTCACCTTCTCCTTCTCTTTCTTCTGCTTCTTCTGATTCACCCTCCAGACTTCACCTTCTCCTTCTCCTTCTTCTGATTCTTCTGATTCACCCTCCAGACTTCACCTTCTCCTTCTTCTTCTTCTACTTCTTCTGCTTCACCCTCCAGACTTCACCTTCTCCTTCTCCTTCTTCTACTTCTTCTGATTCACCCTCCAGACTTCATCTTCTCCTTCTCCTTCTTCTGCTTCTTCTGATTCACCCTCCAGACTTCACCTTCTCCTTCTCCTTATTCTGCTTCTTCTGATTCACCCTCCAGACTTCACCTTCTCCTTCTCCTGATTCAGATCTTCTGGTTCACCCTCCAGACTTCACCTTCTCCTTCTCCTTCTTCTGCTTCTTCTGATTCACCCTCCTGACTTCACCTTCTCCTTCTCCTTCTTCTACTTCTTCTGATTCACCCTCCTGACTTCACCTTCTCCTTCTCCTTCTTCTACTTCTTCTGCTTCACCCTCCAGACTTCACCTTCTCCTTCTCCTTCTTCTACTTCTTCTGATTCACCCTCCAGACTTCACCTTCTCCTTCTCCTTCTTCTGCTTCTTCTGATTCACCCTCCATACTTCACCTTCACTTCTCCTTATTCTGCTTCGTCTGATTCACCCTCCAGACTTCAACTTCTCCTTCTCCTTCTTCTGCTTCTTCTGATTCACCCTCCAGACTTCACCTTCTCCTTCTCCTTCTTCTGCTTCTTCTGATTCACCCTCCAGACTTCACCTTCTCCTTCTCCTTCTTCTGCTTCTTCTGATTCACCCTCCAGACTTCACCTTCTCCTTCTCCTTCTTCTACTTCTTCTGATTCACCCTCCAGACTTCACCTTCTCCTTCTCTTTCTTCTGCTTCTTCTGATTCACCCTCCAGATTTCATCTTCTCCTTCTCCTTCTTCTGCTTCTTCTGATTCACCCTCCAGACTTCACCTTCTCCTTCTCCTTCTTCTGCTTCTTCTGATTCACCCTCCAGACTTCACCTTCTCCTTCTCCTTCTTCTGCTTCTTCTGATTCACCCTCCAGACTTCACCTTCTCCTTCTCCTTCTTCTACTTCTTCTGATTCACCCTCCAGACCTCACCTTCTCCTTCTCCTACTTCTACTTCTTCTGATTCACCCTCCAGATTTCATCTTCTCCTTCTCCTTCTTCTGCTTCTTCTGATTCACCCTCCAGACTTCACCTTCTCCTTCTCCTTCTTCTGCTTCTTCTGATTCACCCTCCTGACTTCACCTTCTCCTTCTCCTTCTTCTACTTCTTCTGATTCACCCTCCTGACTTCACCTTCTCCTTCTCCTTCTTCTACTTCTTCTGCTTCACCCTCCAGACTTCACCTTCTCCTTCTCCTTCTTCTACTTCTTCTGATTCACCCTCCAGACTTGACCTTCTCCTTCTCCTTCTTCTACTTCTTCTGATTCACCCTCCAGACTTCACCTTCTCCTTCTCCTTCTTCTGCTTCTTCTGCTTCACCGTCCTGACTTCACCTTCTCCTTCTCCTTCTTCTACTTCTTCTGCTTCATCCCCCTGACATCACCTGCTCCTTCTCCTTCTTCTGCTTCTTCTGATTCACCCTCCTAACTTCACCTTCTCCTTCTCCTTCTTCTGCTTCTTCTGATTCACCCTCCTGACTTCACCTTCTCCTTCTCCTTCTTCTGCTTCTTCTGATTCACCCTCCAGACTTCACCTTCTCCTTCTCTTTCTTCTGCTTCTTCTGATTCACCCTCCAGCCTTCACCTTCTCCTTCTCCTTCTTCTGATTCTTCTGATTCACCCTCCAGACTTCACCTTCTCCTTCTCCTTCTTCTGCTTCTTCTGATTCACCCTCCTGACTTCACCTTCTCCTTCTCCTTCTTCTACTTCTTCTGATTCACCCTCCTGACTTCACCTTCTCCTTCTCCTTCTTCTACTTCTTCTGCTTCACCCTCCGGACTTCACCTTCTCCTTCTCCTTCTTCTACTTCTTCTGATTCACCCTCCAGACTTGACCTTCTCCTTCTCCTTCTTCTACTTATTCTGATTCACCCTCCAGACTTCACCGTCTCCTTCTCCTTCTTCTGCTTCTTCTGCTTCACCGTCCTGACTTCACCTTCTCCTTCTCCTTCTTCTACTTCTTCTGCTTCATCCCGCTGACATCACCTGCTCCTTCTCCTTCTTCTGCTTCTTCTGATTCACCCTCCTAACTTCACCTTCTCCTTCTCCTTCTTCTGCTTCTTCTGATTCACCCTCCTGACTTCACCTTCTCCTTCTCCTTCTTCTGCTTCTTCTGATTCACCCTCCAGACTTCACCTTCTCCTTCTCCTTCTTCTGCTTCTTCTGATTCACCCTCCAGACTTCACCTTCTCCTTCTCCTTCTTCTGATTCTTCTGATTCACCCTCCAGACTTCACCTTCTCCTTCTCCTTCTTCTGCTTCTTCTGATTCAACCTCCTGACATCACCTTCTCCTTCTCCTTCTTCTACTTCTTCTGATTCACCCTCCTGACTTCACCTTCTCCTTCTCCTTCTTCTACTTCTTCTGCTTCACCCTCCAGACTTCACCTTCTCCTTCTCCTTCTTCTGCTTCTTCTGATTCACCCTCCAGACTTCTCCTTCTCCTTCTCCTTCTTCTGCTTCTTCTGATTCACCCTCCAGACTTCACCTTCTCCTTCTCCTTCTTCTGCTTCTTCTGATTCACCCTCCAGACTTCACCTTCTCCTTCTCCTTCTTCTACTTCTTCTGATTCACCCTCCAGACTTCACCTTCTCCATTTCCTTCTTCTGCTTCTTCTGATTCACCCTCCAGACTTCACCTTCTCCTTCTGCTTCGTCTACTTCTTCTGATTGACCCTCCAGACTACACCTTCTCCTTCTCCTTCTTCTACTTCTTCTGATTCACCCTCCTGACTTGAACCTTCTCCTTCTCCTTCTTCTACTTCTTCTGCTTCACCCTCCAGACTTCACCTTCTCCTTCTCCTTCTTCTGCTTCTTCTGATTCAACCTCCTGACCTCACCTTCTCCTTCTCCTTCTTCTACTTCTTCTGATTCACCCTCCTGACTTCACCTTCTCCTTCTCCTTCTTCTACTTCTTCTGCTTCACCCTCCAGACTTCACCTTCTCCTTCTCCTTCTTCTGCTTCTTCTGATTCACCCTCCAGACTTCTCCTTCTCCTTCTCCTTCTTCTGCTTCTTCTGATTCACCCTCCAGACTTCACCTTCACCTTCTCCTTCTTCTGCTTCTTCTGATTCACCCTCCAGACTTCACCTTCTCCTTCTCCTTCTTCTACTTCTTCTGATTCACCCTCCAGACTTCACCTTCTCCATTTCCTTCTTCTGCTTCTTCTGATTCACCCTCCAGACTTCACCTTCTCCTTCTGCTTCGTCTACTTCTTCTGATTGACCCTCCAGACTACACCTTCTCCTTCTCCTTCTTCTACTTCTTCTGATTCACCCTCCTGACTTCACCTTCTCCTTCTCCTTCTTCTACTCCTTCTGCTTCACCCTCCAGACTTCACCTTCTCCTTCTCCTTCTTCTACTTCTTCTGATTCACCCTCCAGACTTCATCTTCTCCTTCTTCTTCTTCTGCTTCTTCTGATTCACCCTCCAGACTTCACCTTCTCCTTCTCCTTATTCTGCTTCTTCTCATTCACCCTCCAGACTTCACCTTCTCCTTCTCCTTCTTCTGCTTCTTCTGATTCACCCTCCAGACTTCACCTTCTCCTTCTACTTCTTCTGCTTCTTCTGATTCACCCTCCAGACTTCACCTTCTCCTTCTCCTTCCTCTGCTTCTTCTGATTCACCCTCCAGACTTCACCTTCTCCTTCTCCTTCTTCTACTTTTTCTGATTCACCCTCCAGACTTCACCATCTCCTTCTCTTTCTTCTGCTTCTTCTGATTCACCCTCCAGACTTCACATTCTCCTTCTCCTTCTTCTGATTCTTCTGATTCACCCTCCAGACTTCACCTTCTCCTTCTTCTACTTCTTCTGATTCACCCTCCAGACTTCACCTTCTCCTTCTCCTTCTTCCACTTCTTCTGATTCACCCTCCAGTCTTCACCTTCTCCTTCTCCGTCTTCTTTTTCTTCTGCTTCAGCCTCCAGACTTCACCTTCTCCTTCTCTTTCTTCTGCTTCTTCTGATTCACCCTCCAGACTTCACCTTCTCCTTCTCCTTCTTCTGATTCTTCTGATTCACCCTCCAGACTTCACCTTCTCCTTCTTCTTCTTCTACTTCTTCTGCTTCACCCTCCAGACTTCACCTTCTCCTTCTCCTTCTTCTACTTCTTCTGATTCACCCTCCAGACTTCATCTTCTCCTTCTCCTTCTTCTGCTTCTTCTGATTCACCCTCCAGACTTCACCTTCTCCTTCTCCTTATTCTGCTTCTTCTGATTCACCCTCCAGACTTCACCTTCTCCTTCTCCTGATTCAGATCTTCTGGTTCACCCTCCAGACTTCACCTTCTCCTTCTCCTTCTTCTGCTTCTTCTGATTCACCCTCCTGACTTCACCTTCTCCTTCTCCTTCTTCTACTTCTTCTGATTCACCCTCCTGACTTCACCTTCTCCTTCTCCTTCTTCTACTTCTTCTGCTTCACCCTCCAGACTTCACCTTCTCCTTCTCCTTCTTCTACTTCTTCTGATTCACCCTCCAGACTTCACCTTCTCCTTCTCCTTCTTCTGCTTCTTCTGATTCACCCTCCATACTTCACCTTCACTTCTCCTTATTCTGCTTCTTCTGATTCACCCTCCAGACTTCAACTTCTCCTTCTCCTTCTTCTGCTTCTTCTGATTCACCCTCCAGACTTCACCTTCTCCTTCTCCTTCTTCTGCTTCTTCTGATTCACCCTCCAGACTTCACCTTCTCCTTCTCCTTCTTCTGCTTCTTCTGATTCACCCTCCAGACTTCACCTTCTCCTTCTCCTTCTTCTACTTCTTCTGATTCACCCTCCAGACTTCACCTTCTCCTTCTCTTTCTTCTGCTTCTTCTGATTCACCCTCCAGATTTCATCTTCTCCTTCTCCTTCTTCTGCTTCTTCTGATTCACCCTCCAGACTTCACCTTCTCCTTCTCCTTCTTCTGCTTCTTCTGATTCACCCTCCAGACTTCACCTTCTCCTTCTCCTTCTTCTGCTTCTTCTGATTCACCCTCCAGACTTCACCTTCTCCTTCTCCTTCTTCTACTTCTTCTGATTCACCCTCCAGACCTCACCTTCTCCTTCTCCTACTTCTACTTCTTCTGATTCACCCTCCAGATTTCATCTTCTCCTTCTCCTTCTTCTGCTTCTTCTGATTCACCCTCCAGACTTCACCTTCTCCTTCTCCTTCTTCTGCTTCTTCTGATTCACCCTCCTGACTTCACCTTCTCCTTCTCCTTCTTCTACTTCTTCTGATTCACCCTCCTGACTTCACCTTCTCCTTCTCCTTCTTCTACTTCTTCTGCTTCACCCTCCAGACTTCACCTTCTCCTTCTCCTTCTTCTACTTCTTCTGATTCACCCTCCAGACTTGACCTTCTCCTTCTCCTTCTTCTACTTCTTCTGATTCACCCTCCAGACTTCACCTTCTCCTTCTCCTTCTTCTGCTTCTTCTGCTTCACCGTCCTGACTTCACCTTCTCCTTCTCCTTCTTCTACTTCTTCTGCTTCATCCCCCTGACATCACCTGCTCCTTCTCCTTCTTCTGCTTCTTCTGATTCACCCTCCTAACTTCACCTTCTCCTTCTCCTTCTTCTGCTTCTTCTGATTCACCCTCCTGACTTCACCTTCTCCTTCTCCTTCTTCTGCTTCTTCTGATTCACCCTCCAGACTTCACCTTCTCCTTCTCTTTCTTCTGCTTCTTCTGATTCACCCTCCAGCCTTCACCTTCTCCTTCTCCTTCTTCTGATTCTTCTGATTCACCCTCCAGACTTCACCTTCTCCTTCTCCTTCTTCTGCTTCTTCTGATTCACCCTCCTGACTTCACCTTCTCCTTCTCCTTCTTCTACTTCTTCTGATTCACCCTCCTGACTTCACCTTCTCCTTCTCCTTCTTCTACTTCTTCTGCTTCACCCTCCGGACTTCACCTTCTCCTTCTCCTTCTTCTACTTCTTCTGATTCACCCTCCAGACTTGACCTTCTCCTTCTCCTTCTTCTACTTATTCTGATTCACCCTCCAGACTTCACCTTCTCCTTCTCCTTCTTCTGCTTCTTCTGCTTCACCGTCCTGACTTCACCTTCTCCTTCTCCTTCTTCTACTTCTTCTGCTTCATCCCGCTGACATCACCTGCTCCTTCTCCTTCTTCTGCTTCTTCTGATTCACCCTCCTAACTTCACCTTCTCCTTCTCCTTCTTCTGCTTCTTCTGATTCACCCTCCTGACTTCACCTTCTCCTTCTCCTTCTTCTGCTTCTTCTGATTCACCCTCCAGACTTCACCTTCTCCTTCTCCTTCTTCTGCTTCTTCTGATTCACCCTCCAGACTTCACCTTCTCCTTCTCCTTCTTCTGATTCTTCTGATTCACCCTCCAGACTTCACCTTCTCCTTCTCCTTCTTCTGCTTCTTCTGATTCAACCTCCTGACATCACCTTCTCCTTCTCCTTCTTCTACTTCTTCTGATTCACCCTCCTGACTTCACCTTCTCCTTCTCCTTCTTCTACTTCTTCTGCTTCACCCTCCAGACTTCACCTTCTCCTTCTCCTTCTTCTGCTTCTTCTGATTCACCCTCCAGACTTCTCCTTCTCCTTCTCCTTCTTCTGCTTCTTCTGATTCACCCTCCAGACTTCACCTTCTCCTTCTCCTTCTTCTGCTTCTTCTGATTCACCCTCCAGACTTCACCTTCTCCTTCTCCTTCTTCTACTTCTTCTGATTCACCCTCCAGACTTCACCTTCTCCATTTCCTTCTTCTGCTTCTTCTGATTCACCCTCCAGACTTCACCTTCTCCTTCTGCTTCGTCTACTTCTTCTGATTGACCCTCCAGACTACACCTTCTCCTTCTCCTTCTTCTGCTTCTTCTGATTCACCCTCCTGACTTGAACCTTCTCCTTCTCCTTCTTCTACTTCTTCTGCTTCACCCTCCAGACTTCACCTTCTCCTTCTCCTTCTTCTACTTCTTCTGATTCACCCTCCAGACTTCATCTTCTCCTTCTTCTTCTTCTGCTTCTTCTGATTCACCCTCCAGACTTCACCTTCTTCTTCTCCTTATTCTGCTTCTTCTGATTCACCCTCCAGACTTCACCTTCTCCTTCTCCTTATTCTGCTTCTTCTGATTCACCCTCCAGACTTCACCTTCTCCTTCTCCTGATTCTGCTTCTTCTGATTCACCCTCCAGACTTCACCTTCTCCTTCTCCTTCTTCTACATCTTCTGCTTCACCCTCCAGACTTCACCTTCTCCTTCTCCTTCTTCTACTTCTTCTGATTCACCCTCCAGACTTCACATTCTCCTTCTCCTTCTTCTGCTTCTTCTGATTCACCCTCCATACTTCACCTTCACTTCTCCTTATTCTGCTTCTTCTGATTCACCCTCCAGACTTCAACTTCTCCTTCTCCTTCTTCTGCTTCTTCTGATTCACCCTCCAGACTTCACCTTCTCCTTCTCCTTCTTCTGCTTCTTCTGATTCACCCTCCAGACTTCACCTTCTCCTTCTCCTTCTTCTGCTTCTTCTGATTCACCCTCCAGACTTCACCTTCTCCTTCTCCTTCTTCTACTTCTTCTGATTCACCCTCCAGACTTCACCTTCTCCTTCTCTTTCTTCTGCTTCTTCTGATTCACCCTCCAGATTTCATCTTCTCCTTCTCCTTCTTCTGCTTCTTCTGATTCACCCTCCAGACTTCACCTTCTCCTTCTCCTTCTTCTGCTTCTTCTGATTCACCCTCCAGACTTCACCTTCTCCTTCTCCTTCTTCTGCTTCTTCTGATTCACCCTCCAGACTTCACCTTCTCCTTCTCCTTCTTCTACTTCTTCTGATTCACCCTCAAGACCTCACCTTCTCCTTCTCCTTCTTCTACTTCTTCTGATTCACCCTCAAGACCTCACCTTCTCCTTCTCCTTCTTCTACTTCTTCTGATTCACCCTCCAGACTTCACCTTCTCCTTCTCCTTCTTCTGCTTCTTCTGATTCACCCTCCAGACTTCACCTTCTCCTTCTCCTTCTTCTACTTCTTCTGATTCACCCTCCAGACTTCACCTTCTCCTTCTCCTTCTTCTACTTCTTCTGATTCACCCTCCAGATTTCATCTTCTCCTTCTCCTTCTTCTGCTTCTTCTGATTCACCCTCCAGACTTCACCTTCTCCTTCTCCTTCTTCTGCTTCTTCTGATTCACCCTCCAGACTTCACCTTCTCCTTCTGCTTCGTCTACTTCTTCTGATTGACCCTCCAGACTACACCTTCTCCTTCTCCTTCTTCTACTTCTTCTGATTCACCCTCCTGACTTCACCTTCTCCTTCTCCTTCTTCTACTTCTTCTGCTTCACCCTCCAGACTTCACCTTCTCCTTCTCCTTCTTCTACTTCTTCTGATTCACCCTCCAGACTTCATCTTCTCCTTCTTCTTCTTCTGCTTCTTCTGATTCACCCTCCAGACTTCACCTTCTTCTTCTCCTTATTCTGCTTCTTCTGATTCACCCTCCAGACTTCACCTTCTCCTTCTCCTTATTCTGCTTCTTCTGATTCACCCTCCAGACTTCACCTTCTCCTTCTCCTGATTCTGCTTCTTCTGATTCACCCTCCAGACTTCACCTTCTCCTTCTCCTTCTTCTACATCTTCTGCTTCACCCTCCAGACTTCACCTTCTCCTTCTCCTTCTTCTACTTCTTCTGATTCACCCTCCAGACTTCACATTCTCCTTCTCCTTCTTCTGCTTCTTCTGATTCACCCTCCATACTTCACCTTCACTTCTCCTTATTCTGCTTCTTCTGATTCACCCTCCAGACTTCAACTTCTCCTTCTCCTTCTTCTGCTTCTTCTGATTCACCCTCCAGACTTCACCTTCTCCTTCTCCTTCTTCTGCTTCTTCTGATTCACCCTCCAGACTTCACCTTCTCCTTCTCCTTCTTCTGCTTCTTCTGATTCACCCTCCAGACTTCACCTTCTCCTTCTCCTTCTTCTACTTCTTCTGATTCACCCTCCAGACTTCACCTTCTCCTTCTCTTTCTTCTGCTTCTTCTGATTCACCCTCCAGATTTCATCTTCTCCTTCTCCTTCTTCTGCTTCTTCTGATTCACCCTCCAGACTTCACCTTCTCCTTCTCCTTCTTCTGCTTCTTCTGATTCACCCTCCAGACTTCACCTTCTCCTTCTCCTTCTTCTGCTTCTTCTGATTCACCCTCCAGACTTCACCTTCTCCTTCTCCGTCTTCTACTTCTTCTGATTCACCCTCAAGACCTCACTTCTCCTTCTCCTTCTTCTACTTCTTCTGATTCACCCTCCAGATTTCATCTTCTCCTTCTCCTTCTTCTGCTTCTTCTGATTCACCCTCCAGACTTCACCTTCTCCTTCTCCTTCTTCTGCTTCTTCTGATTCACCCTCCTGACTTCACCTTCTCCTTCTCCTTCTTCTACTTCTTCTGATTCACCCTCCTGACTTCACCTTCTCCTTCTCCTTCTTCTACTTCTTCTGCTTCACCCTCCAGACTTCACCTTCTCCTTCTCCTTCTTCTACTTCTTCTGATTCACCCTCCAGACTTGACCTTCTCCTTCTCCTTCTTCTACTTCTTCTGATTCACCCTCCAGACTTCACCTTCTCCTTCTCCTTCTTCTGCTTCTTCTGCTTCACCGTCCTGACTTCACCTTCTCCTTCTTCTACTTCTTCTGCTTCATCCCCCTGACATCACCTGCTCCTTCTCCTTCTTCTGCTTCTTCTGATTCACCCTCCTAACTTCACCTTCTCCTTCTACCTCTTCTGCTTCTTCTGATTCACCCTCCTGACTTCACCTTCTCCTTCTCCTTCTTCTGCTTCTTCTGATTCACCCTCCAGACTTCACCTTCTCCTTCTCTTTCTTCTGCTTCTTCTGATTCACCCTCCAGACTTCACCTTCTCCTTCTCCTTCTTCTGATTCTTCTGATTCACCCTCCAGACTTCACCTTCTCCTTCTCCTTCTTCTGCTTCTTCTGATTCACCCTCCAGACTTCACCTTCTCCTTCTCCTTCTTCTGCTTCTTCTGATTCACACTCCAGACTTCACCTTCTCCTTCTCCTTCTTCTGCTTCTTCTGATTCACCCTCCAGACTTCACCTTCTCCTTCTCCTTCTTCTACTTCTTCTGATTCACCCTCAAGACCTCACCTTCTCCTTCTCCTTCTTCTACTTCTTCTGATTCACCCTCCAGATTTCATCTTCTCCTTCTCCTTCTTCTGCTTCTTCTGATTCACCCTCCAGACTTCACCTTCTCCTTCTCCTTCTTCTGCTTCTTCTGATTCACCCTCCTGACTTCACCTTCTCCTTCTCCTTCTTCTACTTCTTCTGATTCACCCTCCTGACTTCACCTTCTCCTTCTCCTTCTTCTACTTCTTCTGCTTCACGCTCCAGACTTCACCTTCTCCTTCTCCATCTTCTACTTCTTCTAATTCACCCTCCAGACTTGACCTTCTCCTTCTCCTTCTTCTACTTCTTCTGATTCACCCTCCAGACTTCACCTTCTCCTTCTCCTTCTTCTGCTTCTTCTGCTTCACCGTCCTGACTTCACCTTCTCCTTCTTCTACTTCTTCTGCTTCATCCCCCTGACATCACCTGCTCCTTCTCCTTCTTCTGCTTCTTCTGATTCACCCTCCTAACTTCACCTTCTCCTTCTACCTCTTCTGCTTCTTCTGATTCACCCTCCTGACTTCACCTTCTCCTTCTCCTTCTTCTGCTTCTTCTGATTCACCCTCCAGACTTCACCTTCTCCTTCTCTTTCTTCTGCTTCTTCTGATTCACCCTCCAGACTTCACCTTCTCCTTCTCCTTCTTCTGATTCTTCTGATTCACCCTCCAGACTTCACCTTCTCCTTCTCCTTCTTCTGCTTCTTCTGATTCACCCTCCTGACTTCACCTTCTCCTTCTCCTTCTTCTACTTCTTCTGATTCACCCTCCTGACTTCACCTTCTCCTTCTCCTTCTTCTACTTCTTCTGCTTCACCCTCCAGACGTCACCTTCTCCTTCTCCTTCTTCTACTTCTTCTGATTCACCCTCCAGACTTGACCTTCTCCTTCTCCTTCTTCTACTTATTCTGATTCACCCTCCAGACTTCACCTTCTCCTTCTCCCTCTTCTGCTTCTTCTGCTTCACCGTCCTGACTTCACCTTCTCCTTCTCCTTCTTCTACTTCTTCTGCTTCATCCCGCTGACATCACCTGCTCCTTCTCCTTCTTCTGCTTCTTCTGATTCACCCTCCTAACTTCACCTTCTCCTTCTCCTTCTTCTGCTTCTTCTGATTCACCCTCCTGACTTCACCTTCTCCTTCTCCTTCTTCTGCTTCTTCTGATTCACCCTCCAGACTTCACCTTCTCCTTCTCCGTCTTCTGCTTCTTCTGATTCACCCTCCAGACTTCACCTTCTCCTTCTCCTTCTTCTGATTCTTCTGATTCACCCTCCAGACTTCACCTTCTCCTTCTCCTTCTTCTGCTTCTTCTGATTCACCCTCCTGATCTCACCTTCTCCTTCTCCTTCTTCTACTTCTTCTGATTCACCCTCCTGACTTCACCTTCTCCTTCTCCTTCTTCTACTTCTTCTGCTTCACCCTCCAGACTTCACCTTCTCCTTCTCCTTCTTCTGCTTCTTCTGATTCACCCTCCAGACTTCACCTTCTCCTTCTCCTTCTTCTGCTTCTTCTGATTCACCCTCCAGACTTCACCTTCTCCTTCTCCTTCTTCTACTTCTTCTGATTCACCCTCCAGACTTCACCTTCTCCATTTCCTTCTTCTGCTTCTTCTGATTCACCCTCCAGACTTCACCTTCTCCTTCTCCTTCGTCTACTTCTTCTGATTGACCCTCCAGACTACACCTTCTCCTTCTCCTTCTTCTACTTCTTCTGATTCACCCTCCAGACTTCACCTTCTCCTTCTCCTTCTTCTGTTTCTTCTGATTCACCGTCCAGACTTCACCTTCTCCTTCTCCTTCTTCTACTACTTCTGACTCACCCTCCAGACTTCACCTTCTCCTTCTCCTTCTTCTACTTCTTCTGATTCACCCTCCAGACTTCATCTTCTCCTTCTCCTTCTTCTGCTTCTTCTGATTCACCCTCCAGACTTCACCTTCTCCTTCTCCTTCTTCTGCTTCTTCTGATTCACCCTCCAGACTTCACCTTCTCCTTCTCCTTCTTCTACTTCTTCTGATTCACCCTCCAGACTTCACCTTCTCCTTCTCCTTCTTCTACTTCTTCTGATTCACCCTCCAGTCTTCACCTTCTCCTTCTCCTTCTTCTGTTTCTTCTGCTTCACCCTCCAGACTTCACCTTCTCCTTCTCTTTCTTCTGCTTCTTCTGATTCACCCTCCAGACTTCACCTTCTCCTTCTCCTTCTTCTGATTCTTCTGATTCACCCTCCAGATTTCACCTTCTCCTTCTCCTTCTTCTGCTTCTTCTGATTCACCCTCCTGACTTCACCTTCTCCTTCTCCTTCTTCTACTTCTTCTGCTTCACCCTCCAGACTTCACCTTCTCCTTCTCCTTCTTCTACTTCTTCTGATTCACCCTCCAGACTTCATCTTCTCCTTCTCCTTCTTCTGCTTCTTCTGATTCACCCTCCAGACTTCACCTTCTCCTTCTCCTTATTCTGCTTCTTCTGATTCACCCTCCAGACTTCACCTTCTCCTTCTCCTTATTCTGCTTCTTCTGATTCACCCTCCAGACTTCACCTTCTCCTTCTCCTTCCTCTGCTTCTTCTGATTCACCCTCCAGACTTCACCTTCTCCTTCTCCTTCTTCTGATTCTTCTGATTCACCCTCCAGACTTCACCTTCTCCTTCTCCTTCTTCTGCTTCTTCTGATTCACCCTCCTGACTTCACCTTCTCCTTCTCCTTCTTCTACTTCTTCTGATTCACCCTCCTGACTTCACCTTCTCCTTCTCCTTCTTCTACTTCTTCTGCTTCACCCTCCAGACTTCACCTTCTCCTTCTCCTTCTTCTACTTCTTCTGATTCACCCTCCAGACTTCACCTTCTCCTTCCCCTTCTTCTGCTTCTTCTGATTCACCCTCCAGACTTCACCTTCTCCTTCTCCTTATTCTGCTTCTTCTGATTCACTCTCCAGACTTCACCTTCTCCTTCTCCTTCTTCTGCTTCTTCTGATTCACACTCCAGACTTCACCTTCTCCTTCTCCTTCTTCTACTTCTTCTGATTCACCCTCCAGACTTCACCTTCTCCTTCTCTTTCTTCTGCTTCATCTGATTCACCCTCCAGACTTCACCTTCTCCTTCTCCTTCTTCTGATTCTTCTGATTCACCCTCCAGACTTCACCTTCTTCTTCTCCTTCTTCTGCTTCTTCTGATTCACCCTCCTGACTTCACCTTCTCCTTCTCCTTCTTCTACTTCTTCTGATTCACCCTCCTGACTTCACCTTCTCCTTCTCCTTCTTCTACTTCTTCTGCTTCACCCTCCAGACTTCACCTTCTCCTTCTCCTTCTTCTACTTCTTCTGATTCACCCTCCAGACTTGACCTTCTCCTTCTCCTTCTTCTACTTCTTCTGATTCACCCTCCAGACTTCACCTTCTCCTTCTCCTTCTTCTGCTTCACCGTCCTGACTTCACCTTCTCCTTCTCTTTCTTCTACTTCTTCTGCTTCAACCCCCTGACATCACCTGCTCCTTCTCCTTCTTCTGCTTCTTCTGATTCACCCTCCTAACTTCACCTTCTCCTTCTCCTTCTTCTGCTTCTTCTGATTCACCCTCCTGACTTCACCTTCTCCTTCTCCTTCTTCTGCTTCTTCTGATTCACCCTCCAGACTTCACCTTCTCCTTCTCCTTCTTCTGCTTCTTCTGATTCACCCTCCAGACTTCACCTTCTCCTTCTCCATCTTCTGCTTCTTCTGATTCACCCTCCAGACCTCACCTTCTCCTTCTCCTTCTTCTACTTCTTCTGATTCACCCTCCAGACTTCATCTGTTCCTTCTCCTTCTTCTGCTTCTTCTGATTCACCCTCGAGACTTCACCTTCTCCTTCTCCTTCTTCTGCTTCTTCTGATTCACCCTCCAGACTTCACCTTCTCCTTCTCCTTCTTCTACTTCTTCTGATTCACCCTCCAGACTTCACCTTCTCCTTCTCCTTCTTCTACTTCTTCTGATTCACCCTCCAGTCTTCACCTTCTCCTTCTACTTCTTCTGTTTCTTCTGCTTCACCCTCCAGACTTCACCTTCTCCTTCTCTTTCTTCTGCTTCTTCTGATTCACCCTCCAGACTTCACCTTCTCCTTCTCCTTCTTCTGATTCTTCTGATTCACCCTCCAGACGTCACCTTCTACTTCTCCTTCTTCTGCTTCTTCTGATTCACCCTCCTGACTTCACCTTCTCCTTCTCCTTCTTCTACTTCTTCTGATTCACCCGCCTGACTTCACCTTCTCCTTCTCCTTCTTCTACTTCTTCTGCTTCACCCTCCAGACTTCACCTTCTCCTTCTCCTTCTTCTACTTCTTCTGATTCACCCTTCAGACTTCACCTTCTCCTTCTCCTTTTTCTGCTTCTTCTGATTCACCCTCCAGACTTCACCTTCTCCTTCTCCTTATTCTGCTTCTTCTGATTCACCCTCCAGACTTCACCTTCTCCTTCTCCTTCTTCTGCTTCTTCTGATTCACCCTCCAGACTTCACCTTCTCCTTCTCCTTCGTCTACTTCTTCTGATTCACCCTCCAGACAACACCTTCTCCTTCTCCTTCTTCTACTTCTTCTGATTCACCCTCCAGACTTCACCTTCTCCTTCTCCTTCTTCTGCTTCTTCTGATTCACCCTCGTGACTTCACCTTCTCCTTCTCCTTCTTCTACTTCTTCTGATTCACCCTCCTAACTTCAACTTCTCCTTCTCCTTCTTCTACTTCTTCTGCTTCACCCTCCAGACTTCACCTTCTCCTTCTCCTTCTTCTACTTCTTCTGATTCACCCTCCAGACTTGACCTTCTCCTTCTCCTTCTTCTACTTATTCTGATTCACCATCCAGACTTCACATTCTCCTTCTCCTTCTTCTGCTTCTTCTGCTTCACCGTCCTGACTTCACCTTCTCCTTCTCCTTCTTCTACTTCTTCTGCTTCATCCCGCTGACATCACCTGCTCCTTCTCCTTCTTCTGCTTCTTCTGATTCACCCTCCTAACTTCACCTTCTCCTTCTCCGTCTTCTGCTTCTTCTGATTCACCCTCCTGACTTCACCTTCTCCTTCTCCTTCTTCTGCTTCTTCTGATTCACCCTCCAGACTTCATCTTCTCCTTCTCCTTCTTCTGCTTCTTCTGATTCACCCTCCAGACTTCACCTTCTCCTTCTCCTTCTTCTGATTCTTCTGATTCACCCTCCAGACTTCACCTTCTCCTTCTCCTTCTTCTGCTTCTTCTGATTCACCCTCCTGACTTCACCTTCTCCTTTTCCTTCTTCTACTTCTTCTGATTCACCCTCCTGACTTCACCTTCTCCTTCTCCTTCTTCTGCTTCTTCTGATTCACCCTCCAGACTTCTCCTTCTCCTTCTCCTTCTTCTGCTTCTTCTGATTCACCCTCCAGACTTCACCATCTCCTTCTCCTTCTTCTGCTTCTTCTGATTCACCCTCCAGACTTCACCTTCTCCTTCTCCTTCTTCTCCTTCTTCTGATTCACCCTCCAGACTTCACCTTCTCCATTTCCTTCTTCTGCTTCTTCTGATTCACCCTCCAGACTTCACCTTCTCCTTCTCCTTCGTCTACTTCTTCTGATTCACCCTCCAGACTACACCTTCTCTTTCTCCTTCTTCTACTTCTTCTGATTCACCCTCCAGACTTCACCTTCTCCTTCTCCTTCTTCTGTTTCTTCTGATTCACCGTCCAGACTTCACCTTCTCCTTCTCCTTCTTCTACTACTTCTGATTCACCCTCCAGACTTCACCTTCTCCTTCTCCTTCTTCTACTTCTTCTGATTCACCCTCCAGACTTCATCTTCTCCTTCTCCTTCTTCTGCTTCTTCTGATTCACCCTCCAGACTTCACCTTCTCCTTCTCCTTCTTCTGCTTCTTCTGATTCACCCTCCAGACTTCACCTCCTCCTTCTCCTTCTTCTACTTCTTCTGATTCACCCTCCAGACTTCACCTTCTCCTTCTCCTTCTTCTACTTCTTCTGATTCACCCTCCAGTCTTCACCTTCTCCTTCTCCTTCTTCTGTTTCTTCTGCTTCGCCCTCCAGACTTCACCTTCTCCTTCTCTTTCTTCTGCTTCTTCTGATTCACCCTCCAGACTTCACCTTCTCCTTCTCCTCCTTCTGATTCTTCTGATTCACCCTCCAGACTTCACCTTCTCCTTCTCCTTCTTCTGCTTCTTCTGATTCACCCTCCTGACTTCACCTTCTCCTTCTCCTTCTTCTACTTCTTCTGATTCACCCTCCTGACTTCACCTTCTCCTTCTCCTTCTTCTACTTCTTCTGCTTCACCCTCCAGACTTCACCTTCTCCTTCTCCTTCTTCTACTTCTTCTGCTTCACCCTCCAGACTTCATCTTCTCCTTCTCCTTCTTATGCTTCTTCTGATTCACCCTCCAGACTTCACCTTCTCCTTCTCCTTATTCTGCTTCTTCTGATTCACCCTCCAGACTTCACCTTCTCCTTCTCCTTCTTCTGTTTCTTCTGCTTCGCCCTCCAGACTTCACCTTCTCCTTCTCTTTCTTCTGCTTCTTCTGATTCACCCTCCAGACTTCACCTTCTCCTTCTCCTCCTTCTGATTCTTCTGATTCACCCTCCAGACTTCACCTTCTCCTTCTCCTTCTTCTGCTTCTTCTGATTCACCCTCCTGACTTCACCTTCTCCTTCTCCTTCTTCTACTTCTTCTGATTCACCCTCCTGACTTCACCTTCTCCTTCTCCTTCTTCTACTTCTTCTGCTTCACCCTCCAGACTTCACCTTCTCCTTCTCCTTCTTCTACTTCTTCTGCTTCACCCTCCAGACTTCATCTTCTCCTTCTCCTTCTTCTGCTTCTTCTGATTCACCCTCCAGACTTCACCTTCCCCTTCTCCTTATTCTGCTTCTTCTGATTCACCCTCCAGACTTCACCTTCTCCTTCTCCTTATTCTGCTTCTTCTGATTCACCCTCCAGACTTCACCTTCTCCTTCTCCTTCCTCTGCTTCTTCTGATTCACCCTCCAGACTTCACCTTCTCCTTCTCCTTCTTCTGATTCTTCTGATTCTCCCTCCAGACTTCACCTTCTCCTTCTCCTTCTTCTCCTTCTTCTGATTCACCCTCCTGACTTCACCTTCTCCTTCTCCTTCTTCTACTTCTTCTGATTCACCCTCCTGACTTCACCTTCTCCTTCTTCTCCTTCTTCTGCTTCACCCTCCAGACTTCACCTTCTCCTTCTCCTTCTTCTACTTCTTCTGATTCAACCTCCAGACTTCACCTTCTCCTTCTCCTTCTTCTGCTTCTTCTGATTCACCCTCCAGACTTCACCTTCTCCTTCTCCTTATTCTGCTTCTTCAAATTCACCCTCCAGACTTCACCTTCTCCTTCTCCTTCTTCTGCTTCTTCTGATTCACACTCCAGACTTCACCTTCTCCTTCTCCTTCTTCTACTTCTTCTGAATCACCCTCCAGACTTCACCTTCTCCTTCTCCTTCTTCTGATTCTTCTGATTCACCCTCCAGACTTCACCTTCTTCTTCTCCTTCTTCTGCTTCTTCTGATTCACCCTCCTGACTTCACCTTCTCCTTCTCCTTCTTCTACTTCTTCTGATTCACCCTCCTGACTTCACCTTCTCCTTCTCCTTCTTCTACTTCTTCTGATTCACCCTCCAGACTTCACCTTCTCCTTCTCCTTCTTCTGCTTCTTCTGCTTCACCGTCCTGACTTCACCTTCTCCTTCTCCTTCTTCTACTTCTTCTGCTTCATCCCCCTGACATCACCTGCTCCTTCTCCTTCTTCTGCTTCTTCTGATTCACCCTCCTAACTTCACCTTCTCCTTCTCCTTCTTCTGCTTCTTCTGATTCACCCTCCTGACTTCACCTTCTCCTTCTCCTTCTTCTGCTTCTTCTGATTCACCCTCCAGACTTCACCTTCTCCTTCTCCTTCTTCTGCTTCTTCTGATTCACCCTCCAGACTTCACCTTCTCCTTCTCCTTCTTCTGCTTCTTCTGATTCACCCTCCAGACCTCACCTTCTCCTTCTCCTTCTTCTACTTCTTCTGATTCACCCTCCAGACTTCATCTTCTCCTTCTCCTTCTTCTGCTTCTTCTGATTCACCCTCCAGACTTCACCTTCTCCTTCTCCTTCTTCTGCTTCTTCTGATTCACCCTCCAGACTTCACCTTCTCCTTCTCCTTCTTCTACTTCTTCTGATTCACCCTCCAGACTTCACCTTCTCCTTCTCCTTCTTCTACTTCTTCTGATTCACCCTCCAGTCTTCACCTTCTCCTTCTCCTTCTTCTGTTTCTTCTGCTTCACCCTCCAGACTTCACCTTCTCCTTCTCTTTCTTCTGCTTCTTCTGATTCACCCTCCAGACTTCACCTTCTCCTTCTCCTTCTTCTGCTTCTTATGGTTCACCCTCCTGACTTCACCTTCTCCTTCTCCTTCTTCTACTTCTTCTGATTCACCCTCCTGACTTCACCTTCTCCTTCTCCTTCTTCTACTTCTTCTGCTTCACCCTCCAGACTTCACCTTCTCCTTCTCCTTCTTCTACTTCTTCTGATTCACCCTTCAGACTTCACCTTCTCCTTCTCCTTTTTCTGCTTCTTCTGATTCACCCTCCAGACTTCACCTTCTCCTTCTCCTTATTCTGCTTCTTCTGATTCACCCTCCAGACTTCACCTTCTCCTTCTCCTTCTTCTGCTTCTTCTGATTCACCCTCCAGACTTCACCTTCTCCTTCTCCTTCTTCTGCTTCTTCTGATTCACCCTCCAGACTTCACCTTCTCCTTCTCCTTCTTCTACTTCTTCTGATTCACCCTCCAGACTACACCTTCTCCTTCTCCTTCTTCTACTTCTTCTGATTCACCCTCCAGACTTCACCTTCTCCTTCTCCATCTTCTGTTTCTTCTGATTCACCGTCCAGACTTCACCTTCTCCTTCTCCTTCTTCTACAACTTCTGATTCACCCTCCAGAATTCACCTTCTCCTTCTCCTTCTTCTACTTCTTCTGATTCACCCTCCAGACTTCATCTTCTCCTTCTCCTTCTTCTGCTTCTTCTGATTCACCCTCCAGACTTCACCTTCTCCTTCTCCTTCTTCTGCTTCTTCTGATTCACCCTCCAGACTTCACCTTCTCCTTCTCCTTCTTCTACTTCTTCTGATTCACCCTCCAGACTTCAACTTCTCCTTCTCCTTCTTCTACTTCTTCTGATTCACCCTCCAGTCTTCACCTTCTCCTTCTCCTTCTTCTGTTTCTTCTGCTTCACCCTCCAGACTTCACCTTCTCCTTCTCTTTCTTCTGCTTCTTCTGATTCACCCTCCAGACTTCACCTTCTCCTTCTCCTTCTTCTGCTTCTTCTGCTTCACCGTCCTGACTTCACCTTCTCCTTCTCCTTCTTCTACTTCTTCTGCTTCATCCCCCTGACATCACCTGCTCCTTCTCCTTCTTCTGCTTCTTCTGATTCACCCTCCTAACTTCACCTTCTCCTTCTCCTTCTTCTGCTTCTTCTGATTCACCCTCCTGACTTCACCTTCTCCTTCTCCTTCTTCTGCTTCTTCTGATTCACCCTCCAGACTTCACCTTCTCCTTCTCCTTTTTCTGCTTCTTCTGATTCACCCTCCAGACTTCACCTTCTCCTTCTCCTTCTTCTGCTTCTTCTGATTCACCCTCCAGACCTCACCTTCTCCTTCTCCTTCTTCTACTTCTTCTGATTCACCCTCCAGACTTCATCTTCTCCTTCTCCTTCTTCTGCTTCTTCTGATTCACCCTCCAGACTTCACCTTCTCCTTCTCCTTCTTCTGCTTCTTCTGATTCACCCTCCAGACTTCACCTTCTCCTTCTCCTTCTTCTACTTCTTCTGATTCACCCTCCAGACTTCACCTTCTCCTTCTCCTTCTTCTACTTCTTCTGATTCACCCTCCAGTCTTCACCTTCTCCTTCTCCTTCTTCTGTTTCTTCTGCTTCACCCTCCAGACTTCACCTTCTCCTTCTCTTTCTTCTGCTTCTTCTGATTCACCCTCCAGACTTCACCTTCTCCTTCTCCTTCTTCTGCTTCTTATGATTCACCCTCCTGACTTCACCTTCTCCTTCTCCTTCTTCTACTTCTTCTGGTTCACCCTCCTGACTTCACCTTCTCCTTCTCCTTCTTCTACTTCTTCTGCTTCACCCTCCAGACTTCACCTTCTCCTTCTCCTTCTTCTACTTCTTCTGATTCACCCTTCAGACTTCACCTTCTCCTTCTCCTTTTTCTGCTTCTTCTGATTCACCCTCCAGACTTCACCTTCTCCTTCTCCTTATTCTGCTTCTTCTGATTCACCCTCCAGACTTCACCTTCTCCTTCTCCTTCTTCTGCTTCTTCTGATTCACCCTCCAGACTTCACCTTCTCCTTCTCCTTCTTCTGCTTCTTCTGATTCACCCTCCAGACTTCACCTTCTCCTTCTCCTTCTTCTACTTCTTCTGATTCACCCTCCAGACTACACCTTCTCCTTCTCCTTCTTCTACTTCTTCTGATTCACCCTCCAGACTTCACCTTCTCCTTCTCCTTCTTCTGTTTCTTCTGATTCACCGTCCAGACTTCACCTTCTCCTTCTCCTTCTTCTACAACTTCTGATTCACCCTCCAGAATTCACCTTCTCCTTCTCCTTCTTCTACTTCTTCTGATTCACCCTCCAGACTTCATCTTCTCCTTCTCCTTCTTCTGCTTCTTCTAATTCCCCCCCAGACTTCACCTTCTCCTTCTCCTTCTTCTGCTTCTTCTGATTCACCCTCCAGACTTCACCTTCTCCTTCTCCTTCTTCTACTTCTTCTGATTCACCCTCCAGACTTCAACTTCTCCTTCTCCTTCTTCTACTTCTTCTGATTCACCCTCCAGTCTTCACCTTCTCCTTCTCCTTCTTCTGTTTCTTCTGCTTCACCCTCCAGACTTCACCTTCTCCTTCTCTTTCTTCTGCTTCTTCTGATTCACCCTCCAGACTTCACCTTCTCCTTCTCCTTCTTCTGATTCTTCTGATTCACCCTCCAGACTTCACCTTCTCCTTCTCCTTCTTCTGCTTCTTCTGATTCACCCTCCTGACTTCACCTTCTCCTTCTTCTTCTTCTACTTCTTCTTATTCACCCTCCTGACTTCACCTTCTCCTTCTCCTTCTTCTACTTCTTCTGCTTCACCCTCCAGACTTCACCTTCTCCTTCTCCTTCTTCTATTTCTTCTGATTCACCCTCCAGATTTCATCTTCTCCTTCTCCTTCTCCTGCTTCTTCTGATTCACCCTCCAGACTTCACCTTCTCCTTCTCCTTATTCTGCTTCTTCTGATTCACCCTCCAGACTTCACCTTCTCCTTCTCCTTATTCTGCTTCTTCTGATTCACCCTCCAGACTTCACCTTCTCCTTCTCCTTCCTCTGCTTCTTCTGATTCACCCTCCAGACTTCACCTTCTCCTTCTCCTTCCTCTGATTCTTCTGATTCACCCTCCAAACTTTACCTTCTCTTTCTCCTTCTTCTGCTTCTCTGATTCACCCTCCTGACTTCACCTTCTCCTTCTCCTTCTTCTACTTCTTCTGATTCACCCTCCTGACTTCACCTTCTCCTTCTCCTTCTTCTACTTCTTCTGCTTCACCCTCCAGACTTCACCTTCTCCTTCTCCTTCTTCTACTTCTTCTGATTCACCCTCCAGACATCACCTTCTCCTTCTCCTTCTTCTGCTTCTTCTGATTCACCCTCCAGACTTCACCTTCTCCTTCTCCTTATTCTGCTTCTTCTGATTCACCCTCCAGACTTCACCTTCTTCTTCTCCTTCTTCTGCTTCTTCTGATTCACACTCCAGACTTCACCTTCTCCTTCTCCTTCTTCTACTTCTTCTGATTCACCCTCCAGACTTCACCTTCTCCTTCTCTTTCTTCTGCTTCTTCTGATTCACCCTCCAGACTTCACCTTCTCCTTCTCCTTCTTCTGATTCTTCTGATTCACCCTCCAGACTTCACCTTCTCCTTCTCCTTCTTCTGCTTCTTCTGATTCACCCTCCTGACTTCACCTTCTCCTTCTCCTTCTTCTACTTCTTCTGATTCACCCTCCTGACTTCACCTTCTCCTTCTCCTTCTTCTACTTCTTCTGCTTCACCCTCCAGACTTCACCTTCTCCTTCTCCTTATTCTACTTCTTCTGATTCTCCCTCCAGACTTGACCTTCTCCTTCTCCTTCTTCTACTTCTTCTGATTCACCCTCCAGACTTCACCTTCTCCTTCTCCTTCTTCTACTTCTTCTGCTTCATCCCCCTGACATCACTTGCTCCTTCTCCTTCTTCTGCTTCTTCTGATTCACCCTCCTAACTTTACCTTCTCCTTCTCCTTCTTCTGCTTCTTCTGATTCACCCTCCAGACTTCATCTTCTCCTTCTCCTTCTTCTGCTTCTTCTGATTCACCCTCCAGACTTCACCTTCTCCTTCTCCTTCTTCTGCTTCTTCTGATTCACCCTCCAGACTTCACCTTCTCCTTCTCCTTCTTCTACTTCTTCTGATTCACCCTACAGACTTCACCTTCTCCTTCTCCTGCTTCTACTTCTTCTGATTCACCCTCCAGTCTTCACCTTCTCCTTCTCCTTCTTCTGTTTCTTCTGCTTCACCCTCCAGACTTCTCCTTCTCCTTCTCTTTCTTCTGCTTCTTCTGATTCACCCTCCAGACTTCACCTTCTCCTTCTCCTTCTTCTGATTCTTCTGATTCACCCTCCAGACTTTACCTTCTCCTTCTCCTTCTTCTGCTTCTTCTGATTCACCCTCCTGACTTCACCTTCTCCTTCTCCTTCTTCTACTTCTTCTGATTCACCCTCTTGACTTCACCTTCTCCTTCTCCTTCTTCTACTTCTTCTGCTTCACCCTCCAGACTTCACCTTCTCCTTCTCCTTCTTCGACTTCTTCTGATTCACCCTTCAGACTTCACCTACTCCTTCTCCTTTTTCTGCTTCTTCTGATTCATTCTCCAGACTTCACCTTCTCCTTCTCCTTCTTCTGCTTCTTCTGATTCACCCTCCAGACTTCACCTTCTCCTTCTCCTTCTTCTGCTTCTTCTGATTCACCCTCCAGACTTCACCTTCTCCTTCTCCTTCTTCTGCTTCTTCTGATTCACCCTCCAGACTTCACCTTCTCCTTCTCCTTCTTCTGCTTTTTCTGATTCACCCTCCAGACTTCACTTTCTCCTTCTCCTTCTTCTACTTCTTCTGATTCACCCTCCAGACTTGACCTTCTCCTTCTCTTTCTTCTGCTTCTTCTGATTCACCCTCCAGACTTCACCTTCTCCTTCTCCTTCTTCTGATTATTCTGATTCACCCTCCAGACTTCACCTTCTCCTTCTCCTTCTTCTACTTCTTCTGATTCACCCTCCAGACTTCACCTTCTCCTTCTCTTTCTTCTGCTTCTTCTGATTCACCCTCCAGACTTCACCTTCTCCTTCTCCTTCTTCTACTTCTTCTGCTTCAACCTCCAGACTTTACCTTCTCCTTCTCCTTCTTCTACTTCTTCTGATTCACCCTCCAGACTTCACCTTCTCCTTCTCCTTCTTCTGCTTCTTCTGATTCACCCTCCAGACTTCACCTTCTCCTTCTCCTTCTTCTGCTTCTTCTGATTCACCCTCCAGACTTCACCTTCTCCTTCTCCTTCTTCTACTCCTTCTGATTCACCCTCCAGACTTCACCTTCTCCTTCTCCTTCTTCTGCTTCTTCTGATTCACCCTCCAGACTTCACCTTCTCCTTCTCCTTATTCTGCTTCTTCTGATTCACCCTCCAGACTTCACCTTCTCCTTCTCCTTCTTCTGCTTCTTCTGATTCACTCTGCAGACTTCACCTTCTCCTTCTCCTTCTTCTGCTTCTTCTGATTCACCCTCCAGACTTCACCTTCTCCTTCTCCTTCTTCTACTTCTTCTGATTCACCCTCCAGACTTCACCTTCTCCTTCTCCTTCTTCTGCTTCTTCTGATTCACCCTCCAGACTTCACCTTCTCCTTCTCCTTCGTCTACTTCTTCTGATTCACCCTCCAGACTACACCTTCTCCTTCTCCTTCTTCTACTTCTTCTGATTCACCCTCCAGACTTCACCTTCTCCTTCTCCTTCTTCTGCTTCTTCTGATTCACCCTCCAGACTTCACCTTCTCCTTCTCCTTCTTCTACTTCTTCTGATTCACCCTCCAGACTGCACCTTCTCCTTCTTCTACTTCTTCTGATTCACCCTCCAGACTTCACCTTCTCCTTCTGCTTCTTCTACTTCTTCTGCTTCTCCCTCCAGACTTCACCTTCTCCTTCTCCTTCTTCTGCTTCTTCTGATTCACCCTCCAGACTTCACCTTCTCCTTCTCCTTCTTCTACTTCTTCTGATTCACCCTCCAGACTTCAGCTTCTCCTTCTCCTTCTTCTACTTCTTCTGATTCACCCTCCAGACTTCACCTTCTCCTTCTTCTCCTTCTTCTGATTCACCCTCCTGACTTCACGTTCTCCTTCTCCTTCTTCTGCTTCTTCTGCTTCACCCTCCAGACTTCACCTTCTCCTTCTCCTTCTTCTGCTTCTTCTGCTTCACCCTCCAGACTTTACCTTCTCCTTCTCCTTCCTCTGCTTCTTCTGCTTCACCCTCCTGACTTCACCTTCTCCTTCTCCTTCTTCTACTTCTTCTGATTCACCCTCCAGACTTCACCTTCTCCTTCTCCTTCTTCTGCTTCTTCTGCTTCACCCTCCAGACTTCACCTTCTCCTTCCCCTTCTTCTGCTTCTTCTGCTTCGCCCTCCAGACTTCACCTTCTCCTTCTCCTTCTTCTGCTTCTTCTGCTTCACCCTCCAGACTTCACCTTCTCCTTCTCCTTCTTCTGCTTCTTCTGCTTCACTCTCCTAACTTCACCTTCTCCTTCTCCTCCTTCTACTTCTTCTGATTCACCCTCCAGACTTCACCTTCTCCTTCTCCTTCTTCTGCTTCTTCTGCTTCACCCTCCAGACTTCACCTTCTCCTTCTCATTCTTCTGCTTCTTCTGCTGCGCCCTCCAGACTTCACCTTCTCCTTCTCCTTCTTCTGCTTCTTCTGCTTCACCCTCCTGACTTCACCTTCTCCTTCTCCTTCTTCTACTTCTTCTGCTTCACCCCCCTGACTTCACCTGCTCCTTCTCCTTCTTCTGCTTCTTCTAATTCACCCTCCAGACTTCACCTTCTCCTTCTCCTTCTTCTGCTTCTTCTGATTCACCCTCCAGACTTCACCTTCTCCTTCTCCTTCTTCTGCTTCTTCTGATTCACCCTCCTAACTTCACCTTCTCCTTCTCCTTCTTCTGCTTCTTCTGATTCACCCTCCTGACTTCACCTTCTCCTTCTCCTTCTTCTGCTTCTTCTGATTCACCCTCCAGACTTCACCTTCTCCTTCTCCTTCTTCTGCTTCTTCTGATTCACCCTCCAGACTTCACCTTCTCCTTCTCCTTCTTCTGATTCTTCTGATTCACCCTCCAGACCTCACCTTCTCCTTCTTCTACTTCTTCTGATTCACCCTCCAGACTTCATCTTTTCCTTCTCCTTCTTCTACTTCTTCTGATTCATCCTCCAGACTTCACCTTCTCCTTCTCCTTCTTCTACTTCTTCTGATTCACCCTCCAGTCTTCACCTTCTCCTTCTCCTTCTTCTGTTTCTTCTGCTTCACCCTCCAGACTTCACTTTCTCCTTCTCTTTCTTCTGCTTCTTCTGATTCACCCTCCAGACTTCACCTTCTCCTTCTCCTTATAATGCTTCTTCTGATTCACCCTCCAGACTTCACCTTCTCCTCCTCCTTCTTCTGCTTCTTCTGATTCACCCTCCAGACTTCACCTTCTCCTTCTCCTTCTTCTGCTTCTTCTGATTCACCCTCCAGACTTCACCTTCTCCTTCTCCTTCTTCTGCTTCTTCTGATTCACCCTCCAGACTTCACCTTCTCCATCTCCTTCTTCTGCTTCTTCTGATTCACCCTCCAGACTTCACCTTCTCCTTCTCCTTCTTCTGCTTCTTCTGATTCACCCTTCAGACTTCACCTTCTCCTTCTCCTTTTCTGCTTCTTCTGATTCACCCTCCAGACCTCACCTTCTCCTTCTCCTTCATCTACTTCTTCTGATTCACCCTCCAGACTTCATCTTCTCCTTCTCCTTCTTCTGCTTCTTCTGATTCACCCTCCAGACTTCACCTTCTCCTTCTCCTTCTTCTGCTTCTTCTGATTCACCCTCCAGACTTCACCTTCTCCTTCTCCTTCTTCTACTTCTTCTGCTTCTCCCCCCTGACTTCACCTTCTCCGACTCCTTCTTCTGCTTCTTCTGATTCACCCTCCTAACTTCACCTTCTCCTTCTCCTTCTTCTGCTTCTTCTGATTCACCCTCCTGACTTCACCTTCTCCTTCTCCTTCTTCTGCTTCTTCTGATTCACCCTCCAGACTTCACCTTCTCCTTCTCCTTCTTCTGCTTCTTCTGATTCACCCTCCTGACTTCACCTTCTCCTTCTCCTTCTTCTACTTCTTCTGCTTCACCCTCCAGCCTCCAGACTTCACCTTCTCCTTCTCCGTCTTCTACTTCTTCTGATTCACCCTCCAGACTTCACCTTCTCCTTCTTCTGCTTCTTCTGATTCACCCTCCAGACTTCACCTTCTCCTTCTCCTTCTTCTGCTTCTTCCGATTCACCCTTCAGACTTCACCTTCTCCTTCTCCTTCTTCTGCTTCTTCTGATTCACCCTCCAGACCTCACCTTCCCCTTCTCCTTCTTATACATCTTCTGATTCACCCTCCAGACTTCATCTTCTCCTTCTCCTTCTTGTGCTTCTTCTGATTCACCCTCCAGACTTCACCTTCTCCTTCTCCTTCTTCTGCTTCTTCTGATTCACCCTCCAGACTTCGCCTTCTCCTTCTTCTACTTCTTCTGATTCACCCTCCAGACTTCACCTTCTCCTTCTCCTTCTTCTACTTCTTCTGATTCACCCTCCAGTCTTCACCTTCTCCTTCTCCTTCTTCTGCTTCTTCTGATTCACCCTCCAGACTTCACCTTCTCCTTCTCCTTCTTCTGCTTCTTCTGATTCACCCTCCAGACTTCACCTTCTCCTCCTCCTTCTTCTGCTACTTCTGATTCAACCTCCAGAATTTACATTCTCCTTCTCCTTCTTCTGCTTCTTCTGATTCACCCTCCAGACTTCACCTTCTCCTTCTCCTTCTTCTACTTCTTCTCTTTCACCCTCCAGACTTCACCTTCTCCTTCTCCTGCTTCTGCTTCTTCTGATTCACCCTCCAGACTACACCTTCTCCTTCTCCTTCTTCTACATCTTCTGATTCACCCTCCAGACTTCACCTTCTCCTTCTCCTTCTTCTGCTTCTTCTGATTCACCCTCCAGACTTCACCTTCTCATTCTCCTTCTTCTACTTCTTCTGATTCACACTCCAAACTTCACCTTCTCCTTCTCCTTCTTCTACTTCTTCTGATTCACCCTCCAGACTTCACCTTCTCCTTCTCCTTCTTCTACTTCTTCTGCTTCTCCCTCCAGACTTCACCTTCTCCTTCTCCTTCTTCTGCTTCTTCTGATTCACCCTCCAGACTTCACCTTCTCCTTCTCCTTCTTCTACTTCTTCTGATTCACCCTCCAGACTTCACCTTCTCCTTCTCCTTCTTCTACTTCTTCTGATTCACCCTCCAGACTTCTCCTTCTCCTTCTCCTTCTTCTACTTCTTCTGATTCACCCTCCTGACTTCACCTTATCCTTCTCCTTCTTCTGCTTCTTCTGCTTCACCCTCCAGACTTCACCTTCTCCTTCTCCTTCTTCTGCTTCTTCTGCTTCACTCTCCAGACTTCATCTTCTCCTTCTGCTTCTTCTGCTTCTTCTGCTTCACCCTCCTGACTTCACCTTCTGCTACTCCTTCTTCTACTTCTTCTGATTCACCCTCCAGACTTCACCTTCTCCTTCTCCTTCATCTGCTTTTTCTGCTTCAGCCTCCAGAATTCACCTTCTCCTTCTCCTTCTTCTGCTTCTTCTGCTTCGCCCTCCAGACTTCACCTTCTCCTTCTCCTTCTTCTGCTTCTTCTGCTTCACCCTCCAGACTTCACCTTCTCCTTCTCCTTCTTCTGCTTCTTCTGCTTCACCCTCCTGACTTCACCTTCTCCTTCTCCTTCTTCTACTTCTTCTGATTCACCCTCCAGACTTCACCTTCTCCTTCTCCTTCTTCTGCTTCTACGGCTTCACCCTCCAGACTTCACCTTCTCCTTCTCCTTCTTCTGCTTCTTCTGCTGCGCCCTCCAGACTTGACCTTCTCCTTCTCCTTCTTCTGCTTCTTCTGCTTCACCCTCCTGACTTCACCTTCTCCTTATCCTTATTCTACTTCTTCTGCTTCACCCCCCTGACTTCACCTTCTCCTTCTCCTTCTTCTGCTTCTTCTGATTCACCCTCCTATCTTCACCTTCTCCTTCTCCTTCTTCTGCTTCCTCTGATTCACCCTCCTGACTTCACCTTCTCCTTCTCCTTCTTCTGCTTCTTCTGATCCACCCTCCAGACTTCACCTTCTACTTCTCCTTCTTCTGCTTCTTCTGATTCACCCTCCAGACCTCACCTTCTCCTTCTCCTTCTTCTACTTCTTCTGATTCACCCTCCAGACTTCATCTTCTCCTTCTCCTTCTTCTGCTTCTTCTGATTCACCCTCCAGACTTCACCTTCTCCTTCTCCTTATTCTGCTTCTTCTGATTCACCCTCCAGACTTCACCTTCTCCTTCTCCTTATTCTGCTTCTTCTGATTCACCCTCCAGACTTCACCTTCTCCTTCTCCTTCCTCTGCTTCTTCTGATTCACCCTCCAGACTTCACCTTCTCCTTCTCCTTCTTCTGATTCTTCTGATTCACCCTCCAGACTTCACCTTCTCCTTCTCCTTCTTCTGCTTCTTCTGATTCACCCTCCTGACTTCACCTTCTCCTTCTCCTTCTTCTACTTCTTCTGATTCACCCTCCTGACTTCACCTTCTCCTTCTCCTTCTTCTGCTTCTACTGATTCACCCTCCTGACTTCACCTTCTCCTTCTCCTTCTTCTACTTCTTCTGCTTCACCCTCCAGCCTCCAGACTTCACCTTCTCCTTCTCCGTCTTCTACTTCTTCTGATTCACCCTCCAGACTTCACCTTCACCTTCTTCTGCTTCTTCTGATTCACCCTCCAGACTTCACCTTCTCCTTTTCCTTCTTCTGCTTCTTCCGATTCACCCTTCAGACTTCACCTTCTCCTTCTCCTTCTTCTGCTTCTTCTGATTCACCCTCCAGACCTCACCTTCCCCTTCTCCTTCTTATACATCTTCTGATTCACCCTCCAGACTTCATCTTCTCCTTCTCCTTCTTGTGCTTCTTCTGATTCACCCTCCAGACTTCACCTTCTCCTTCTCCTTCTTCTGCTTCTTCTGATTCACCCTCCAGACTTCGCCTTCTCCTTCTTCTACTTCTTCTGATTCACCCTCCAGAATTCACCTTCTCCTTCTCCTTCTTCTACTTCTTCTGATTCACCCTCCAGTCTTCACCTTCTCCTTCTCCTTCTTCTGCTTCTTCTGATTCACCCTCCAGACTTCACCTTCTCCTTCTCCTTCTTCTGCTTCTTCTGATTCACCCTCCTGACTTCACCTTCTCCTTCTCCTTCTTCTGCTTCTTCTGATTCACCCTCCAGACTTCACCTTCTCCTTCTCCTTCTTCTACTTCTTCTGATTCACCCTCCAGACTTCACCTTCTCCTTCTACCTCTTCTGCTTCTTCTGATTCACCCTCCAGACTTCATCTTCTCCTTCACCTTCTTCTGCTTCTTCTGATTCACCCTCCAGACTTCACCTTCTCCTTTTCCTTCTTCTGCTTCTTCCGATTCACCCTTCAGACTTCACCTTCTCCTTCTCCTTCTTCTGCTTCTTCTGATTCACCCTCCAGACCTCACCTTCCCCTTCTCCTTCTTATACATCTTCTGATTCACCCTCCAGACTTCATCTTCTCCTTCTCCTTCTTGTGCTTCTTCTGATTCACCCTCCAGACTTCACCTTCTCCTTCTCCTTCTTCTGCTTCTTCTGATTCACCCTCCAGACTTCGCCTTCTCCTTCTTCTACTTCTTCTGATTCACCCTCCAGAATTCACCTTCTCCTTCTCCTTCTTCTACTTCTTCTGATTCACCCTCCAGTCTTCACCTTCTCCTTCTCCTTCTTCTGCTTCTTCTGATTCACCCTCCAGACTTCACCTTCTCCTTCTCCTTCTTCTGCTTCTTCTGATTCACCCTCCTGACTTCACCTTCTCCTTCTCCTTCTTCTGCTTCTTCTGATTCACCCTCCAGACTTCACCTTCTCCTTCTCCTTCTTCTACTTCTTCTGATTCACCCTCCAGACTTCACCTTCTCCTTCTACCTCTTCTGCTTCTTCTGATTCACCCTCCAGACTTCACCTTCTCCTTCTCCTTCTTCTGCTTCTTCTGATTCACCCTCCAGACTTCACCTTCTCCTTCTCCTTCTTCTGCTACTTCTGATTCAACCTCCAGAATTCACATTCTCCTTCTCCTTCTTCTGCTTCTTCTGATTCACCCTCCAGACTTCACCTTCTCCTTCTCCTTCTTCTACTTCTTCTGTTTCACCCTCCAGACTTCACCTTCTCCTTCTCCTGCTTCTGCTTCTTCTGATTCACCCTCCAGACTTCACCTTCTCCTTCTCCTTCGTCTACTTCTTCTGATTCACCCTCCAGACTACACCTTCTCCTTCTCCTTCTTCTACATCTTCTGATTCACCCTCCAGACTTCACCTTCTCCTTCTCCTTCTTCTGCTTCTTCTGATTCACCCTCCAGACTTCACCTTCTCATTCTCCTTCTTCTACTTCTTCTGATTCACACTCCAAACTTCACCTTCTCCTTCTCCTTCTTCTACTTCTTCTGATTCACCCTCCAGACTTCACCTTCTCCTTCTCCTTCTTCTACTTCTTCTGCTTCTCCCTCCAGACTTCACCTTCTCCTTCTCCTTCTTCTGCTTCTTCTGATTCACCCTCCAGACTTCACCTTCTCCTTCTCCTTCTTCTACTTCTTCTGATTCACCCTCCAGACTTCACTTTCTCCTTCTCCTTCTTCTACTTCTTCTGCTTCTCCCTCCAGACTTCACCTTCTCCTTCTCCTTCTTCTGCTTCTTCTGATTCACCCTCCAGACTTCACCTTCTCCTTCTCCTTCTTCTACTTCTTCTGATTCACCCTCCAGACTTCACCTTCTCCTTCTCCTTCTTCTACTTCTTCTGATTCACCCTCCAGACTTCTCCTTCTCCTTCTCCTTCTTCTACTTCTTCTGATTCACCCTCCTGACTTCACCTTCTCCTTCTCCTTCTTCTGCTTCTTCTGCTTCACCCTCCAGACTTCACCTTCTCCTTCTCCTTCTTCTGCTTCATCTGCTTCACTCTCCAGACTTCACCTTCTCCTTCTGCTTCTTCTGCTTCTTCTGCTTCACCCTCCAGACTACACCTTCTCCTTCTCCTTCTTCTACATCTTCTGATTCACCCTCCAGACTTCACCTTCTCCTTCTCCTTCTTCTGCTTCTTCTGATTCACCCTCCAGACTTCACCTTCTCATTCTCCTTCTTCTACTTCTTCTGATTCACACTCCAAACTTCACCTTCTCCTTCTCCTTCTTCTACTTCTTCTGATTCACCCTCCAGACTTCACCTTCTCCTTCTCCTTCTTCTACTTCTTCTGCTTCTCCCTCCAGACTTCACCTTCTCCTTCTGCTTCTTCTGCTTCTTCTGATTCACCCTCCAGACTTCACCTTCTCCTTCTCCTTCTTCTACTTCTTCTGATTCACCCTCCAGACTTCACCTTCTCCTTCTCCTTCTTCTACTTCTTCTGATTCACCCTCCAGACTTCTCCTTCTCCTTCTCCTTCTTCTACTTCTTCTGATTCACCCTCCTGACTTCACCTTATCCTTCTCCTTCTTCTGCTTCTTCTGCTTCACCCTCCAGACTTCACCTTCTCCTTCTCCTTCATCTGCTTTTTCTGCTTCAGCCTCCAGAATTCACCTTCTCCTTCTCCTTCTTCTGCTTCTTCTGCTTCGCCCTCCAGACTTCACCTTCTCCTTCTCCTTCTTCTGCTTCTTCTGCTTCACCCTCCAGACTTCACCTTCTCCTTCTCCTTCTTCTGCTTCTTCTGCTTCACCCTCCTGACTTCACCTTCTCCTTCTCCTTCTTCTACTTCTTCTGATTCACCCTCCAGACTTCACCTTCTCCTTCTCCTTCTTCTGCTTCTACGGCTTCACCCTCCAGACTTCACCTTCTCCTTCTCCTTCTTCTGCTTCTTCTGCTGCGCCCTCCAGACTTGACCTTCTCCTTCTCCTTCTTCTGCTTCTTCTGCTTCACCCTCCTGACTTCACCTTCTCCTTCTCCTTATTCTACTTCTTCTGCTTCACCCGCCTGACTTCACCTTCTCCTTCTCCTTCTTCTGCTTCTTCTGATTCACCCTCCTATCTTCACCTTCTCCTTCTCCTTATTCTGCTTCTTCTGATTCACCCTCCTGACTTCACCTTCTCCTTCTCCTTCTTCTGCTTCTTCTGATCCACCCTCCAGACTTCACCTTCTACTTCTCCTTCTTCTGCTTCTTCTGATTCACCCTCCAGACCTCACCTTCTCCTTCTCCTTCTTCTACTTCTTCTGATTCACCCTCCAGACTTCATCTTCTCCTTCTCCTTCTTCTGCTTCTTCTGATTCACCCTCCAGACTTCACCTTCTCCTTCTCCTTCTTCTGCTTCTTCTGATTCACCCTCCAGACTTCACCTTCTCCTTCTCCTTCTTCTATTCTTCTGATTCACCCTCCAGACTTCACCTTCTTCTTCTCCTACTTCTACTTCTTCTGATTCACCCTCCAGTCTTCACCTTCTCCTTCTCCTTCTTCTGCTTCTTCTGCTTCACCCTCCAGACTTCACCTTCTCCTTCTCTTTCTTCTGCTTCTTCTGATTCACCCTCCAGACTTCACCTTCTCCTTCTCCTTCTTCTGATTCTTCTGGTTTACCCTCCAGACTTCACCTTCTCCTTCTCCTTCTTCTGCTTCTTCTGATTCACCCTCCTGACTTCACCTTCTCCTTCTCCTTCTTCTACTTCTTCTGATTCACCCTCCTGACTTCACCTTCTCCTTCTCCTTCTTCTACTTCTTCTGCTTCACCCTCCAGACTTCACCTTCTACTTCTCCTTCTTCTACTTCTTCTGATTCACCCTCCAGACTTCACCTTCTCCTTCTCCTTCTTCTGCTTCTTCTGATTCACCCTCCAGACTTCACCTTCTCCTTCTCCTAATTCTGCTTCTTCTGATTCACCCTCCAGACTTCACCTTCTCCTTCTCCTTCTTCTGCTTCTTCTGATTCACCCTCCAGACTTCACCTTCTCCTTCTCCTTCTTCTGCTTCTTCTGATTCACCCTCCAGACTTCACCTTCTCCTTCTCCTTCTTCTACTTCTTCTGATTCACCCTCCAGACTTCATCTTCTCCTTCTCCTTCTTCTGCTTCTTCTGATTCACCCTCCAGACTTCACCTTCTCCTTCTCCTTCTTCTGCTTCTTCTGATTCACCCTCCAGACTTCACCTTCTCCTTCTCCTTCTTCTACTTCTTCTGATTCACCCTCCAGACTTCACCTTCTCCTTCTCCTTCTTCTACTTCTTCTGATTCACCCTCCGGACTTCACCTTCTCCTTCTCCTTCTTCTGCTTCTTCTGATTCACCCTCCAGACTTCACCTTCTCCTTCTCCTTCTTCTGCTTCTTCTGATTCACCCTCCAGACTTCACCTTCCCCTTCTCCTTTTTCTGCTTCTTCTGATTCACCCTTCAGACTTCACCTTCTCCTTCTCCTTCTTCTGCTTCTTCTGATTCACCCTCCAGATCTCACCTTCTCCTTCTCCTTCTTCTACTTCTTCTGATTCACCCTCCAGACTTCATCTTCTCCTTCTCCTTCTTCTGCTTCTTCTGATTCACCCTCCAGATTTCACCTTCTCCTTCTCCTTCTTCTGCTTCTTCTGATTCACCCTCCAGACTTCGCCTTCTCCTTCTCCTTCTTCTACTTCTTCTGATTCACCCTCCAGACTTCACCTTCTCCTTCTCCTTCTTCTACTTCTTCTGATTCACCCTCCAGTCTTCACCTTCTCCTTCTCCTTCTTCTGCTTCTTCTGATTCACCCTCCAGACTTCACCTTCTCCTTCTCCTTCTTCTGCTTCTTCTGATTCACCCTCCAGACTTCACCTTCTCCTTCTCCTTCTTCTACTTCTTCTGATTCACCCTCCAGACTTCATCTTCTCCTTCTCCTTCTTCTGCTTCTTCTGATTCACCCTCCAGACTTCACCTTCTCCTTCTCCTTCTTCTGCTTCTTCTGATTCACCCTCCAGACTTCACCTTCTCCTTCTCCTTCTTCTACTTCTTCTGATTCACCCTCCAGACTTCACCTTCTCCTTCTCCTTCTTCTACTTCTTCTGATTCACCCTCCGGACTTCACCTTCTCCTTCTCCTTCTTCTGCTTCTTCTGATTCACCCTCCAGACTTCACCTTCTCCTTCTCCTTCTTCTGCTTCTTCTGATTCACCCTCCAGACTTCACCTTCTCCTTCTCCTTTTTCTGCTTCTTCTGATTCACCCTTCAGACTTCACCTTCTCCTTCTCCTTCTTCTGCTTCTTCTGATTCACCCTCCAGATCTCACCTTCTCCTTCTCCTTCTTCTACTTCTTCTGATTCACCCTCCAGACTTCATCTTCTCCTTCTCCTTCTTCTGCTTCTTCTGATTCACCCTCCAGATTTCACCTTCTCCTTCTCCTTCTTCTGCTTCTTCTGATTCACCCTCCAGACTTCGCCTTCTCCTTCTCCTTCTTCTACTTCTTCTGATTCACCCTCCAGACTTCACCTTCTCCTTCTCCTTCTTCTACTTCTTCTGCTTCACCCTCCTGACTTCACCTTCTCCTTCTCCTTCTTCTACTTCTTCTGATTCACCCTCCTAACTTCACCTTCTCCTTCTCCTTCTTCTGCTTCTTCTGATTCACCCTCCTGACTTCACCTTCTCCTTCTACTTCTTCTGCTTCTTCTGATTCACCCTCCAAACTTCACCTTCTCCTTCTCCTTCATCTGCTTTTTCTGCTTCAGCCTCCAGAATTCACCTTCTCCTTCTCCTTCTTCTGCTTCTTCTGATCCACCCTCCAGACTTCACCTTCTACTTCTCCTTCTTCTGCTTCTTCTGATTCACCCTCCAGACCTCACCTTCTCCTTCTCCTTCTTCTACTTCTTCTGATTCACCCTCCAGACTTCATCTTCTCCTTCTCCTTCTTCTGCTTCTTCTGATTCACCCTCCAGACTTCACCTTCACCTTCTCCTTTTTCTGCTTCTTCTGATTCACCCTCCAGACTTCACCTTCTCCTTCTCCTTCTTCTATTCTTCTGATTCACCCTCCAGACTTCACCTTCTTCTTCTCCTTCTTCTACTTCTTCTGATTCACCCTCCAGTCTTCACCTTCTCCTGCTCCTTCTTCTGCTTCTTCTGCTTCACCCTCCAGACTTCACCTTCTCCTTCTCTTTCTTCTGCTTCTTCTGATTCACCCTCCAGACTTCACCTTCTCCTTCTCCTTCTTCTGATTCTTCTGGTTTACCCTCCAGACTTCACCTTCTCCTTCTCCTTCTTCTGCTTCTTCTGATTCACCCTCCTGACTTCACCTTCTCCTTCTCCTTCTTCTACTTCTTCTGATTCACCCTCCTGACTTCACCTTCTCCTTCTCCTTCTTCTACTTCTTCTGCTTCACCCTCCAGACTTCACCTTCTCCTTCTCCTTCTTCTACTTCTTCTGATTCACCCTCCAGACTTCACCTTCTCCTTCTCCTTCTTCTGCTTCTTCTGATTCACCCTCCAGACTTCACCTTCTCCTTCTCCTTATTCTGCTTCTTCTGATTCACCCTCCAGACTTCACCTTCTCCTTCTCCTTCTTCTGCTTCTTCTGATTCACCCTCCAGACTTCACCTTCTCCTTCTCCTTCTTCTGCTTCTTCTGATTCACCCTCCAGACTTCACCTTCTCCTTCTCCTTCTTCTACTTCTTCTGATTCACCGTCCTGACTTCACCTTCTCCTTCTCCTTCTTCTACTTCTTCTGCTTCATCCCCCTGACATCACCTGCTCCTTCTCCTTCTTCTGCTTCTTCTGATTCACCCTCCTAACTTCACCTTCTCCTTCTCCTTCTTCTACTTCTTCTGCTTCACCCTCCAGACTTAACCTTCTCCTTCTCCTTCGTCTACTTCTTCTGATTCACCCTCCAGACTTGACCTTCTCCTTTTCTTTCTTCTGCTTCTTCTGATTCACCCTCCAGACTTCACCTTCTCCTTCTCCTTCTTCTGATTCTTCTGATTCACCCTCCAGACTTCACCTTCTCCTTCTCCTTCTTCTGCTTCTTCTGATTCACCCTCCTGACTTCACCTTCTCCTTCTCCTTCTTCTACTTCTTCTGATTCACCCTCCTGACTTCACCTTCTCCTTCTCCTTCTTCTACTTCTTCTGCTTCACCCTCCAGACTTCACCTTCTCCTTCTCCTTCTTCTACTACTTCTGATTCACCCTCCAGACTTCACCTTCTCCTTCTCCTTCTTCTACTTCTTCTGATTCACCCTCCAGACTTCATCTTCTCCTTCTCCTTCTTCTGCTTCTTCTGATGCACCCTCCAGACTTCACCTTCTCCTTCTCCTTCTTCTGCTTCTTCTGATTCACCCTCCAGACTTCACCTTCTCCTTCTCCTTCTTCTACTTCTTCTGATTCACCCTCCAGACTTCACCTTCTCCTTCTCCTTCTTCTACTTCTTCTGATTCACCCTCCAGTCTTCACCTTCTCCTTCTCCTTCTTCTATTTCTTCTGCTTCACCCTCCAGACTTCACCTTCTCCTTCTCTTTCTTCTGCTTCTTCTGATTCACCCTCCAGACTTCACCTTCTCCTTCTCCTTCTTCTGATTCTTCTGATTCACCCTCCAGACTTCACCTTCTCCTTCTCCTTCTTCTGCTTCTTCTGATTCACCCTCCTGACTTCACCTTCTCCTTCTCCTTCTTCTACTTCTTCTGCTTCACCCTCCAGACTTCACCTTCTCCTTCTCCTTCTTCTACTTCTTCTGATTCACCCTCCAGACTTCATCTTCTCCTTCTCCTTCTTCTGCTTCTTCTGATTCACCCTCCAGACTTCACCTTCTCCTTCTCCTTATTCTGCTTCTTCTGATTCACCCTCCAGACTTCACCTTCTCCTTCTCCTTATTCTGCTTCTTCTGATTCACCCTCCAGACTTCACCTTCTCATTCTCCTTCCTCTGCTTCTTCTGATTCACCCTCCAGACTTCACCTTCTCCTTCTCCTTCTTCTGATTCTTCTGATTCACCCTCCAGACTTCACCTTCTCCTTCTCCTTCTTCTGCTTCTTCTGATTCACCCACCTAACTTCACCTTCTCCTTCTCCTTCTTCTACTTCTTCTGATTCACCCTCCTGACTTCACCTTCTCCTTCTCCTTCTTCTACTTCTTCTGCTTCACCCTCCAGACTTCACCTTCTCCTTCTCCTTCTTCTACTTCTTCTGATTCACCCTCCAGACTTCACCTTCTCCTTCTCCTTCTTCTGCTTCTTCTGATTCACCCTCCAGACTTCACCTTCTCCTTCTCCTTATTCTGCTTCTTCTGATTCACTCTCCAGACTTCACCTTCTCCTTCTCCTTCTTCTGCTTCTTCTGATTCACACTCCAGACTTCACCTTCTCCTTCTCCTTCTTCTACTTCTTCTGATTCACCCTCCAGACTTCACCTTCTCCTTCTCTTTCTTCTGCTTCATCTGATTCACCCTCCAGACTTCACCTTCTCCTTCTCCTTCTACTGATTCTTCTGATTCACCCTCCAGACTTCACCTTCTTCTTCTCCTTCTTCTGCTTCTTCTGATTCACCCTCCTGACTTCACCTTCTCCTTCTCCTTCTTCTACTTCTTCTGATTCACCCTCCTGACTTCACCTTCTCCTTCTCCTTCTTCTACTTCTTCTGCTTCACCCTCCAGACTTCACCTTCTCCTTCTCCTTCTTCTACTTCTTCTGATTCACCCTCCAGACTTGACCTTCTCCTTCTCCTTCTTCTACTTCTTCTGATTCACCCTCCAGACTTCACCTTCTCCTTCTCCTTCTTCTGCTTCTTCTGCTTCACCGTCCTGACTTCACCTTCTCCTTCTCCTTCTTCTACTTCTTCTGCTTCATCCCCCTGACATCACCTGCTCCTTCTCCTTCTTCTGCTTCTTCTGATTCACCTTCCTAACTTCACCTTCTCCTTCTCCTTCTTCTACTTCTTCTGCTTCATCCCCCTGACATCACCTGCTCCTTCTCCTTCTTCTGCTTCTTCTGATTCACCCTCCTGACTTCACCTTCTCCTTCTCCTTCTTCTGCTTCTTCTGATTCACCCTCCAGACTTCACCTTCTCCTTCTCCTTCTTCTGCTTCTTCTGATTCACCCTCCAGACTTCACCTTCTCCTTCTCCTTCTTCTGCTTCTTCTGATTCACCCTCCAGACCTCACCTTCTCCTTCTCCTTCTTCTACTTCTTCTGATTCACCCTCCAGACTTCATCTGTTCCTTCTCCTTCTTCTGCTTCTTTTGATTCACCCTCCAGACTTCACCTTCTCCTTCTCCTTCTTCTGCTTCTTCTGATTCACCCTCCAGACTTCACCTTCTCCTTCTCCTTCTTCTACTTCTTCTGATTCACCCTCCAGACTTCACCTTCTCCTTCTCCTTCTTCTACTTCTTCTGATTCACCCTCCAGTCTTCACCTTCTCCTTCTCCTTCTTCTGTTTCTTCTGCTTCACCCTCCAGACTTCACCTTCTCCTTCTCCTTCTTCTACTTCTTCTGATTCACCCTCCAGATTTCATCTTCTCCTTCTCCTTCTTCTGCTTCTTCTGATTCACCCTCCAGACTTCACCTTCTCCTTCTCCTTCTTCTGCTTCTTCTGATTCACCCTCCTGACTTCACCTTCTCCTTCTCCTTCTTCTACTTCTTCTGATTCACCCTCCTGACTTCACCTTCTCCTTCTCCTTCTTCTACTTCTTCTGCTTCACCCTCCAGACTTCACCTTCTCCTTCTCCTTCTTCTACTTCTTCTGATTCACCCTCCAGACTTGACCTTCTCCTTCTCCTTCTTCTACTTCTTCTGATTCACCCTCCAGACTTCACCTTCTCCTTCTCCTTCTTCTGCTTCTTCTGCTTCACCGTCCTGACTTCACCTTCTCCTTCTCCTTCTTCTACTTCTTCTGCTTCATCCCCCTGACATCACCTGCTCCTTCTCCTTCTTCTACTTCTTCTGATTCACCCTCCTGACTTCACCTTCTCCTTCTCCTTCTTCTACTTCTTCTGCTTCACCCTCCAGACTTCACCTTCTCCTTCTCCTTCTTCTACTTCTTCTGATTCACCCTCCAGACTTGACCTTCTCCTTCTCCTTCTTCTACTTATTCTGATTCACCCTCCAGACTTCACCTTCTCCTTCTCCTTCTTCTGCTTCTTCTGCTTCACCGTCCTGACTTCACCTTCTCCTTCTCCTTCTTCTACTTCTTTTGCTTCATCCCGCTGACATCACCTGCTCCTTCTCCTTCTTCTGCTTCTTCTGATTCACCCTCCTAACTTCACCTTCTCCTTCTCCTTCTTCTGCTTCTTCTGATTCACCCTCCTGACTTCACCTTCTCCTTCTCCTTCTTCTGCTTCTTCTGATTCACCCTCCAGACTTCACCTTCTCCTTCTCCTTCTTCTGCTTCTTCTGATTCACCCTCCAGACTTCACCTTCTCCTTCTCCTTCTTCTGATTCTTCTGATTCACCCTCCAGACTTCACCTTCTCCTTCTCCTTCTTCTGCTTCTTCTGATTCACCCTCCTGACCTCACCTTCTCCTTCTCCTTCTTCTACTTCTTCTGATTCACCCTCCTGACTTCACCTTCTCCTTCTCCTTCTTCTACTTCTTCTGCTTCACCCTCCAGACTTCACCTTCTCCTTCTCCTTCTTCTGCTTCTTCTGATTCACCCTCCAGACTTCTCCTTCTCCTTCTCCTTCTTCTGCTTCTTCGGATTCACCCTCCAGACTTCACCTTCTCCTTCTCCTTCTTCTGCTTCTTCTGATTCACCCTCCAGACTTCACCTTCTCCTTCTCCTTCTTCTACTTCTTCTGATTCACCCTCCAGACTTCACCTTCTCCATTTCCTTCTTCTGCTTCTTCTGATTCACCCTCCAGACTTCACCTTCTCCTTCTCCTTCGTCTACTTCTTCTGATTGACCCTCCAGACTACACCTTCTCCTTCTGCTTCTTCTACTTCTTCTGATTCACCCTCCTGACTTCACCTTCTCCTTCTCCTTCTTCTACTTCTTCTGCTTCACCCTCCAGACTTCACCTTCTCCTTCTCCTTCTTCTACTTCTTCTGATTCACCCTCCAGACTTCATCTTCTCCTTCTCCTTCTTCTGCTTCTTCTGATTCACCCTCCAGACTTCACCTTCTTCTTCTCCTTATTCTGCTTCTTCTGATTCACCCTCCAGACTTCACCTTCTCCTTCTCCTTATTCTGCTTCTTCTGATTCACCCTCCAGACTTCACCTTCTCCATCTCCTGATTCTGCTTCTTCTGATTCACCCTCCAGACTTCACCTTCTCCTTCTCCTTCTTCTACTTCTTCTGCTTCACCCTCCAGACTTCACCTTCTCCTTCTCCTTCTTCTACTTCTTCTGATTCACCCTCCAGACTTCACCTTCTCCTTCTCCTTCTTCTGCTTCTTCTGATTCACCCTCCATACTTCACCTTCACTTCTCCTTATTCTGCTTCTTCTGATTCACCCTCCAGACTTCAACTTCTCCTTCTCCTTCTTCTGCTTCTTCTGATTCACCCTCCAGACTTCACCTTCTCCTTCTCCTTCTTCTGCTTCTTCTGATTCACCCTCCAGACTTCACCTTCTCCTTCTCCTTCTTCTGCTTCTTCTGATTCACCCTCCAGACTTCACCTTCTCCTTCTCCTTCTTCTACTTCTTCTGATTCACCCTCCAGACTTCACCTTCTCCTTCTCTTTCTTCTGCTTCTTCTGATTCACCCTCCAGATTTCATCTTCTCCTTCTCCTTCTTCTGCTTCTTCTGATTCACCCTCCAGACTTCACCTTCTCCTTCTCCTTCTTCTGCTTCTTCTGATTCACCCTCCAGACTTCACCTTCTCCTTTTCCTTCTTCTGCTTCTTCTGATTCACCCTCCAGACTTCACCTTCTCCTTCTCCTTCTTCTACTTCTTCTGATTCACCCTCAAGACCTCACCTTCTCCTTCTCCTTCTTCTACTTCTTCTGATTCACCCTCCAGATTTCATCTTCTCCTTCTCCTTCTTCTGCTTCTTCTGATTCACCCTCCAGACTTCACCTTCTCCTTCTCCTTCTTCTGCTTCTTCTGATTCACCCTCCTGACTTCACCTTCTCCTTCTCCTTCTTCTACTTCTTCTGATTCACCCTCCTGACTTCACCTTCTCCTTCTCCTTCTTCTACTTCTTCTGCTTCACCCTCCAGACTTCACCTTCTCCTTCTCCTTCTTCTACTTCTTCTGATTCACCCTCCAGACTTGACCTTCTCCTTCTCCTTCTTCTACTTCTTCTGATTCACCCTCCAGACTTCACCTTCTCCTTCTCCTTCTTCTGCTTCTTCTGCTTCACCGTCCTGACTTCACCTTCTCCTTCTCCTTCTTCTACTTCTTCTGCTTCATCCCCCTGACATCACCTGCTCCTTCTCCTTCTTCTGCTTCTTCTGATTCACCCTCCTAACTTCACCTTCTCCTTCTACTTCTTCTGCTTCTTCTGATTCACCCTCCTGACTTCACCTTCTCCTTCTCCTTCTTCTGCTTCTTCTGATTCACCCTCCAGACTTCACATTCTACTTCTCCTTCTTCTGATTCTTCTGATTCACCTTCCAGACTTCACCTTCTTCTTCTCCTTCTTCTGCTTCTTCTGATTCACCCTCCTGACTTCACCTTCTCCTTCTCCTTCTTCTGCTTCTTCTGATTCACCCTCCAGACTTGACCTTCTCATTCTCCTTCCTCTGCTTCTTCTGATTCACCCTCCAGACTTCACCTTCTCCTTCTCCTTCTTCTGATTCTTCTGATTCACCCTCCAGACTTCACCTTCTCCTTCTCCTTCTTCTGCTTCTTCTGATTCACCCTCCTGACTTCACCTTCTCCTTCTCCTTCTTCTACTTATTCTGATTCACCCTCCTGACTTCACCTTCTTCTTCTCCTTCTTCTACTTCTTCTGCTTCACCCTCCAGACTTCACCTTCTCCTTCTCCTTCTTCTACTTCTTCTGATTCACCCTCCAGACTTCACCTTCTCCTTCTCCTTCTTCTGCTTCTTCTGATTCACCCTCCAGACTTCACCTTCTCCTTCTCCTTATTCTGCTTCTTCTGATTCACTCTCCAGACTTCACCTTCTCCTTCTCCTTCTTCTGCTTCTTCTGATTCACACTCCAGACTTCACCTTCTCCTTCTCCTTCTTCTACTTCTTCTGAATCACCCTCCAGACTTCACCTTCTCCTTCTCTTTCTTCTGCTTCTTCTGATTCACCCTCCAGACTTCACATTCTCCTTCTCCTTCTTCTGATTCTTCTGATTCACCCTCCAGACTTCACCTTCTTCTTCTCCTTATTCTGCTTCTTCTGATTCACCCTCCAGACTTCACCTTCTCATTCTCCTTCCTCTGCTTCTTCTGATTCACCCTCCAGACTTCACCTTCTCCTTCTCCTTCTTCTGATTCTTCTGATTCACCCTCCAGACTTCACCTTCTCCTTCTCCTTCTTCTGCTTCTTCTGATTCAACCTCCTGACTTCACCTTCTCCTTCTCCTTCTTCTACTTCTTCTGATTCACCCTCCTGACTTCACCTTCTCCTTCTCCTTCTTCTACTTCTTCTGCTTCACCCTCCAGACTTCACCTTCTCCTTCTCCTTCTTCTACTTCTTCTGATTCACCCTCCAGACTTCACCTTCTCCTTCTCCTTCTTCTGCTTCTTCTGATTCACCCTCCAGACTTCACCTTCTCCTACTCCTTATTCTGCTTCTTCTGATTCACTCTCCAGACTTCACCTTCTCCTTCTCCTTCTTCTGCTTCTTCTGATTCACCCTCCTGACTTCACCTTCTCCTTCTCCTTCTTCTACTTATTCTGATTCACCCTCCTGACTTCACCTTCTTCTTCTCCTTCTTCTACTTCTTCTGCTTCACCCTCCAGACTTCACCTTCTCCTTCTCCTTCTTCTACTTCTTCTGCTTCATCCCTCTGACATCACCTGCTCCTTCTCCTTCTTCTGCTTCTTCTGATTCACCTTCCTAACTTCACCTTCTCCTTCTCCTTCTTCTGCTTCTTCTGATTCACCCTCCTGACTTCACCTTCTCCTTCTCCTTCTTCTGCTTCTTCTGATTCACCCTCCAGACTTCACCTTCTCCTTCTCCTTCTTCTGCTTCTTCTGATTCACCCTCGAGACTTCACCTTCTCCTTCTCCTTCTTCTGCTTCTTCTGATTCACCCTCCAGACCTCACCTTCTCCTTCTCCTTCTTCTACTTCTTCTGATTCACCCTCCAGACTTCATCTGTTCCTTCTCCTTCTTCTGCTTCTTTTGATTCACCCTCCAGACTTCACCTTCTCCTTCTCCTTCTTCTGCTTCTTCTGATTCACCCTCCAGACTTCACCTTCTCCTTCTCCTTCTTCTACTTCTTCTGATTCACCCTCCAGACTTCACCTTCTCCTTCTCCTTCTTCTACTTCTTCTGATTCACCCTCCAGTCTTCACCTTCTCCTTCTCCTTCTTCTGTTTCTTCTGCTTCACCCTCCAGACTTCACCTTCTCCTTCTCTTTCTTCTGCTTCTTCTGATTCACCCTCCAGACTTCACCTTCTCCTTCTCCTTCTTCTGATTCTTCTGATTCACCCTCCAGACGTCACCTTCTCCTTCTCCTTCTTCTGCTTCTTCTGATTCACCCTCCTGACTTCACCTTCTCCTTCTCCTTCTTCTACTTCTTCTGATTCACCCTCCTGACTTCACCTTCTCCTTCTCCTTCTTCTACTTCTTCTGCTTCACCCTCCAGACTTCACCTTCTCCTTCTCCTTCTTCTACTTCTTCTGATTCACCCTTCAGACTTCACCTTCTCCTTCTCCTTTTTCTGCTTCTTCTGATTCACCCTCCAGTCTTCACCTTCTCCTTCTCCTTATTCTGCTTCTTCTGATTCACCCTCCAGACTTCACCTTCTCCTTCTCCTTCTTCTGCTTCTTCTGATTCACCCTCCAGACTTCACCTTCTCCTTCTCCTTCGTCTACTTCTTCTGATTCACCCTCCAGACAACACCGTCTCCTTCTCCTTCTTCTACTTCTTCTGATTCACCCTCCAGACTTCACCTTCTCCTTCTCCTTCTTCTGCTTCTTCTGATTCACCCTCCTGACTTCACCTTCTCCTTCTCCTTCTTCTACTTCTTCTGATTCACCCTCCTGACTTCAACTTCTCCTTCTCCTTCTTCTACTTCTTCTGCTTCACCCTCCAGACTTCACCTTCTCCTTCTCCTTCTTCTACTTCTTCTGATTCACCCTCCAGACTTGACCTTCTCCTTCTCCTTCTTCTACTTATTCTGATTCACCCTCCAGACTTCACATTCTCCTTCTCCTTCTTCTGCTTCTTCTGCTTCACCGTCCTGACTTCACCTTCTCCTTCTCCTTCTTCTACTTCTTCTGCTTCATCCCGCTGACATCACCTTCTCCTTCTCCTTCTTCTGCTTCTTCTGATTCACCCTCCTAACTTCACCTTCTCCTTCTCCGTCTTCTGCTTCTTCTGATTCACCCTCCTGACTTCACCTTCTCCTTTTCCTTCTTCTCCTTCTTCTGATTCACCCTCCAGACTTCACCTTCTCCTTCTCCTTCTTCTGCTTCTTCTGATTCACCCTCCAGACTTCACCTTCTCCTTCTCCTTCTTCTGATTCTTCTGATTCACCCTCCAGACTTCACCTTCTCCTTCTCCTTCTTCTGCTTCTTCTGATTCACCCTCCTGACTTCACCTTCTCCTTCTCCTTCTTCTACTTCTTATGATTCACCCTCCAGACTTCACCTTCTCCTTCTCCTTCTTCTGCTTCTTCTGATTCACCCTCCAGACTTCTCCTTCTCCTTCTCCTTCTTCTGCTTCTTCTGATTCACCCTCCAGACTTCACCTTCTCCTTCTCCTTCTTCTGCTTCTTCTGATTCACCCTCCAGACTTCACCTTCTCCTTCTCCTTCTTCTCCTTCTTCTGATTCACCCTCCAGACTTCACCTTCTCCTTCTCCTTCGTCTACTTCTTCTGATTCACCCTCCAGACTACACCTTCTCCTTCTCCTTCTTCTACTTCTTCTGATTCACCCTCCAGACTTCACCTTCTCCTTCTCCTTCTTCTGTTTCTTCTGATTCACCGTCCAGACTTCACCTTCTCCTTCTCCTTCTTCTACTACTTCTGATTCACCCTCCAGACTTCACCTTCTCCTTCTCCTTCTTCTACTTCTTCTGATTCACCCTCCAGACTTCATCTTCTTATTCTCCTTCTTCTGCTTCTTCTGATTCACCCTCCAGACTTCACCTTCTCCTTCTCCTTCTTCTACTTCTTCTGATTCACCCTCCAGACTTCACCTTCTCCTTCTCCTTCTTCTACTTCTTCTGATTCACCCTCCAGACTTCACCTTCTCCTTCTCCTTCTTCTACTTCTTCTGATTCACCCTCCAGTCTTCACCTTCTCCTTCTCCTTCTTCTGTTTCTTCTGCTTCACCCTCCAGACTTCACCTTCTCCTTCTCTTTCTTCTGCTTCTTCTGATTCACCCTCCAGACTTCACCTTCTCCTTCTCCTTCTTCTGATTCTTCTGATTCACCCTCCAGACTTCACCTTCTCCTTCTCCTTCTTCTGCTTCTTCTGATTCACCCTCCTGACTTCACCTTCTCCTTCTCCTTCTTCTACTTCTTCTGATTCACCCTCCTGACTTCACCTTCTTCTTCTCCTTCTTCTACTTCTTCTGCTTCACCCTCCAGACTTCACCTTCTCCTTCTCCTTCTTCTACTTCTTCTGCTTCACCCTCCAGACTTCATCTTCTCCTTCTCCTTCTTCTGCTTCTTCTGATTCACCCTCCAGACTTCACCTTCTCCTTCTCCTTATTCTGCTTCTTCTGATTCACCCTCCAGACTTCACCTTCTCCTTCTCCTTATTCTGCTTCTTCTGATTCACCCTCCAGACTTCACCTTCTCATTCTCCTTCCTCTGCTTCTTCTGATTCACCCTCCAGACTTCACCTTCTCCTTCTCCTTCTTCTGATTCTTCTGATTCACCCTCCAGACTTCACCTTCTCCTTCTCCTTCTTCTGCTTCTTCTGATTCACCCTCCTGACTTCACCTTCTCCTTCTCCTTCTTCTACTTATTCTGATTCACCCTCCTGACTTCACCTTCTTCTTCTCCTTCTTCTACTTCTTCTGCTTCACCCTCCAGACTTCACCTTCTCCTTCTCCTTCTTCTACTTCTACTGATTCACCCTCCAGACTTCACCTTCTCCTTCTCCTTCTTCTGCTTCTTCTGATTCACCCTCCAGACTTCACCTTCTCCTTCTCCTTATTCTGCTTCTTCTGATTCACTCTCCAGACTTCACCTTCTCCTTCTCCTTCTTCTGCTTCTTCTGATTCACAATCCAGACTTCACCTTCTCCTTCTCCTTCTTCTACTTCTTCTGAATCACCCTCCAGACTTCACCTTCTCCTTCTCTTTCTTCTGCTTCTTCTGATTCACCCTCCAGACTTCACATTCTCCTTCTCCTTCTTCTGATTCTTCTGATTCACCCTCCAGACTTCACCTTCTTCTTCTCCTTCTTCTGCTTCTTCTGATTCACCCTCCTGACTTCACCTTCTCCTTCTCCTTCTTCTACTTCTTCTGATTCACCCTCCTGACTTCACCTTCTCCTTCTCCTTCTTCTACTTCTTCTGCTTCACCCTCCAGACTTCACCTTCTCCTTCTCCTTCTTCTGCTTCTTCTGATTCACCCTCCTGACTTCACCTTCTCCTTCTCCTTCTTCTACTTATTCTGATTCACCCTCCTGACTTCACCTTCTTCTTCTCCTTCTTCTACTTATTCTGCTTCACCACCCAGACTTCACCTTCTCCTTCTCCTTCTTCTACTTCTTCTGATTCACCCTCCAGACTTCACCTTCTCCTTCTCCTTCTTCTGCTTCTTCTGATTCACCCTCCAGACTTCACCTTCTCCTTCTCCTTCGTCTACTTCTTCTGATTCACCCTCCAGACAACACCGTCTCCTTCTCCTTCTTCTACTTCTTCTGATTCACCCTCCAGACTTCACCTTCTCCTTCTCCTTCTTCTGCTTCTTCTGATTCACCCTCCTGACTTCACCTTCTCCTTCTCCTTCTTCTACTTCTTCTGATTCACCCTCCTGACTTCAACTTCTCCTTCTCCTTCTTCTACTTCTTCTGCTTCACCCTCCAGACTTCACCTTCTCCTTCTCCTTCTTCTACTTCTTCTGATTCACCCTCCAGACTTGACCTTCTCCTTCTCCTTCTTCTACTTATTCTGATTCACCCTCCAGACTTCACATTCTCCTTCTCCTTCTTCTGCTTCTTCTGCTTCACCGTCCTGACTTCACCTTCTCCTTCTCCTTCTTCTACTTCTTCTGCTTCATCCCGCTGACATCACCTTCTCCTTCTCCTTCTTCTGCTTCTTCTGATTCACCCTCCTAACTTCACCTTCTCCTTCTCCGTCTTCTGCTTCTTCTGATTCACCCTCCTGACTTCACCTTCTCCTTCTCCTTCTTCTCCTTCTTCTGATTCACCCTCCAGACTTCACCTTCTCCTTCTCCTTCTTCTGCTTCTTCTGATTCACCCTCCAGACTTCACCTTCTCCTTCTCCTTCTTCTGATTCTTCTGATTCACCCTCCAGACTTCACCTTCTCCTTCTCCTTCTTCTGCTTCTTCTGATTCACCCTCCTGACTTCACCTTCTCCTTCTCCTTCTTCTACTTCTTATGATTCACCCTCCAGACTTCACCTTCTCCTTCTCCTTCTTCTGCTTCTTCTGATTCACCCTCCAGACTTCTCCTTCTCCTTCTCCTTCTTCTGCTTCTTCTGATTCACCCTCCAGACTTCACCTTCTCCTTCTCCTTCTTCTGCTTCTTCTGATTCACCCTCCAGACTTCACCTTCTCCTTCTCCTTCTTCTCCTTCTTCTGATTCACCCTCCAGACTTCACCTTCTCCTTCTCCTTCGTCTACTTCTTCTGATTCACCCTCCAGACTACACCTTCTCCTTCTCCTTCTTCTACTTCTTCTGATTCACCCTCCAGACTTCACCTTCTCCTTCTCCTTCTTCTGTTTCTTCTGATTCACCGTCCAGACTTCACCTTCTCCTTCTCCTTCTTCTACTACTTCTGATTCACCCTCCAGACTTCACCTTCTCCTTCTCCTTCTTCTACTTCTTCTGATTCACCCTCCAGACTTCATCTTCTTATTCTCCTTCTTCTGCTTCTTCTGATTCACCCTCCAGACTTCACCTTCTCCTTCTCCTTCTTCTACTTCTTCTGATTCACCCTCCAGACTTCACCTTCTCCTTCTCCTTCTTCTACTTCTTCTGATTCACCCTCCAGACTTCACCTTCTCCTTCTCCTTCTTCTGCTTCTTCTGATTCACCCTCCAGACTTCACCTTCTCCTTCTCCTTCTTCTACTTCTTCTGATTCACCCTCCAGACTTCACCTTCTCCTTCTCCTTCTTCTACTTCTTCTGATACACCCTCCAGTCTTCACCTTCTCCTTCTCCTTCTTCTGTTTCTTCTGCTTCACCCTCCAGACTTCACCTTCTCCTTCTCTTTCTTCTGCTTCTTCTGATTCACCCTCCAGACTTCACCTTCTCCTTCTCCTTCTTCTGCTTCTTATGATTCACCCTCCTGACTTCACCTTCTCCTTCTCCTTCTTCTACTTCTTCTGATTCACCCTCCTGACTTCACCTTCTCCTTCTCCTTCTTCTACTTCTTCTGCTTCACCCTCCAGACTTCACCTTCTCCTTCTCCTTCTTCTACTTCTTCTGATTCACCCTTCAGACTTCACCTTCTCCTTCTCCTTTTTCTGCTTCTTCTGATTCACCCTCCAGACTTCACCATCTCCTTCTCCTTATTCTGCTTCTTCTGATTCATCCTCCAGACTTCACCTTCTCCTTCTCCTTCTTCAGCTTCTTCTGATTCACCCTCCAGACTTCACCTTCTCCTTCTCCTTCTTCTGCTTCTTCTGATTCACCCTCCAGACTTCACCTTCTCCTTCTCCTTCTTCTACTTCTTCTGATTCACCCTCCAGACTACACCTTCTCCTTCTCCTTCTTCTACTTCTTCTGATTCACCCTCCAGACTTCACCTTCTCCTTCTCCTTCTTCTGTTTCTTCTGATTCACCGTCCAGACTTCACCTTCTCCTTCTCCTTCTTCTACTACTTCTGATTCACCCTCCAGAATTCACCTTCTCCTTCTCCTTCTTCTACTTCTTCTGATTCACCCTCCAGACTTCATCTTCCCCTTCTCCTTCTTCTGCTTCTTCTGATTCACCCTCCAGACTTCACCTTCTCCTTCTCCTTCTTCTGCTTCTTCTGATTCACCCTCCAGACTTCACCTTCTCCTTCTCCTTCTTCTACTTCTTCTGATTCACCCTCCAGACTTCACCTTCTCCTTCTCCTTCTTCTACTTCTTCTGATTCACCCTCCAGTCTTCACCTTCTCCTTCTCCTTCTTCTGTTTCTTCTGCTTCACCCTCCAGACTTCACCTTCTCCTTCTCTTTCTTCTGCTTCTTCTGATTCACCCTCCAGACTTCACCTTCTCCTTCTCCTTCTTCTGATTCTTCTGATTCACCCTCCAGACTTCACCTTCTCCTTCTCCTTCTTCTGCTTCTTCTGATTCACCCTCCTGACTTCACCTTCTCCTTCTTCTTCTTCTACTTCTTCTGATTCACCCTCCTGACTTCACCTTCTCCTTCTCCTTCTTCTACTTCTTCTGCTTCACCCTCCAGACTTCACCTTCTCCTTCTCCTTCTTCTACTTCTTCTGATTCACCCTCCAGACTTCATCTTCTCCTTCTCCTTCTTCTGCTTCTTCTGATTCACCCTCCAGACTTCACCTTCTCCTTCTCCTTATTCTGCTTCTTCTGATTCACCCTCCAGACTTCACCTTCTCCTTCTCCTTATTCTGCTTCTTCTGATTCACCCTCCAGACTTCACCTTCTCCTTCTCCTTCCTCTGCTTCTTCTGATTCACCCTCCAGACTTCACCTTCTCCTTCTCCTTCCTCTGATTCTTCTGATTCACTCTCCAGACTTCACCTTCTCTTTCTCCTTCTTCTGCTTCTTCTGATTCACCCTCCTGACTTCACCTTCTCCTTCTCCTTCTTCTACTTCTTCTGATTCACCCTCCTGACTTCACCTTCTCCTTCTCCTTCTTCTACTTCTTCTGCTTCACCCTCCAGACTTCACCTTCTCCTTCTCCTTCTTCTACTTCTTCTGATTCACCCTCCAGACTTCACCTTCTCCTTCTCCTTATTCTGCTTCTTCTGATTCACCCTCCAGACTTCACCTTCTCCTTCTCCTTCTTCTGCTTCTTCTGATTCACACTCCAGACTTCACCTTCTCCTTCTCCTTCTTCTACTTCTTCTGATTCACCCTCCAGACTTCACCTTCTCCTTCTCCTTCTTCTGCTTCTTCTGCTTCACCGTCCTGACTTCACCTTCTCCTTCTCCTTCTTCTACTTCTTCTGCTTCATCCCCCTGACATCACCTGCTCCTTCTCCTTCTTCTGCTTCTTCTGATTCACCCTCCTAACTTCACCTTCTCCTTCTCCTTCTTCTGCTTCTTCTGATTCACCCTCCTGACTTCACCTTCTCCTTCTCCTTCTTCTGCTTCTTCTGATTCACCCTCCAGACTTCACCTTCTCCTTCTCCTTCTTCTGCTTCTTCTGATTCACCCTCCAGACTTCACCTTCTCCTTCTCCTTCTTCTGCTTCTTCTGATTCACCCTCCAGACCTCACCTTCTCCTTCTCCTTCTTCTACTTCTTCTGATTCACCCTCCAGACTTCATCTTCTCCTTCTCCTTCTTCTGCTTCTTCTGATTCACCCTCCAGACTTCACCTTCTCCTTCTCCTTCTTCTGCTTCTTCTGATTCACCCTCCAGACTTCACCTTCTCCTTCTCCTTCTTCTACTTCTTCTGATTCACCCTCCAGACTTCACCTTCTCCTTCTCCTTCTTCTACTTCTTCTGATTCACCCTCCAGTCTTCACCTTCTCCTTCTCCTTCTTCTATTTCTTCTGCTTCACCCTCCAGACTTCACCTTCTCCTTCTCTTTCTTCTGCTTCTTCTGATTCACCCTCCAGACTTCACCTTCTCCTTCTCCTTCTTCTACTTCTTCTGCTTCACCCTCCAGACTTCACCTTCTCCTTCTCCTTCTTCGACTTCTTCTGATTCACCCTTCAGACTTCACCTTCTCCTTCTCCTTTTTCTGCTTCTTCTGATTCATCCTCCAGACTTCACCTTCTCCTTCTCCTTCTTCTGCTTCTTCTGATTCACCCTCCAGACTTCACCTTCTCCTTCTCCTTCTTCTGCTTCTTCTGATTCACCCTCCAGACTTCACCTTCTCCTTCTCCTTCTTCTGCTTCTTCTGATTCACCCTCCAGACTTCACCTTCTCCTTCTCCTTCTTCTGCTTTTTCTGATTCACCCTCCAGACTTCACCTTCTCCTTCTCCTTCTTCTACTTCTTCTGATACACCCTCCAGACTTCACCTTCTCCTTCTCTTTCTTCTGCTTCTTCTGATTCACCCTCCAGACTTCCCCTTCTCCTTCTCCTTCTTCTGATTATTCTGATTCACCCTCCAGACTTCACCTTCTCCTTCTCCTTCTTCTACTTCTTCTGATTCACCCTCCAGACTTCACCTTCTCCTTCTCCTTCTTCTACTTCTTCTGATTCACCCTCCAGACTTGACCTTCTCCTTCTCCTTCTTCTACTTATTCTGATTCACCCTCCAGACTTCACATTCTCCTTCTCCTTCTTCTGCTTCTTCTGCTTCACCGTCCTGACTTCACCTTCTCCTTCTCCTTCTTCTACTTCTTCTGCTTCATCCCGCTGACATCACCTGCTCCTTCTCCTTCTTCTGCTTCTTCTGATTCACCCTCCTAACTTCACCTTCTCCTTCTCCGTCTTCTGCTTCTTCTGATTCACCCTCCTGACTTCACCTTCTCCTTCTCCTTCTTCTGCTTCTTCTGATTCACCCTCCAGACTTCACCTTCTCCTTCTCCTTCTTCTGCTTCTTCTGATTCACCCTCCAGACTTCACCTTCTCCTTCTCCTTCTTCTGATTCTTCTGATTCACCCTCCAGACTTCACCTTCTCCTTCTCCTTCTTCTGCTTCTTCTGATTCACCCTCCTGACTTCACCTTCTCCTTCTCCTTCTTCTACTTCTTCTGATTCACCCTCCTGACTTCACCTTCTCCTTCTCCTTCTTCTACTTCTTCTGCTTCACCCTCCAGACTTCACCTTCTCCTTCTCCTTCTTCTGCTTCTTCTGATTCACCCTCCAGACTTCTCCTTCTCCTTCTCCTTCTTCTGCTTCTTCTGATTCACCCTCCAGACTTCACCTTCTCCTTCTCCTTCTTCTGCTTCTTCTGATTCACCCTCCAGACTTCACCTTCTCCTTCTCCTTCTTCTCCTTCTTCTGATTCACCCTCCAGACTTCACCTTCTCCATTTCCTTCTTCTGCTTCTTCTGATTCACCCTCCAGACTTCACCTTCTCCTTCTCCTTCGTCTACTTCTTCTGATTCACCCTCCAGACTACACCTTCTCCTTCTCCTTCTTCTACTTCTTCTGATTCACCCTCCAGACTTCACCTTCTCCTTCTCCTTCTTCTGTTTCTTCTGATTCACGGTCCAGACTTCACCTTCTCCTTCTCCTTCTTCTACTACTTCTCATTCACCCTCCAGACTTCACCTTCTCCTTCTCCTTCTTCTACTTCTTCTGATTCACCCTCCAGACTTCATCTTCTCCTTCTCCTTCTTCTGCTTCTTCTGATTCACCCTCCAGACTTCACCTTCTCCTTCTCCTTCTTCTGCTTCTTCTGATTCACCCTCCAGACTTCACCTTCTCCTTCTCCTTCTTCTGTTTCTTCTGCTTCACCCTCCAGACTTCACCTTCTCCTTCTCTTTCTTCTGCTTCTTCTGATTCACCCTCCAGACTTCACCTTCTCCTTCTCCTTCTTCTGATTCTTCTGATTCACCCTCCAGACTTCACCTTCTCCTTCTCCTTCTTCTGCTTCTTCTGATTCACCCTCCTGACTTCACCTTCTCCTTCTCCTTCTTCTACTTCTTCTGATTCACGCTCCTGACTTCACCTTCTCCTTCTCCTTCTTCTACTTCTTCTGCTTCACCCTCCAGACTTCACCTTCTCCTTCTCCTTCTTCTACTTCTTCTGCTTCACCCTCCAGACATCATCTTCTCCTTCTCCTTCTTCTGCTTCTTCTGATTCACCCTCCAGACTTCACCTTCTCCTTCTCCTTATTCTGCTTCTTCTGATTCACCCTCCAGACTTCACCTTCTCCTTCTCCTTATTCTGCTTCTTCTGATTCACCCTCCAGACTTCACCTTCTCCTTCTCCTTCCTCTGCTTCTTCTGATTCACCCTCCAGACTTCACCTTCTCCTTCTCCTTCTTCTGATTCTTCTGATTCACCCTCCAGACTTCACCTTCTCCTTCTCCTTCTTCTGCTTCTTCTGATTCACCCTCCTGACTTCACCTTCTCCTTCTCCTTCTTCTACTTCTTCTGATTCACCCTCCTGACTTCACCTTCTCCTTCTCCTTCTTCTACTTCTTCTGCTTCACCCTCCAGACTTCACCTTCTCCTTCTCCTTCTTCTACTTCTTCTGATTCACCCTCCAGACTTCACCTTCTCCTTCTCCTTCTTCTGCTTCTTCTGATTCACCCTCCAGACTTCACCTTCTCCTTCTCCTTATTCTGCTTCTTCTGATTCACCCTCCAGACTTCACCTTCTCCTTCTCCTTCTTCTGCTTCTTCTGATTCACACTCCAGACTTCACCTTCTCCTTCTCCTTCTTCTACTTCTTCTGAATCACCCTCCAGACTTCACCTTCTCCTTCTCTTTCTTCTGCTTCTTCTGATTCACCCTCCAGACTTTACCTTCTCCTTCTCCTTCTTCTGATTCATCTGATTCACCCTCCAGACTTCACCTTCTTCTTCTCCTTCTTCTGCTTCTTCTGATTCACCCTCCTGACTTCACCATCTCCTTCTCCTTCTTCTACTTCTTCTGATTCACGCTCCTGACTTCACCTTCTCCTTCTCCTTCTTCTGATTCTTCTGATTCACCCTCCAGACTTCACCTTCTCCTTCTCCTTCTTCTGCTTCTTCTGATTCACCCTCCTGACTTCACCTTCTCCTTCTCCTTCTTCTACTTCTTCTGATTCACCCTCCTGACTTCACCTTCTCCTTCTCCTTCTTCTACTTCTTCTGCTTCACCCTCCAGACTTCACCTTCTCCTTCTCCTTCTTCTACTTCTTCTGATTCACCCTCCAGACTTCACCTTCTCCTTCTCCTTCTTCTGCTTCTTCTGATTCACCCTCCAGACTTCACCTTCTCCTTCTCCTTATTCTGCTTCTTCTGATTCACCCTCCAGACTTCACCTTCTCCTTCTCCTTCTTCTGCTTCTTCTGATTCACACTCCAGACTTCACCTTCTCCTTCTCCTTCTTCTACTTCTTCTGAATCACCCTCCAGACTTCACCTTCTCCTTCTCTTTCTTCTGCTTCTTCTGATTCACCCTCCAGACTTTACCTTCTCCTTCTCCTTCTTCTGATTCATCTGATTCACCCTCCAGACTTCACCTTCTTCTTCTCCTTCTTCTGCTTCTTCTGATTCACCCTCCTGACTTCACCATCTCCTTCTCCTTCTTCTACTTCTTCTGATTCACCCTCCTGACTTCACCTTCTCCTTCTCCTTCTCCTACTTCTTCTGCTTCACCCTCCAGACTTCACCTTCTCCTTCTCCTTCTTCTACTTCTTCTGATTCACCCTCCAGACTTGACCTTCTCCTTCTCCTTCTTCTACTTCTTCTGATTCACCCTCCAGACTTCACCTTCTCCTTCTCCTTCTTCTGCTTCTTCTGCTTCACCGTCCTGACTTCACCTTCTCCTTCTCCTTCTTCTACTTCTTCTGCTTCATCCCCCTGACATCACCTGCTCCTTCTCCTTCTTCTGCTTCTTCTGATTCACCCTCCTAACTTCACCTTCTCCTTCTCCTTCTTCTGCTTCTTCTGATTCACCCTCCTGACTTCACCTTCTCCTTCTCCTTCTTCTGCTTCTTCTGATTCACCCTCCAGACTTCACCTTCTCCTTCTCCTTCTTCTACTTCTTCTGATTCACCCTCCAGACTTCACCTTCTCCTTCTCCTTCTTCTGCTTCTTCTGATTCACCCTCCATACTTCACCTTCACTTCTCCTTATTCTGCTTCTTCTGATTCACCCTCCAGACTTCAACTTCTCCTTCTCCTTCTTCTGCTTCTTCTGATTCACCCTCCAGACTTCACCTTCTCCTTCTCCTTCTTCTGCTTCTTCTGATTCACCCTCCAGACTTCACCTTCTCCTTCTCCTTCTTCTGCTTCTTCTGATTCACCCTCCAGACTTCACCTTCTCCTTCTCCTTCTTCTACTTCTTCTGATTCACCCTCCAGACTTCACCTTCTCCTTCTCTTTCTTCTGCTTCTTCTGATTCACCCTCCAGATTTCATCTTCTCCTTCTCCTCCTTCTGCTTCTTCTGATTCACCCTCCAGACTTCACCTTCTCCTTCTCCTTCTTCTGCTTCTTCTGATTCACCCTCCAGACTTCACCTTCTCCTTCTCCTTCTTCTGCTTCTTCTGATTCACCCTCCAGACTTCACCTTCTCCTTCTCCTTCTTCTACTTCTTCTGATTCACCCTCCAGACCTCACCTTCTCCTTCTCCTTCTTCTACTTCTTCTGATTCACCCTCCAGATTTCATCTTCTCCTTCTCCTTCTTCTGCTTCTTCTGATTCACCCTCCAGACTTCACCTTCTCCTTCTCCTTCTTCTGCTTCTTCTGATTCACCCTCCTGACTTCACCTTCTCCTTCTCCTTCTTCTACTTCTTCTGATTCACACTCCTGACTTCACCTTCTCCTTCTCCTTCTTCTACTTCTTCTGCTTCACCCTTCAGACTTCACCTTCTCCTTCTCATTCTTCTACTTCTTCTGATTCACCCTCCAGACTTGACCTTCTCCTTCTCCTTCTTCTACTTCTTCTGATTCACCCTCCAGACTTCACCTTCTCCTTCTCCTTCTTCTGCTTCTTCTGCTTCACCGTCCTGACTTCACCTTCTCCTTCTCCTTCTTCTACTTCTTCTGCTTCATCCCCCTGACATCACCTGCTCCTTCTCCTTCTTCTGCTTCTTCTGATTCACCCTCCTAACTTCACCTTCTCCTTCTCCTTCTTCTGCTTCTTCTGATTCACCCTCCAGACTTCACCTTCTCCTTCTCTTTCTTCTGCTTCTTCTGATTCACCCTCCAGACTTCACCTTCTCCTTCTCCTTCTTCTGATTCTTCTGATTCACCCTCCTGACTTCACCTTCTCCTTCTCCTTCTTCTACTTCTTCTGATTCACCCTCCTGACTTCACCTTCTCCTTCTCCTTCTTCTACTTCTTCTGCTTCACCCTCCAGACTTCACCTTCTCCTTCTCCTTCTTCTACTTCTTCTGATTCACCCTCCAGACTTGACCTTCTCCTTCTCCTTCTTCTACTTATTCTGATTCACCCTCCAGACTTCACCTTCTCCTTCTCCTTCTTCTGCTTCTTCTGCTTCACCGTCCTGACTTCACCTTCTCCTTCTCCTTCTTCTACTTCTTCTGCTTCATCCCGCTGACATCACCTGCTCCTTCTCCTTCTTCTGCTTCTTCTGATTCACCCTCCTGACTTCACCTTCTCCTTCTCCTTCTTCTGCTTCTTCTGATTCACCCTCCTGACTTCACCTTCTCCTTCTCCTTCTTCTGCTTCTTCTGATTCACCCTCCAGACTTCACCTTCTCCTTCTCCTTCTTCTGCTTCTTCTGATTCACCCTCCAGACTTCACCTTCTCCTTCTCCTTCTTCTGATTCTTCTGATTCACCCTCCAGACTTCACCTTCTCCTTCTCCTTCTTCTGCTTCTTCTGATTCACCCTCCTGACCTCACCTTCTCCTTCTCCTTCTTCTACTTCTTCTGATTCACCCTCCTGACTTCACCTTCTCCTTCTCCTTCTTCTACTTCTTCTGCTTCACCCTCCAGACTTCACCTTCTCCTTCTCCTTCTTCTGCTTCTTCTGATTCACCCTCCAGACTTCTCCTTCTCCTTCTCCTTCTTCTGCTTCTTCTGATTCACCCTCCAGACTTCACCTTCTCCTTCTCCTTCTTCTGCTTCTTCTGATTCACCCTCCAGACTTCACCTTCTCCTTCTCCTTCTTCTACTTCTTCTGCTTCACCCTCCAGACTTCACCTTCTCCTTCTCATTCTTCTACTTCTTCTGATTCACCCTCCAGACTTCACCTTCTCCTTCTCCTTCTTCTGCTTCTTCTGATTCACCCTCCAGACTTCACCTTCTCCTTCTCCTTATTCTGCTTCTTCTGATTCACCCTCCAGACTTCACCTTCTCCTTCTCCTTCTTCTGCTTCTTCTGATTCACACTCCAGACTTCACCTTCTCCTTCTCCTTCTTCTACTTCTTCTGATTCACCCTCCAGACTTCACCTTCTCCTTCTCCTTCTTCTGCTTCTTCTGATTCACACTCCAGACTTCACCTTCTCCTTCTCCTTCTTCTACTTCTTCTGAATCACCCTCCAGACTTCACCTTCTCCTTCTCTTTCTTCTGCTTCTTCTGATTCACCCTCCAGACTTTACCTTCTCCTTCTCCTTCTTCTGATTCATCTGATTCACCCTCCAGACTTCACCTTCTTCTTCTCCTTCTTCTGCTTCTTCTGATTCACCCTCCTGACTTCACCATCTCCTTCTCCTTCTTCTACTTCTTCTGATTCACCCTCCTGACTTCACCTTCTCCTTCTCCTTCTCCTACTTCTTCTGCTTCACCCTCCAGACTTCACCTTCTCCTTCTCCTTCTTCTACTTCTTCTGATTCACCCTCCAGACTTGACCTTCTCCTTCTCCTTCTTCTACTTCTTCTGATTCACCCTCCAGACTTCACCTTCTCCTTCTCCTTCTTCTGCTTCTTCTGCTTCACCGTCCTGACTTCACCTTCTCCTTCTCCTTCTTCTACTTCTTCTGCTTCATCCCCCTGACATCACCTGCTCCTTCTCCTTCTTCTGCTTCTTCTGATTCACCCTCCTAACTTCACCTTCTCCTTCTCCTTCTTCTGCTTCTTCTGATTCACCCTCCTGACTTCACCTTCTCCTTCTCCTTCTTCTGCTTCTTCTGATTCACCCTCCAGACTTCACCTTCTCCTTCTCCTTCTTCTACTTCTTCTGATTCACCCTCCAGACTTCACCTTCTCCTTCTCCTTCTTCTGCTTCTTCTGATTCACCCTCCATACTTCACCTTCACTTCTCCTTATTCTGCTTCTTCTGATTCACCCTCCAGACTTCAACTTCTCCTTCTCCTTCTTCTGCTTCTTCTGATTCACCCTCCAGACTTCACCTTCTCCTTCTCCTTCTTCTGCTTCTTCTGATTCACCCTCCAGACTTCACCTTCTCCTTCTCCTTCTTCTGCTTCTTCTGATTCACCCTCCAGACTTCACCTTCTCCTTCTCCTTCTTCTACTTCTTCTGATTCACCCTCCAGACTTCACCTTCTCCTTCTCTTTCTTCTGCTTCTTCTGATTCACCCTCCAGATTTCATCTTCTCCTTCTCCTCCTTCTGCTTCTTCTGATTCACCCTCCAGACTTCACCTTCTCCTTCTCCTTCTTCTGCTTCTTCTGATTCACCCTCCAGACTTCACCTTCTCCTTCTCCTTCTTCTGCTTCTTCTGATTCACCCTCCAGACTTCACCTTCTCCTTCTCCTTCTTCTACTTCTTCTGATTCACCCTCCAGACCTCACCTTCTCCTTCTCCTTCTTCTACTTCTTCTGATTCACCCTCCAGATTTCATCTTCTCCTTCTCCTTCTTCTGCTTCTTCTGATTCACCCTCCAGACTTCACCTTCTCCTTCTCCTTCTTCTGCTTCTTCTGATTCACCCTCCTGACTTCACCTTCTCCTTCTCCTTCTTCTACTTCTTCTGATTCACACTCCTGACTTCACCTTCTCCTTCTCCTTCTTCTACTTCTTCTGCTTCACCCTTCAGACTTCACCTTCTCCTTCTCATTCTTCTACTTCTTCTGATTCACCCTCCAGACTTGACCTTCTCCTTCTCCTTCTTCTACTTCTTCTGATTCACCCTCCAGACTTCACCTTCTCCTTCTCCTTCTTCTGCTTCTTCTGCTTCACCGTCCTGACTTCACCTTCTCCTTCTCCTTCTTCTACTTCTTCTGCTTCATCCCCCTGACATCACCTGCTCCTTCTCCTTCTTCTGCTTCTTCTGATTCACCCTCCTAACTTCACCTTCTCCTTCTCCTTCTTCTGCTTCTTCTGATTCACCCTCCAGACTTCACCTTCTCCTTCTCTTTCTTCTGCTTCTTCTGATTCACCCTCCAGACTTCACCTTCTCCTTCTCCTTCTTCTGATTCTTCTGATTCACCCTCCTGACTTCACCTTCTCCTTCTCCTTCTTCTACTTCTTCTGATTCACCCTCCTGACTTCACCTTCTCCTTCTCCTTCTTCTACTTCTTCTGCTTCACCCTCCAGACTTCACCTTCTCCTTCTCCTTCTTCTACTTCTTCTGATTCACCCTCCAGACTTGACCTTCTCCTTCTCCTTCTTCTACTTATTCTGATTCACCCTCCAGACTTCACCTTCTCCTTCTCCTTCTTCTGCTTCTTCTGCTTCACCGTCCTGACTTCACCTTCTCCTTCTCCTTCTTCTACTTCTTCTGCTTCATCCCGCTGACATCACCTGCTCCTTCTCCTTCTTCTGCTTCTTCTGATTCACCCTCCTGACTTCACCTTCTCCTTCTCCTTCTTCTGCTTCTTCTGATTCACCCTCCTGACTTCACCTTCTCCTTCTCCTTCTTCTGCTTCTTCTGATTCACCCTCCAGACTTCACCTTCTCCTTCTCCTTCTTCTGCTTCTTCTGATTCACCCTCCAGACTTCACCTTCTCCTTCTCCTTCTTCTGATTCTTCTGATTCACCCTCCAGACTTCACCTTCTCCTTCTCCTTCTTCTGCTTCTTCTGATTCACCCTCCTGACCTCACCTTCTCCTTCTCCTTCTTCTACTTCTTCTGATTCACCCTCCTGACTTCACCTTCTCCTTCTCCTTCTTCTACTTCTTCTGCTTCACCCTCCAGACTTCACCTTCTCCTTCTCCTTCTTCTGCTTCTTCTGATTCACCCTCCAGACTTCTCCTTCTCCTTCTCCTTCTTCTGCTTCTTCTGATTCACCCTCCAGACTTCACCTTCTCCTTCTCCTTCTTCTGCTTCTTCTGATTCACCCTCCAGACTTCACCTTCTCCTTCTCCTTCTTCTACTTCTTCTGCTTCACCCTCCAGACTTCACCTTCTCCTTCTCATTCTTCTACTTCTTCTGATTCACCCTCCAGACTTCACCTTCTCCTTCTCCTTCTTCTGCTTCTTCTGATTCACCCTCCAGACTTCACCTTCTCCTTCTCCTTATTCTGCTTCTTCTGATTCACCCTCCAGACTTCACCTTCTCCTTCTCCTTCTTCTGCTTCTTCTGATTCACACTCCAGACTTCACCTTCTCCTTCTCCTTCTTCTACTTCTTCTGAATCACCCTCCAGACTTCACCTTCTCCTTCTCTTTCTTCTGCTTCTTCTGATTCACCCTCCAGACTTTACCTTCTCCTTCTCCTTCTTCTGATTCATCTGATTCACCCTCCAGACTTCACCTTCTTCTTCTCCTTCTTCTGCTTCTTCTGATTCACCCTCCTGACTTCACCATCTCCTTCTCCTTCTTCTACTTCTTCTGATTCACCCTCCTGACTTCACCTTCTCCTTCTCCTTCTCCTACTTCTTCTGCTTCACCCTCCAGACTTCACCTTCTCCTTCTCCTTCTTCTACTTCTTCTGATTCACCCTCCAGACTTGACCTTCTCCTTCTCCTTCTTCTACTTCTTCTGATTCACCCTCCAGACGTCACCTTCTCCTTCTCCTTCTTCTGCTTCTTCTGCTTCACCGTCCTGACTTCACCTTCTCCTTCTCCTTCTTCTACTTCTTCTGCTTCATCCCCCTGACATCACCTGCTCCTTCTCCTTCTTCTGCTTCTTCTGATTCACCCTCCTAACTTCACCTTCTCCTTCTCCTTCTTCTGCTTCTTCTGATTCACCCTCCTGACTTCACCTTCTCCTTCTCCTTCTTCTGCTTCTTCTGATTCACCCTCCAGACTTCGCCTTCTCCTTCTCCTTCTTCTACTTCTTCTGATTCACCCTCCAGACTTCACCTTCTCCTTCTCCTTCTTCTGCTTCTTCTGATTCACCCTCCATACTTCACCTTCACTTCTCCTTATTCTGCTTCTTCTGATTCACCCTCCAGACTTCAACTTCTCCTTCTCCTTCTTCTGCTTCTTCTGATTCACCCTCCAGACTTCACCTTCTCCTTCTCCTTCTTCTGCTTCTTCTGATTCACCCTCCAGACTTCACCTTCTCCTTCTCCTTCTTCTGCTTCTTCTGATTCACCCTCCAGACTTCACCTTCTCCTTCTCCTTCTTCTACTTCTTCTGATTCACCCTCCAGACTTCACCTTCTCCTTCTCTTTCTTCTGCTTCTTCTGATTCACCCTCCAGATTTCATCTTCTCCTTCTCCTCCTTCTGCTTCTTCTGATTCACCCTCCAGACTTCACCTTCTCCTTCTCCTTCTTCTGCTTCTTCTGATTCACCCTCCAGACTTCACCTTCTCCTTCTCCTTCTTCTGCTTCTTCTGATTCACCCTCCAGACTTCACCTTCTCCTTCTCCTTCTTCTACTTCTTCTGATTCACCCTCCAGACCTCACCTTCTCCTTCTCCTTCTTCTACTTCTTCTGATTCACCCTCCAGATTTCATCTTCTCCTTCTCCTTCTTCTGCTTCTTCTGCTTCACCGTCCTGACTTCACCTTCTCCTTCTCCTTCTTCTACTTCTTCTGCTTCATCCCCCTGACATCACCTGCTCCTTCTCCTTCTTCTGCTTCTTCTGATTCACCCTCCTAACTTCACCTTCTCCTTCTACTTCTTCTGCTTCTTCTGATTCACCCTCCTGACTTCACCTTCTCCTTCTCCTTCTTCTGCTTCTTCTGATTCACCCTCCTAACTTCACCTTCTCCTTCTCCTTCTTCTGCTTCTTCTGATTCACCCTCCTGACTTCACCTTCTCCTTCTCCTTCTTCTGCTTCTTCTGATTCACCCTCCAGACTTCACCTTCTCCTTCTCCTTCTTCTGATTCTTCTGATTCACCCTCCAGACTTCACCTTCTCCTTCTCCTTCTTCTGATTCTTCTGATTCACCCTCCAGACTTCACCTTCTCCTTCTCCTCCTTCTGCTTCTTCTGATTCACCCTCCTGACCTCACCTTCTCCTTCTCCTTCTTCTACTTCTTCTGATTCACCCTCCTGACTTCACCTTCTCCTTCTCCTTCTTCTACTTCTTCTGCTTCACCCTCCAGACTTCACCTTCTCCTTCTCCTTCTTCTGCTTCTTCTGATTCACCCTCCAGACTTCTCCTTCTCCTTCTCCTTCTTCTGCTTCTTCTGATTCACCCTCCAGACTTCACCTTCTCCTTCTCCTTCTTCTGCTTCTTCTGATTCACCCTCCAGACTTCACCTTCTCCTTCTCCTTCTTCTACTTCTTCTGATTCACCCTCCAGACTTCACCTTCTCCATTTCCTTCTTCTGCTTCTTCTGATTCACCCAACAGACTTCACCTTCTCCTTCTCCTTCGTGTACTTCTTCTGATTGACCCTCCAGACTACACCTTCTCCTTCTCCTTCTTCTACTTCTTCTGATTCACCCTCCTGACTTCACCTTCTCCTTCTCCTTCTTCTACTTCTTCTGCTTCACCCTCCAGACTTCACCTTCTCCTTCTCCTTCTTCTACTTCTTCTGATTCACCCCCCAGACTTCATCTTCTCCTTCTCCTTCTTCTGCTTCTTCTGATTCACCCTCCAGACTTCACCTTCTTCTTCTCCTTATTCTGCTTCTTCTGATTCACCCTCCAGACTTCACCTTCTCCTTCTCCTTATTCTGCTTCTTCTGATTCACCCTCCAGACTTCACCTTCTCCTTCTCCTGATTCTGCATCTTCTGATTCACCCTCCAGACTTCACCTTCTCCTTCTCCTTCTTCTACTTCTTCTGCTTCACCCTCCAGACTTCACCTTCTCCTTCTCCTTCTTCTACTTCTTCTGATTCACCCTCCAGACTTCACCTTCTCCTTCTCCTTCTTCTGCTTCTTCTGATTCACCCTCCATACTTCACCTTCACTTCTCCTTATTCTGCTTCTTCTGATTCACCCTCCAGACTTCAACTTCTCCTTCTCCTTCTTCTGCTTCTTCTGTTTCACCCTCCAGACTTCACCTTCTCCTTCTCCTTCTTCTGCTTCTTCTGATTCACCCTCCAGACTTCACCTTCTCCTTCTCCTTCTTCTGCTTCTTCTGATTCACCCTCCAGACTTCAACTTCTCCTTCTCCTTCTTCTACTTCTTCTGATTCACCCTCCAGACTTCACCTTCTCCTTCTCTTTCTTCTGCTTCTTCTGATTCACCCTCCAGATTTCATCTTCTCCTTCTCCTTCTTCTGCTTCTTCTGATTCACCCTCCAGACTTCACCTTCTCCTTCTCCTTCTTCTGCTTCTTCTGATTCACCCTCCAGACTTCACCTTCTCCTTCTCCTTCTTCTGCTTCTTCTGATTCACCCTCCAGACTTCACCTTCTCCTTCTCCTTCTTCTACTTCTTCTGATTCACCCTCAAGACCTCACCTTCTCCTTCTCCTTCTTCTACTTCTTCTGATTCACCCTCCAGATTTCATCTTCTCCTTCTCCTTCTTCTGCTTCTTCTGATTCACCCTCCAGACTTCACCTTCTCCTTCTCCTTCTTCTGCTTCTTCTGATTCACCCTCCTGACTTCACCTTCTCCTTCTCCTTCTTCTACTTCTTCTGATTCACCCTCCTGACTTCACCTTCTCCTTCTCCTTATTCTACTTCTTCTGCTTCACCCTCCAGACTTCACCTTCTACTTCTCCTTCTTCTGCTTCTTCTGCTTCACCGTCCTGACTTCACCTTCTCCTTCTCCTTCTTCTACTTCTTCTGCTTCATCCCGCTGACATCACCTGCTCCTTCTCCTTCTTCTGCTTCTTCTGATTCACCCTCCTAACTTCACCTTCTCCTTCTCCTTCTTCTGCTTCTTCTGATTCACCCTCCTGACTTCACCTTCTCCTTCTTCTGCTTCTTCTGATTCACCCTCCAGACTTCACCTTCTCCTTCTCCTTCTTCTGCTTCTTCTGATTCACCCTCCAGACTTCACCTTCTCCTTCTCCTTCTTCTGATTCTTCTGATTCACCCTCCAGACTTCACCTTCTCCTTCTCCTTCTTCTGCTTCTTCTGATTCACCCTCCTGACCTCACCTTCTCCTTCTCCTTCTTCTACTTCTTCTAATTCACCCTCCTGACTTCACCTTCTCCTTCTCCTTCTTCTACTTCTTCTGCTTCACCCTCCAGACTTCACCTTCTCCTTCTCCTTCTTCTGCTTCTTCTGATTCACCCTCCAGACTTCTCCTTCTCCTTCTCCTTCTTCTGCTTCTTCTGATTCACCCTCCAGACTTCACCTTCTCCTTCTCCTTCTTCTGCTTCTTCTGATTCACCCTCCAGACTTCACCTTCTCCTTCTCCTTCTTCTACTTCTTCTGATTCACCCTCCAGACTTCACCTTCTCCATTTCCTTCTTCTGCTTCTTCTGATTCACCCTCCAGACTTCACCTTCTCCTTCTCCTTCGTCTACTTCTTCTGATTGACCCTCCAGACTACACCTTCTCCTTCTCCTTCTTCTACTTCTTCTGATTCACCCTCCTGACTTCACCTTCTCCTTCTCCTTCTTCTACTTCTTCTGATTCACCCCCCAGACTTCATCTTCTCCTTCTCCTTCTTCTGCTTCTTCTGATTCACCCTCCAGACTTCACCTTCTTCTTCTCCTTATTCTGCTTCTTCCGATTCACCCTCCAGACTTCACCTTCTCCTTCTCCTTATTCTGCTTCTTCTGAATCACCCTCCAGACTTCACCTTCTTCTTCTCCTGATTCTGCTTCTTCTGATTCACCCTCCAGACTTCACCTTCTCCTTCTCCTTCTTCTACTTCTTCTGCTTCACCCTCCAGACTTCACCTTCTCCTTCTCCTTCTTCTACTTCTTCTGATTCACCCTCCAGACTTCACCTTCTCCTTCTCCTTCTTCTGCTTCTTCTGATTCAACCTCCATACTTCACCTTCACTTCTCCTTATTCTGCTTCTTCTGATTCACCCTCCAGACTTCAACTTCTCCTTCTCCTTCTTCTGCTTCTTCTGATTCACCCTCCAGACTTCACCTTCTCCTTCTCCTTCTTCTGCTTCTTCTGATTCACCCTCCAGACTTCACCTTCTCCTTCTCCTTCTTCTGCTTCTTCTGATTAACCCTCCAGACTTCACCTTCTCCTTCTCCTTCTTCTACTTCTTCTGATTCACCCTCCAGACTTCACCTTCTCCTTCTCTTTCTTCTGCTTCTTCTGATTCACCCTCCAGATTTCATCTTCTCCTTCTCCTTCTTCTGCTTCTTCTGATTCACCCTCCAGACTTCACCTTCTCCTTCTCCTTCTTCTGCTTCTTCTGATTCACCCTTCAGACTTCACCTTCTCCTTCTCCTTCTTCTGCTTCTTCTGATTCACCCTCCAGACTTCACCTTCTCCTTCTCCTTCTTCTACTTCTTCTGATTCACCCTCAAGACCTCACCTTCTCCTTCTCCTTCTTCTACTTCTTCTGATTCACCCTCCAGATTTCATCTTCTCCTTCTCCTTCTTCTGCTTCTTCTGATTCACCCTCCAGACTTCACCTTCTCCTTCTCCTTCTTCTGCTTCTTCTGATTCACCCTCCTGACTTCACCTTCTCCTTCTCCTTCTTCTACTTCTTCTGATTCACCCTCCTGACTTCACCTTCTCCTTCTCCTTCTTCTACTTCTTCTGCTTCACCCTCCAGACTTCACCTTCTTCTTCTCCTTCTTCTACTTCTTCTGATTCACCCTCCAGACTTGACCTTCTCCTTCTCCTTCTTCTACTTCTTCTGATTCACCCTCCAGACTTCACCTTCTCCTTCTCCTTCTTCTGCTTCTTCTGCTTCACCGTCCTGACTTCACCTTCTCCTTCTCCTTCTTCTACTTCTTCTGCTTCATCCCCCTGACATCACCTGCTCCTTCTCCTTCTTCTGCTTCTTCTGATTCACCCTCCTAACTTCACCTTCTCCTTCTACTTCTTCTGCTTCTTCTGATTCACCCTCCTGACTTCACCTTCTCCTTCTCCTTCTTCTGCTTCTTCTGATTCACCTTCCAGACTTCACCTTCTCCTTCTCTTTCTTCTGCTTCTTCTGATTCACCCTCCAGACTTCACCTTCTCCTTCTCCTTCTTCTGATTCTTCTGATTCACCCTCCAGACTTCACCTTCTCCTTCTCCTTCTTCTGCTTCATCTGATTCACCCTCCTGACTTCACCTTCTCCTTCTCCTTCTTCTACTTCTTCTGATTCACCCTCCTGACTTCACCTTCTCCTTCTCCTTCTTCTACTTCTTCTGCTTCACCCTCCAGACTTCACCTTCTCCTTCTCCTTCTTCTACTTCTTCTGATTCACCCTCCAGACTTGACCTTCTCCTTCTCCTTCTTCTACTTATTCTGATTCACCCTCCAGACTTCACCTTCTCCTTCTCCTTCTTCTGCTTCATCTGCTTCACCGTCCTGACTTCACCTTCTCCTTCTCCTTCTTCTACTTCTTCTGCTTCATCCCGCTGACATCACCTGCTCCTTCTCCTTCTTCTGCTTCTTCTGATTCACCCTCCTAACTTCACCTTCTCCTTCTCCTTCCTCTGCTTCTTCTGATACACCCTCCTGACTTCACCTTCTCCTTCTCCTTCTTCTGCTTCTTCTGATTCACCCTCCAGACTTCACCTTCTCCTTCTCCTTCTTCTGCTTCTTCTGATTCACCCTCCAGACTTCACCTTCTCCTTCTCCTTCTTCTGATTCTTCTGATTCACCCTCCAGACTTCACCTTCTCCTTCTCCTTCTTCTGCTTCTTCTGATTCACCCTCCTGACCTCACCTTCTCCTTCTCCTTCTTCTACTTCTTCTGATTCACCCTCCTGACTTCACCTTCTCCTTCTCCTTCTTCTACTTCTTCTGCTTCACCCTCCAGACTTCACCTTCTCCTTCTCCTTCTTCTGCTTCTTCTGATTCACCCTCCAGACTTCACCTTCTCCTTCTCCTTCTTCTGCTTCTTCTGATTCACCCTCCAGACTTCACCTTCTCCTTCTCCTTCTTCTACTTCTTCTGATTCACCCTCCAGACTTCACCTTCTCCATTTCCTTCTTCTGCTTCTTCTGATTCACCCTCCAGACTTCACCTTCTCCTTCTCCTTCGTCTACTTCTTCTGATTGACCCTCCAGACTACAACTTCTCCTTCTCCTTCTTCTACTTCTTCTGATTCACCCTCCAGACTTCACCTTCTCCTTCTCCTTCTTCTGTTTCTTCTGATTCACCGTCCAGACTTCACCTTCTCCTTCTCCTTCTTCTACTACTTCTGATTCACCCTCCAGACTTCACCTTCTCCTTCTCCTTCTTCTACTTCTTCTGATTCACCCTCCAGACTTCATCTTCTCCTTCTCCTTCTTCTGCTTCTTCTGATTCACCCTCCAGACTTCACCTTCTCCTTCTCCTTCTTCTGCTTCTTCTGATTCACCCTCCAGACTTCACCTTCTCCTTCTCCTTCTTCTACTTCTTCTGATTCACCCTCCAGACTTCACCTTCTCCTTCTCCTTCTTCTACTTCTTCTGATTCACCCTCCAGTCTTCACCTTCTCCTTCTCCTTCTTCTGTTTCTTCTGCTTCACCCTCCAGACTTCACCTTCTCCTTCTCTTTCTTCTGCTTCTTCTGATTCACCCTCCAGACTTCACCTTCTCCTTCTCCTTCTTCTGATTCTTCTGATTCACCCTCCAGACTTCAACTTCTCCTTCTCCTTCTTCTGCTTCTTCTGATTCACCCTCCTGACTTCACCTTCTCCTTCTCCTTCTTCTACTTCTTCTGCTTCACCCTCCAGACTTCACCTTCTCCTTCTCCTTCTTCTACTTCTTATGATTCGCCCTCCAGACTTCATCTTCTCCTTCTCCTTCTTCTGCTTCTTCTGATGCACCCTCCAGACTTCACCTTCTCCTTCTCCTTATTCTGCTTCTTCTGATTCACCCTCCAGACTTCACCTTCTCCTTCTCCTTATTCTGCTTCTTCTGATTCACCCTCCAGACTTCACCTTCTCCTTCTCCTTCCTCTGCTTCTTCTGATTCACCCTCCAGACTTCACCTTCTCCTTCTCCTTCTTCTGATTCTTCTGATTCACCCTCCAGACTTCACCTTCTCCTTCTCCTTCTTCTACTTCTTCTGCTTCACCCTCCAGACTTCACCTTCTCCTTCTCCTTCTTCTACTTCTTCTGATTCACCCTCCAGACTTCACCTTCTCCTTCTCCTTCTTCTGCTTCTTCTGATTCACCCTCCAGACTTCACCTTCTCCTTCTCCTTATTCTGCTTCTTTTATTCACTCTCCAGACTTCACCTTCTCCTTCTCCTTCTTCTGCTTCTTCTGATTCACACTCCAGACTTCACCTTCTCCTTCTCCTTCTTCTACTTCTTCTGATTCACCCTCCAGACTTCACCTTCTCCTTCTCTTTCTTCTGCTTCATCTGATTCACCCTCCAGACTTCACCTTCTCCTTCTCCTTCTTCTGATTCTTCTGATTCACCCTCCAGACTTCACCTTCTTCTTCTCCTTCTTCTGCTTCTTCTGATTCACCCTCCTGACTTCACCTTCTCCTTCTCCTTCTTCTACTTCTTCTGATTCACCCTCCTGACTTCACCTTCTCCTTCTCCTTCTTCTACTTCTTCTGCTTCACCCTCCAGACTTCACCTTCTCCTTCTCCTTCTTCTACTTCTTCTGATTCACCCTCCAGACTTGAGCTTCTCCTTCTCCTTCTTCTACTTCTTCTGATTCACCCTCCAGACTTCACCTTCTCCTTCTCCTTCTTCTGCTTCTTCTGCTTCACCGTCCTGACTTCACCTTCTCCTTCTCCTTCTTCTACTTCTTCTGCTTCATCCCCCTGACATCACCTGCTCCTTCTCCTTCTTCTGCTTCTTCTGATTCACCCTCCTAACTTCACCTTCTCCTTCTACTTCTTCTGCTTCTTCTGATTCACCCTCCTGACTTCACCTTCTCCTTCTCCTTCTTCTGCTTCTTCTGATTCACCTTCCAGACTTCACCTTCTCCTTCTCTTTCTTCTGCTTCTTCTGATTCACCCTCCAGACTTCACCTTCTCCTTCTCCTTCTTCTGATTCTTCTGATTCACCCTCCAGACTTCACCTTCTCCTTCTCCTTCTTCTGCTTCTTCTGATTCACCCTCCTGACTTCACCTTCTCCTTCTCCTTCTTCTACTTCTTGTGATTCACCCTCCTGACTTCACCTTCTCCTTCTCCTTCTTCTACTTCTTCTGCTTCACCCTCCAGACTTCACCTTCTCCTTCTCCTTCTTCTACTTCTTCTGATTCACCCTCCAGACTTGACCTTCTCCTTCTCCTTCTTCTACTTATTCTGATTCACCCTCCAGACTTCACCTTCTCCTTCTCCTTCTTCTGCTTCATCTGCTTCACCGTCCTGACTTCACCTTCTCCTTCTCCTTCTTCTACTTCTTCTGCTTCATCCCGCTGACATCACCTGCTCCTTCTCCTTCTTCTGCTTCTTCTGATTCACCCTCCTAACTTCACCTTCTCCTTCTCCTTCCTCTGCTTCTTCTGATTCACCCTCCTGACTTCACCTTCTCCTTCTCCTTCTTCTGCTTCTTCTGATTCACCCTCCAGACTTCACCTTCTCCTTCTCCTTCTTCTGCTTCTTCTGATTCACCCTCCAGACTTCACCTTCTCCTTCTCCTTCTTCTGATTCTTCTGATTCACCCTCCAGACTTCACCTTCTCCTTCTCCTTCTTCTGCTTCTTCTGATTCACCCTCCTGACCTCACCTTCTCCTTCTCCTTCTTCTACTTCTTCTGATTCACCCTCCTGACTTCACCTTCTCCTTCTCCTTCTTCTACTTCTTCTGCTTCACCCTCCAGACTTCACCTTCTCCTTCTCCTTCTTCTGCTTCTTCTGATTCACCCTCCAGACTTCACCTTCTCCTTCTCCTTCTTCTGCTTCTTCTGATTCACCCTCCAGACTTCACCTTCTCCTTCTCCTTCTTCTACTTCTTCTGATTCACCCTCCAGACTTCACCTTCTCCATTTCCTTCTTCTGCTTCTTCTGATTCACCCTCCAGACTTCACCTTCTCCTTCTCCTTCGTCTACTTCTTCTGATTGACCCTCCAGACTACAACTTCTCCTTCTCCTTCTTCTACTTCTTCTGATTCACCCTCCAGACTTCACCTTCTCCTTCTCCTTCTTCTGTTTCTTCTGATTCACCGTCCAGACTTCACCTTCTCCTTCTCCTTCTTCTACTACTTCTGATTCACCCTCCAGACTTCACCTTCTCCTTCTCCTTCTTCTACTTCTTCTGATTCACCCTCCAGACTTCATCTTCTCCTTCTCCTTCTTCTGCTTCTTCTGATTCACCCTCCAGACTTCACCTTCTCCTTCTCCTTCTTCTGCTTCTTCTGATTCACCCTCCAGACTTCACCTTCTCCTTCTCCTTCTTCTACTTCTTCTGATTCACCCTCCAGACTTCACCTTCTCCTTCTCCTTCTTCTACTTCTTCTGATTCACCCTCCAGTCTTCACCTTCTCCTTCTCCTTCTTCTGTTTCTTCTGCTTCACCCTCCAGACTTCACCTTCTCCTTCTCTTTCTTCTGCTTCTTCTGATTCACCCTCCAGACTTCACCTTCTCCTTCTCCTTCTTCTGATTCTTCTGATTCACCCTCCAGACTTCACCTTCTCCTTCTCCTTCTTCTGCTTCTTCTGATTCACCCTCCTGACTTCACCTTCTCCTTCTCCTTCTTCTACTTCTTCTGCTTCACCCTCCAGACTTCACCTTCTCCTTCTCCTTCTTCTACTTCTTATGATTCGCCCTCCAGACTTCATCTTCTCCTTCTCCTTCTTCTGCTTCTTCTGATGCACCCTCCAGACTTCACCTTCTCCTTCTCCTTATTCTGCTTCTTCTGATTCACCCTCCAGACTTCACCTTCTCCTTCTCCTTATTCTGCTTCTTCTGATTCACCCTCCAGACTTCACCTTCTCCTTCTCCTTCCTCTGCTTCTTCTGATTCACCCTCCAGACTTCACCTTCTCCTTCTCCTTCTTCTGATTCTTCTGATTCACCCTCCAGACTTCACCTTCTCCTTCTCCTTCTTCTACTTCTTCTGCTTCACCCTCCAGACTTCACCTTCTCCTTCTCCTTCTTCTACTTCTTCTGATTCACCCTCCAGACTTCACCTTCTCCTTCTCCTTCTTCTGCTTCTTCTGATTCACCCTCCAGACTTCACCTTCTCCTTCTCCTTATTCTGCTTCTTTTATTCACTCTCCAGACTTCACCTTCTCCTTCTCCTTCTTCTGCTTCTTCTGATTCACACTCCAGACTTCACCTTCTCCTTCTCCTTCTTCTACTTCTTCTGATTCACCCTCCAGACTTCACCTTCTCCTTCTCTTTCTTCTGCTTCATCTGATTCACCCTCCAGACTTCACCTTCTCCTTCTCCTTCTTCTGATTCTTCTGATTCACCCTCCAGACTTCACCTTCTTCTTCTCCTTCTTCTGCTTCTTCTGATTCACCCTCCTGACTTCACCTTCTCCTTCTCCTTCTTCTACTTCTTCTGATTCACCCTCCTGACTTCACCTTCTCCTTCTCCTTCTTCTACTTCTTCTGCTTCACCCTCCAGACTTCACCTTCTCCTTCTCCTTCTTCTACTTCTTCTGATTCACCCTCCAGACTTGAGCTTCTCCTTCTCCTTCTTCTACTTCTTCTGATTCACCCTCCAGACTTCACCTTCTCCTTCTCCTTCTTCTGCTTCTTCTGCTTCACCGTCCTGACTTCACCTTCTCCTTCTCCTTCTTCTACTTCTTCTGCTTCATCCCCCTGACATCACCTGCTCCTTCTCCTTCTTCTGCTTCTTCTGATTCACCCTCCTAACTTCACCTTCTCCTTCTCCTTCTTCTGCTTATTCTGATTCACCCTCCTGACTTCACCTTCTCCTTCTCCTTCTTCTGCTTCTTCTGATTCACCCTCCAGACTTCACCTTCTCCTTCTCCTTCTTCTGCTTCTTCTGATTCACCCTCCAGACTTCACCTTCTCCTTCTCCTTCTTCTGCTTCTTCTGATTCACCCTCCAGACCTCACCTTCTCCTTCTCCTTCTTCTACTTCTTCTGATTCACCCTCCAGACTTCATCTGTTCCTTCTCCTTCTTCTGCTTCTTCTGATTCACCCTCCAGACTTCACCTTCTCCTTCTCCTTCTTCTGCTTCTTCTGATTCACCCTCCAGACTTCACCTTCTCCTTCTCCTTCTTCTACTTCTTCTGATTCACCCTCCAGACTTCACCTTCTCCTTCTCCTTCTTCTACTTCTTCTGATTCACCCTCCAGTCTTCACCTTCTCCTTCTCCTTCTTCAGTTTCTTCTGCTTCACCCTCCAGACTTCACCTTCTCCTTCTCTTTCTTCTGCTTCTTCTGATTCACCCTCCAGACTTCACCTTCTCCTTCTCCTTCTTCTGATTCTTCTGATTCACCCTCCAGACGTCACCTTCTCCTTCTCCTTCTTCTGCTTCTTCTGATTCACCCTCCTGACTTCACCTTCTCCTTCTCCTTCTTCTACTTCTTCTGATTCACCCTCCTGACTTCACCTTCTCCTTCTCCTTCTTCTACTTCTTCTGCTTCACCCTCCAGACTTCACCTTCTCCTTCTCCTTCTTCTACTTCTTCTGATTCACCCTTCAGACTTCACCTTCTCCTTCTCCTTTTTCTGCTTCTTCTGATTCACCCTCCAGACTACACCTTCTCCTACTCCTTATTCTGCTTCTTCTGATTCACCCTCCAGACTTCAGCTTCTCCTTCTCCTTCTTCTGCTTCTTCTGATTCACCCTCCAGACTTCACCTTCTCCTTCTCCTTCGTCTACTTCTTCTGATTCACCCTCCAGACAACACCTTCTCCTTCTCCTTCTTCTACTTCTTCTGATTCACCCTCCAGACTTCACCTTCTCCTTCTCCTTCTGCTGCTTCTTCTGATTCACCCTCCTGACTTCACCTTCTCCTTCTCCTTCTTCTACTTCTTCTGATTCACCCTCCTGACTTCAACTTCTCCTTCTCCTTCTTCTACTTCTTCTGCTTCACCCTCCAGACTTCACCTTCTCCTTCTCCTTCTTCTACTTCTTCTGATTCACCCTCCAGACTTGACCTTCTCCTTCTCCTTCTTCTACTTATTCTGATTCACCCTCCAGACTTCACATTCTCCTTCTCCTTCTTCTGCTTCTTCTGCTTCACCGTCCTGACTTCACCTTCTCCTTCTCCTTCTTCTACTTCTTCTGCTTCATCCCGCTGACATCACCTGCTCCTTCTCCTTCTTCTGCTTCTTCTGATTCACCCTCCTAACTTCACCTTCTCCTTCTCCGTCATCTGCTTCTTCTGATTCACCCTCCTGACTTCACCTTCTCCTTCTCCTTCTTCTGCTTCTTCTGATTCAATTCCAGACTTCACCTTCTCCTTCTCCTTCTTCTGCTTCTTCTGATTCACCCTCCAGACTTCACCTTCTCCTTCTCCTTCTTCTGATTCTTCTGATTCACCCTCCAGACTTCACCTTCTCCTTCTCCTTCTTCTGCTTCTTCTGATTCACCCTCCAGACTTCTCCTTCTCCTTTTCCTTCTTCTCCTTCTTCTGATTCACCCTCCAGACTTCACCTTCTCCTTCTCCTTCGTCTACTTCTTCTGATTCACCCTCCAGACTACACCTTCTCCTTCTCCTTCTTCTACTTCTTCTGATTCACCCTCCAGACTTCACCTTCTCCTTCTCCTTCTTCTGTTTCTTCTGATTCACCGTCCAGACTTCACCTTCTCCTTCTCTTTCTTCTACTACTTCTGATTCACCCTCCAGACTTCACCTTCTCCTTCTCTTTCTTCTGCTTCTTCTGATTCACCCTCCAGACTTCACCTTCTCCTTCTCCTTCTTCTGATTCTTCTGATTCACCCTTCAGACTTCACCTTCTCCTTCTCCTTCTTCTGCTTCTTCTGATTCACCCTCCTGACTTCACCTTCTCCTTCTCCTTCTTCTACTTCTTCTGATTCACCCTCCTGACTTCACCTTCTCCTTCTCCTTCTTCTACTTCTTCTGCTTCACCCTCCAGACTTCACCTTCTCCTTCTCCTTCTTCTACTTCTTCTGATTCACCCTCCAGACTTGACCTTCTCCTTCTCCTTCTTCTACTTATTCTGATTCACCCTCCAGACTTCACCTTCTCCTTCTCCTTCTTCTGCTTCTTCTGCTTCACCGTCCTGACTTCACCTTCTCCTTCTCCTTCTTCTACTTCTTCTGCTTCATCCCGCTGACATCACCTGCTCCTTCTCCTTCTTCTGCTTCTTCTGATTCACACTCCTAACTTCACCTTCTCCTTCTCCTTCTTCTGCTTCTTCTGATTCACCCTCCTGACTTCACCTTCTCCTTCTCCTTCTTCTGCTTCTTCTGATTCACCCTCCAGACTTCACCTTCTCCTTCTCCTTCTTCTGCTTCTTCTGATTCACCCTCCAGACTTCACCTTCTCCTTCTCCTTCTTCTGATTCTTCTGATTCACCCTCCAGACTTCACCTTCTCCTTCTCCTTCTTCTGCTTCTTCTGATTCACCCTCCTGACCTCACCTTCTCCTTCTCCTTCTTCTACTTCTTCTGATTCACCCTCCTGACTTCACCTTCTCCTTCTCCTTCTTCTACTTCTGCTGCTTCACCCTCCAGACTTCACCTTCTCCTTCTCCTTCTTCTGCTTCTTCTGATTCACCCTCCAGACTTCTCCTTCTCCTTCTCCTTCTTCTGCTTCTTCTGATTCACCCTCCAGACTTCACCTTCTCCTTCTCCTTCTTCTGCTTCTTCTGATTCACCCTCCAGACTTCACCTTCTCCTTCTCCTTCTTCTACTTCTTCTGATTCACCCTCCAGACTTCACCTTCTCCTTCTCCTTCTTCTACTTCTTCTGATTCACCCTCCAGACTTCACCTTCTCCTTCTCCTTCTTCTACTTCTTCTGATTCACCCTCCAGTCTTCACCTTCTCCTTCTCCTTCTTCTGTTTCTTCTGCTTAACCCTCCAGACTTCACCTTCTCCTTCTCTTTCTTCTGCTTCTTCTGATTCACCCTCCAGACTTCACCTTCTCCTTCTCCTTCTTCTGATTCTTCTGATTCACCCTCCAGACTTCACCTTCTCCTTCTCCTTCTTCTGCTTCTTCTGATTCACCCTCCTGACTTCACCTTCTCCTTCTCCTTCTTCTACTTCTTCTGCTTCACCCTCCAGACTTCACCTTCTCCTTCTCCTTCTTCTACTTCTTATGATTCGCCCTCCAGACTTCATCTTCTCCTTCTCCTTCTTCTGCTTCTTCTGATGCACCCTCCAGACTTCACCTTCTCCTTCTCCTTATTCTGCTTCTTCTGATTCACCCTCCAGACTTCACCTTCTCCTTCTCCTTATTCTGCTTCTTCTGATTCACCCTCCAGACTTCACCTTCTCCTTCTCCTTCCTCTGCTTCTTCTGATTCACCCTCCAGACTTCACCTTCTCCTTCTCCTTCTTCTGATTCTTCTGATTCACCCTCCAGACTTCACCTTCTCCTTCTCCTTCTTCTACTTCTTCTGCTTCACCCTCCAGACTTCACCTTCTCCTTCTCCTTCTTCTACTTCTTCTGATTCACCCTCCAGACCTCACCTTCTCCTTCTCCTTCTTCTGCTTCTTCTGATTCACCCTCCAGACTTCACCTTCTCCTTCTCCTTATTCTGCTTCTTTTATTCACTCTCCAGACTTCACCTTCTCCTTCTCCTTCTTCTGCTTCTTCTGATTCACACTCCAGACTTCACCTTCTCCTTCTCCTTCTTCTACTTCTTCTGATTCACCCTCCAGACTTCACCTTCTCCTTCTCTTTCTTCTGCTTCATCTGATTCACCCTCCAGACTTCACCTTCTCCTTCTCCTTCTTCTGATTCTTCTGATTCACCCTCCAGACTTCACCTTCTTCTTCTCCTTCTTCTGCTTCTTCTGATTCACCCTCCTGACTTCACCTTCTCCTTCTCCTTCTTCTACTTCTTCTGATTCACCCTCCTGACTTCACCTTCTCCTTCTCCTTCTTCTACTTCTTCTGCTTCACCCTCCAGACTTCACCTTCTCCTTCTCCTTCTTCTACTTCTTCTGATTCACCCTCCAGACTTGAGCTTCTCCTTCTCCTTCTTCTACTTCTTCTGATTCACCCTCCAGACTTCACCTTCTCCTTCTCCTTCTTCTGCTTCTTCTGCTTCACCGTCCTGACTTCACCTTCTCCTTCTCCTTCTTCTGCTTCTTCTGATTCACCCTCCAGACCTCACCTTCTCCTTCTCCTTCTTCTACTTCTTCTGATTCACCCTCCAGACTTCATCTGTTCCTTCTCCTTCTTCTGCTTCTTCTGATTCACCCTCCAGACTTCACCTTCTCCTTCTCCTTCTTCTGCTTCTTCTGATTCACCCTCCAGACTTCACCTTCTCCTTCTCCTTCTTCTACTTCTTCTGATTCACCCTCCAGACTTCACCTTCTCCTTCTCCTTCTTCTACTTCTTCTGATTCACCCTCCAGTCTTCACCTTCTCCTTCTCCTTCTTCAGTTTCTTCTGCTTCACCCTCCAGACTTCACCTTCTCCTTCTCTTTCTTCTGCTTCTTCTGATTCACCCTCCAGACTTCACCTTCTCCTTCTCCTTCTTCTGATTCTTCTGATTCACCCTCCAGACGTCACCTTCTCCTTCTCCTTCTTCTGCTTCTTCTGATTCACCCTCCTGACTTCACCTTCTCCTTCTCCTTCTTCTACTTCTTCTGATTCACCCTCCTGACTTCACCTTCTCCTTCTCCTTCTTCTACTTCTTCTGCTTCACCCTCCAGACTTCACCTTCTCCTTCTCCTTCTTCTACTTCTTCTGATTCACCCTTCAGACTTCACCTTCTCCTTCTCCTTTTTCTGCTTCTTCTGATTCACCCTCCAGACTACACCTTCTCCTTCTCCTTATTCTGCTTCTTCTGATTCACCCTCCAGACTTCAGCTTCTCCTTCTCCTTCTTCTGCTTCTTCTGATTCACCCTCCAGACTTCACCTTCTCCTTCTCCTTCGTCTACTTCTTCTGATTCACCCTCCAGACAACACCTTCTCCTTCTCCTTCTTCTACTTCTTCTGATTCACCCTCCAGACTTCACCTTCTCCTTCTCCTTCTTCTGCTTCTTCTGATTCACCCTCCTGACTTCACCTTCTCCTTCTCCTTCTTCTACTTCTTCTGATTCACCCTCCTGACTTCAACTTCTCCTTCTCCTTCTTCTACTTCTTCTGCTTCACCCTCCAGACTTCACCTTCTCCTTCTCCTTCTTCTACTTCTTCTGATTCACCCTCCAGACTTGACCTTCTCCTTCTCCTTCTTCTACTTATTCTGATTCACCCTCCAGACTTCACATTCTCCTTCTCCTTCTTCTGCTTCTTCTGCTTCACCGTCCTGACTTCACCTTCTCCTTCTCCTTCTTCTACTTCTTCTGCTTCATCCCGCTGACATCACCTGCTCCTTCTCCTTCTTCTGCTTCTTCTGATTCACCCTCCTAACTTCACCTTCTCCTTCTCCGTCTTCTGCTTCTTCTGATTCACCCTCCTGACTTCACCTTCTCCTTCTCCTTCTTCTGCTTCTTCTGATTCAATTCCAGACTTCACCTTCTCCTTCTCCTTCTTCTGCTTCTTCTGATTCACCCTCCAGACTTCACCTTCTCCTTCTCCTTCTTCTGATTCTTCTGATTCACCCTCCAGACTTCACCTTCTCCTTCTCCTTCTTCTGCTTCTTCTGATTCACCCTCCTGACTTCACCTTCTCCTTCTCCTTCTTCTACTTCTTCTGATTCACCCTCCAGACTTCACCTTCTCCTTCTCCTTCTTCTGCTTCTTCTGATTCACCCTCCAGACTTCTCCTTCTCCTTCTCCTTCTTCTGCTTCTTCTGATTCACCCTCCAGACTTCACCTTCTCCTTCTCCTTCTTCTGCTTCTTCTGATTCACCCTCCAGACTTCTCCTTCTCCTTTTCCTTCTTCTCCTTCTTCTGATTCACCCTCCAGACTTCACCTTCTCCTTCTCCTTCGTCTACTTCTTCTGATTCACCCTCCAGACTACACCTTCTCCTTCTCCTTCTTCTACTTCTTCTGATTCACCCTCCAGACTTCACCTTCTCCTTCTCCTTCTTCTGTTTCTTCTGATTCACCGTCCAGACTTCACCTTCTCCTTCTCTTTCTTCTACTACTTCTGATTCACCCTCCAGACTTCACCTTCTCCTTCTCTTTCTTCTGCTTCTTCTGATTCACCCTCCAGACTTCACCTTCTCCTTCTCCTTCTTCTGATTCTTCTGATTCACCCTTCAGACTTCACCTTCTCCTTCTCCTTCTTCTGCTTCTTCTGATTCACCCTCCTGACTTCACCTTCTCCTTCTCCTTCTTCTACTTCTTCTGATTCACCCTCCTGACTTCACCTTCTCCTTCTCCTTCTTCTACTTCTTCTGCTTCACCCTCCAGACTTCACCTTCTCCTTCTCCTTCTTCTACTTCTTCTGATTCACCCTCCAGACTTGACCTTCTCCTTCTCCTTCTTCTACTTATTCTGATTCACCCTCCAGACTTCACCTTCTCCTTCTCCTTCTTCTGCTTCTTCTGCTTCACCGTCCTGACTTCACCTTCTCCTTCTCCTTCTTCTACTTCTTCTGCTTCATCCCGCTGACATCACCTGCTCCTTCTCCTTCTTCTGCTTCTTCTGATTCACACTCCTAACTTCACCTTCTCCTTCTCCTTCTTCTGCTTCTTCTGATTCACCCTCCTGACTTCACCTTCTCCTTCTCCTTCTTCTGCTTCTTCTGATTCACCCTCCAGACTTCACCTTCTCCTTCTCCTTCTTCTGCTTCTTCTGATTCACCCTCCAGACTTCACCTTCTACTTCTCCTTCTTCTGATTCTTCTGATTCACCCTCCAGACTTCACCTTCTCCTTCTCCTTCTTCTGCTTCTTCTGATTCACCCTCCTGACCTCACCTTCTCCTTCTCCTTCTTCTACTTCTTCTGATTCACCCTCCTGACTTCACCTTCTCCTTCTCCTTCTTCTACTTCTGCTGCTTCACCCTCCAGACTTCACCTTCTCCTTCTCCTTCTTCTGCTTCTTCTGATTCACCCTCCAGACTTCTCCTTCTCCTTCTCCTTCTTCTGCTTCTTCTGATTCACCCTCCAGACTTCACCTTCTCCTTCTCCTTCTTCTGCTTCTTCTGATTCACCCTCCAGACTTCACCTTCTCCTTCTCCTTCTTCTACTTCTTCTGATTCACCCTCCAGACTTCACCTTCTCCTTCTCCTTCTTCTACTTCTTCTGATTCACCCTCCAGACTTCACCTTCTCCTTCTCCTTCTTCTACTTCTTCTGATTCACCCTCCAGTCTTCACCTTCTCCTTCTCCTTCTTCTGTTTCTTCTGCTTCACCCTCCAGACTTCACCTTCTCCTTCTCTTTCTTCTGCTTCTTCTGATTCACCCTCCAGACTTCACCTTCTCCTTCTCCTTCTTCTGATTCTTCTGATTCACCCTCCAGACTTCACCTTCTCCTTCTCCTTCTTCTGCTTCTTCTGATTCACCCTCCTGACTTCACCTTCTCCTTCTCCTTCTTCTACTTCTTCTGCTTCACCCTCCAGACTTCACCTTCTCCTTCTCCTTCTTCTACTTCTTATGATTCGCCCTCCAGACTTCATCTTCTCCTTCTCCTTCTTCTGCTTCTTCTGATGCACCCTCCAGACTTCACCTTCTCCTTCTCCTTCTTCTGATTCTTCTGATTCACCCTCCAGACTTCACCTTCTCCTTCTCCTTCTTCTACTTCTTCTGCTTCACCCTCCAGACTTCACCTTCTCCTTCTCCTTCTTCTACTTCTTCTGATTCACCCTCCAGACTTCACCTTCTCCTTCTCCTTCTTCTGCTCCTTCTGATTCACCCTCCAGACTTCACCTTCTCCTTCTCCTTATTCTGCTTCTTTTATTCACTCTCCAGACTTCACCTTCTCCTTCTCCTTCTTCTGCTTCTTCTGATTCACACTCCAGACTTCACCTTCTCCTTCTCCTTCTTCTACTTCTTCTGATTCACCCTCCAGACTTCACCTTCTCCTTCTCTTTCTTCTGCTTCATCTGATTCACCCTCCAGACTTCACCTTCTCCTTCTCCTTCTTCTGATTCTTCTGATTCACCCTCCAGACTTCACCTTCTTCTTCTCCTTCTTCTGCTTCTTCTGATTCACCCTCCTGACTTCACCTTCTCCTTCTCCTTCTTCTACTTCTTCTGATTCACCCTCCTGACTTCACCTTCTCCTTCTCCTTCTTCTACTTCTTCTGCTTCACCCTCCAGACTTCACCTTCTCCTTCTCCTTCTTCTACTTCTTCTGATTCACCCTCCGGACTTGAGCTTCTCCTTCTCCTTCTTCTACTTCTTCTGATTCACCCTCCAGACTTCACCTTCTCCTTCTCCTTCTTCTGCTTCTTCTGCTTCACCGTCCTGACTTCACCTTCTCCTTCTCCTTCTTCTACTTCTTCTGCTTCATCCCCCTGACATCACCTGCTCCTTCTCCTTCTTCTGCTTCTTCTGATTCACCCTCCTAACTTCACCTTCTCCTTCTCCTTCTTCTGCTTCTTCTGATTCACCCTCCTGACTTCACCTTCTCCTTCTCCTTCTTCTGCTTCTTCTGATTCACCCTCCAGACTTCACCTTCTCCTTCTCCTTCTTCTGCTTCTTCTGATTCACCCTCCAGACTTCACCTTCTCCTTCTCCTTCTTCTGCTTCTTCTGATTCACCCTCCAGACCTCACCTTCTCCTTCTCCTTCTTCTACTTCTTCTGATTCACCCTCCAGACTTCATCTGTTCCTTCTCCTTCTTCTGCTTCTTCTGATTCACCCTCCAGACTTCACCTTCTCCTTCTCCTTCTTCTGCTTCTTCTGATTCACCCTCCAGACTTCACCTTCTCCTTCTCCTTCTTCTACTTCTTCTGATTCACCCTCCAGACTTCACCTTCTCCTTCTCCTTCTTCTACTTCTTCTGATTCACCCTCCAGTCTTCACCTTCTCCTTCTCCTTCTTCAGTTTCTTCTGCTTCACCCTCCAGACTTCACCTTCTCCTTCTCTTTCTTCTGCTTCTTCTGATTCACCCTCCAGACTTCACCTTCTCCTTCTCCTTCTTCTGATTCACCCTCCAGACGTCACCTTCTCCTTCTCCTTCTTCTGGTTCTTCTGATTCACCCTCCTGACTTCACCTTCTCCTTCTCCTTCTTCTACTTCTTCTGATTCACCCTCCTGACTTCACCTTCTCCTTCTCCTTCTTCTACTTCTTCTGCTTCACCCTCCAGACTTCACCTTCTCCTTCTCCTTCTTCTACTTCTTCTGATTCACCCTTCAGACTTCACCTTCTCCTTCTCCTTTTTCTGCTTCTTCTGATTCACCCTCCAGACTACACCTTCTCCTTCTCCTTATTCTGCTTCTTCTGATTCACCCTCCAGACTTCAGCTTCTCCTTCTCCTTCTTCTGCTTCTTCTGATTCACCCTCCAGACTTCACCTTCTCCTTCTCCTTCGTCTACTTCTTCTGATTCACCCTCCAGACAACACCTTCTCCTTCTCCTTCTTCTACTTCTTCTGATTCACCCTCCAGACTTCACCTTCTCCTTCTCCTTCTTCTGCTTCTTCTGATTCACCCTCCTGACTTCACCTTCTCCTTCTCCTTCTTCTACTTCTTCTGATTCACCCTCCTGACTTCAACTTCTCCTTCTCCTTCTTCTACTTCTTCGGCTTCACCCTCCAGACTTCACCTTCTCCTTCTCCTTCTTCTACTTCTTCTGATTCACCCTCCAGACTTGACCTTCTCCTTCTCCTTCTTCTACTTATTCTGATTCACCCTCCAGACTTCACATTCTCCTTCTCCTTCTTCTGCTTCTTCTGCTTCACCGTCCTGACTTCACCTTCTCCTTCTCCTTCTTCTACTTCTTCTGCTTCATCCCGCTGACATCACCTGCTCCTTCTCCTTCTTCTGCTTCTTCTGATTCACCCTCCTAACTTCACCTTCTCCTTCTCCTTCTTCTGCTTCTTCTGATTCACCCTCCAGACTTCACCTTCTCCTTCTCCTTCTTCTGATTCTTCTGATTCACCCTCCAGACTTCACCTTCTCCTTCTCCTTCTTCTGCTTCTTCTGATTCACCCTCCTGACTTCACCTTCTCCTTCTCCTTCTTCTACTTCTTCTGATTCACCCTCCAGACTTCACCTTCTCCTTCTCCTTCTTCTGCTTCTTCTGATTCACCCTCCAGACTTCTCCTTCTCCTTCTCCTTCTTCTGCTTCTTCTGATTCACCCTCCAGACTTCACCTTCTCCTTCTCCTTCTTCTGCTTCTTCTGATTCACCCTCCAGACTTCTCCTTCTCCTTTTCCTTCTTCTCCTTCTTCTGATTCACCCTCCAGACTTCACCTTCTCCTTCTCCTTCGTCTACTTCTTCTGATTCACCCTCCAGACTACACCTTCTCCTTCTCCTTCTTCTACTTCTTCTGATTCACCCTCCAGACTTCACCTTCTCCTTCTCCTTCTTCTGTTTCTTCTGATTCACCGTCCAGACTTCACCTTCTCCTTCTCTTTCTTCTACTACTTCTGATTCACCCTCCAGACTTCACCTTCTCCTTCTCTTTCTTCTGCTTCTTCTGATTCACCCTCCAGACTTCACCTTCTCCTTCTCCTTCTTCTGATTCTTCTGATTCACCCTTCAGACTTCACCTTCTCCTTCTCCTTCTTCTGCTTCTTCTGATTCACCCTCCTGACTTCACCTTCTCCTTCTCCTTCTTCTACTTCTTCTGATTCACCCTCCTGACTTCACCTTCTCCTTCTCCTTCTTCTACTTCTTCTGCTTCACCCTCCAGACTTCACCTTCTCCTTCTCCTTCTTCTACTTCTTCTGATTCACCCTCCAGACTTGACCTTCTCCTTCTCCTTCTTCTACTTATTCTGATTCACCCTCCAGACTTCACCTTCTCCTTCTCCTTCTTCTGCTTCTTCTGCTTCACCGTCCTGACTTCACCTTCTCCTTCTCCTTCTTCTACTTCTTCTGCTTCATCCCGCTGACATCACCTGCTCCTTCTCCTTCTTCTGCTTCTTCTGATTCACACTCCTAACTTCACCTTCTCCTTCTCCTTCTTCTGCTTCTTCTGATTCACCCTCCTGACTTCACCTTCTCCTTCTCCTTCTTCTGCTTCTTCTGATTCACCCTCCAGACTTCACCTTCTCCTTCTCCTTCTTCTGCTTCTTCTGATTCACCCTCCAGACTTCACCTTCTCCTTCTCCTTCTTCTGATTCTTCTGATTCACCCTCCAGACTTCACCTTCTCCTTCTCCTTCTTCTGCTTCTTCGGATTCACCCTCCTGACCTCACCTTCTCCTTCTCCTTCTTCTACTTCTTCTGATTCACCCTCCTGACTTCACCTTCTCCTTCTCCTTCTTCTACTTCTGCTGCTTCACCCTCCAGACTTCACCTTCTCCTTCTCCTTCTTCTGCTTCTTCTGATTCACCCTCCAGACTTCTCCTTCTCCTTCTCCTTCTTCTGCTTCTTCTGATTCACCCTCCAGACTTCACCTTCTCCTTCTCCTTCTTCTGCTTCTTCTGATTCACCCTCCAGACTTCACCTTCTCCTTCTCCTTCTTCTACTTCTTCTGATTCACCCTCCAGACTTCACCTTCTCCATTTCCTTCTTCTGCTTCTTCTGATTCACCCAACAGACTTCACCTTCTCCTTCTCCTTCGTGTACTTCTTCTGATTGACCCTCCAGACTACACCTTCTCCTTCTCCTTCTTCTACTTCTTCTGATTCACCCTCCTGACTTCACCTTCTCCTTCTCCTTCTTCTACTTCTTCTGATTCACCCCCCAGACTTCATCTTCTCCTTCTCCTTCTTCTGCTTCTTCTGATTCACCCTCCAGACTTCACCTTCTTCTTCTCCTTATTCTGCTTCTTCTGATTCACCCTCCAGACTTCACCTTCTCCATCTCCTTATTCTGCTTCTTCTGATTCACCCTCCAGACTTCACCTTCTCCTTCTCCTGATTCTGCTTCTTCTGATTCACCCTCCAGACTTCACCTTCTCCTTCTCCTTCTTCTACTTCTTCTGCTTCACCCTCCAGACTTCACCTTCTCCTTCTCCTTCTTCTGCTTCTTCTGATTCACCCTCCAGACTTCACCTTCTCCTTCTCCTTCTTCTGCTTCTTCTGATTCACCCTCCAGACTTCACCTTCTCCTTCTCCTTCTTCTGCTTCTTCTGATTCACCCTCCAGACTTCACCTTCTCCTTCTCCTTCTTCTACTTCTTCTGATTCACCCTCCAGACTTCACCTTCTCCTTCTCCTTCTTCTACTTCTTCTGATTCACCCTCCAGTCTTCACCTTCTCCTTCTCCTTCTTCTGTTTCTTCTGCTTCACCCTCCAGACTTCACCTTCTCCTTCTCTTTCTTCTGCTTCTTCTGATTCACCCTCCAGACTTCACCTTCTCCTTCTCCTTCTTCTGATTCTTCTGATTCACCCTCCAGACGTCACCTTCTCCTTCTCCTTCTTCTGCTTCTTCTGATTCACCCTCCTGACTTCACCTTCTCCTTCTCCTTCTTCTACTTCTTCTGATTCACCCTCCTGACTTCACCTTCTCCTTCTCCTTCTTCTACTTCTTCTGCTTCACCCTCCAGACTTCACCTTCTCCTTCTCCTTCTTCTACTTCTTCTGATTCACCCTTCAGACTTCACCTTCTCCTTCTCCTTTTTCTACTTCTTCTGCTTCACCCTCCAGACTTCACCTTCTCCTTCTCCTTCTTCTACTTCTTCTGATTCACCCCCCAGACTTCATCTTCTCCTTCTCCTTCTTCTGCTTCTTCTGATTCACCCTCCAGACTTCACCTTCTCCTTCTCCTTATTCTGCTTCTTCTGATTCACCCTCCAGACTTCACCTTCTCCTTCTCCTTCTTCTGCTTCTTCTGATTCACCCTCCAGACTTCACCTTCTCCTTCTCCTTCGTCTACTTCTTCTGATTCACCCTCCAGACAACACCTTCTCCTTCTCCTTCTTCTACTTCTTCTGCTTCACCCTCCAGACTTCACCTTCTCCTTCTCCTTCTTCTGCTTCTTCTGATTCACCCTCCAGACTTCTCCTTCTCCTTCTCCTTCTTCTGCTTCTTCTGATTCACCCTCCAGACTTCACCTTCTCCTTCTCCTTCTTCTGCTTCTTCTGATTCACCCTCCAGACTTCACCTTCTCCTTCTCCTTCTTCTACTTCTTCTGATTCACCCTCCAGACTTCACCTTCTCCATTTCCTTCTTCTGCTTCTTCTGATTCACCCAACAGACTTCACCTTCTCCTTCTCCTTCGTGTACTTCTTCTGATTGACCCTCCAGACTACACCTTCTCCTTCTCCTTCTTCTACTTCTTCTGATTCACCCTCCTGACTTCACCTTCTCCTTCTCCTTCTTCTACTTCTTCTGCTTCACCCTCCAGACTTCACCTTCTCCTTCTCCTTCTTCTACTTCTTCTGATTCACCCCCCAGACTTCATCTTCTCCTTCTCCTTCTTCTGCTTCTTCTGATTCACCCTCCAGACTTCACCTTCTTCTTCTCCTTATTCTGCTTCTTCTGATTCACCCTCCAGACTTCACCTTCTCCTTCTCCTTATTCTGCTTCTTCTGATTCACCCTCCAGACTTCACCTTCTCCTTCTCCTGATTCTGCTTCTTCTGATTCACCCTCCAGACTTCACCTTCTCCTTCTCCTTCTTCTACTTCTTCTGATTCACCCTCCAGACTTCACCTTCTCCTTCTCCTTCTTCTACTTCTTCTGATTCACCCTCCAGACTTGACCTTCTCCTTCTCCTTCTTCTACTTATTCTGATTCACCCTCCAGACTTCACCTTCTCCTTCTCCTTCTTCTGCTTCTTCTGCTTCACCGTCCTGACTTCACCTTCTCCTTCTCCTTCTTCTACTTCTTCTGCTTCATCCCGCTGACATCACCTGCTCCTTCTCCTTCTTCTGCTTCTTCTGATTCACCCTCCTAACTTCACCTTCTCCTTCTCCTTCTTCTGCTTCTTCTGATTCACCCTCCTGACTTCACCTTCTCCTTCTCCTTCTTCTGCTTCTTCTGATTCACCCTCCAGACTTCACCTTCTCCTTCTCCTTCTTCTGCTTCTTCTGATTCACCCTCCAGACTTCACCTTCTCCTTCTCCTTCTTCTGATTCTTCTGATTCACCCTCCAGACTTCACCTTCTCCTTCTCCTTCTTCTGCTTCTTCTGATTCACCCTCCTGACCTCACCTTCTCCTTCTCCTTCTTCTACTTCTTCTGATTCACCCTCCTGACTTCACCTTCTCCTTCTCCTTCTTCTGCTTCTTCTGATTCACCCTCCAGACTTCACCTTCTCCTTCTCCTTCTTCTACTTCTTCTGATTCACATTCCAGACTTCACCTTCTCCTTCTCCTTCTTCTACTTCTTCTGATTCACCCTCCAGTCTTCACCTTCTCCTTCTCCTTCTTCTGTTTCTTCTGCTTCACCCTCCAGACTTCACCTTCTCCTTCTCTTTCTTCTGCTTCTTCTGATTCACCCTCCAGACTTCACCTTCTCCTTCTCCTTCTTCTGATTCTTCTGATTCACCCTCCAGACGTCACCTTCTCCTTCTCCTTCTTCTGCTTCTTCTGATTCACCCTCCTGACTTCACCTTCTCCTTCTCCTTCTTCTACTTCTTCTGATTCACCCTCCTGACTTCACCTTCTCATTCTCCTTCTTCTACTTCTTCTGCTTCACCCTCCAGACTTCACCTTCTCCTTCTCCTTCTTCTACTTCTTCTGATTCACCCTTCAGACTTCACCTTCTCCTTCTCCTTTTTCTGCTTCTTCTGATTCACCCTCCAGACTTCACCTTCTCCTTCTCCTTATTCTGCTTCTTCTGATTCACCCTCCAGACTTCACCTTCTCCTTCTCCTTCTTCTGCTTCTTCTGATTCACCCTCCAGACTTCACCTTCTCCTTCTCCTTCGTCTACTTCTTCTGATTCACCCTCCAGACAACACCTTCTCCTTCTCCTTCTTCTACTTCTTCTGATTCACCCTCCAGACTTCACCTTCTCCTTCTCCTTCTTCTGCTTCTTCTGATTCACCCTCCTGACTTCACCTTCTCCTTCTCCTTCGTCTACTTCTTCTGATTCACCCTCCAGACTACACCTTCTCCTTCTCCTTCTTCTACTTCTTCTGATTCACCCTCCAGACTTCACCTTCTCCTTCTCCTTCTTCTGTTTCTTCTGATTCACCGTCCAGACTTCACCTTCTCCTTCTCTTTCTTCTACTACTTCTGATTCACCCTCCAGACTTCACCTTCTCCTTCTCTTTCTTCTGCTTCTTCTGATTCACCCTCCAGACTTCACCTTCTCCTTCTCTTTCTTCTGCTTCTTCTGATTCACCCTCCAGACTTCACCTTCTCCTTCTCCTTCTTCTGATTCTTCTGATTCACCCTCCAGACGTCACCTTCTCCTTCTCCTTCTTCTGCTTCTTCTGATTCACCCTCCTGACTTCACCTTCTCCTTCTCCTTCTTCTACTTCTTCTGATTCACCCTCCTGACTTCACCTTCTCCTTCTCCTTCTTCTACTTCTTCTGCTTCACCCACCAGACTTCACCTTCTCCTTCTCCTTCTTCTACTTCTTCTGATTCACCCTTCAGACTTCACCTTCTCCTTCTCCTTTTTCTGCTTCTTCTGATTCACCCTCCAGACTTCACCTTCTCCTTCTCCTTATTCTGCTTCTTCTGATTCACCCTCCAGACTTCACCTTCTCCTTCTCCTTCTTCTGCTTCTTCTGATTCACCCTCCAGACTTCACCTTCTCTTTCTCCTTCGTCTACTTCTTCTGATTCACCCTCCAGACAACACCTTCTCCTTCTCCTTCTTCTACTTCTTCTGATTCACCCTCCAGACTTCACCTTCTCCTTCTCCTTCTTCTGCTTCTTCTGATTCACCCTCCAGACTTCACCTTCTCCTTCTCCTTCTTCTGATTCTTCTGATTCACCCTTCAGACTTCACCTTCTCCTTCTCCTTCTTCTGCTTCTTCTGATTCACCCTCCTGACTTCACCTTCTCCTTCTCCTTCTTCTGTTTCTTCTGATTCACCCTTCAGACTTCACCTTCTCCTTCTCCTTCTTCTGCTTCTTCTGATTCACCCTCCTGACTTCACCTTCTCCTTCTCCTTCTTCTGTTTCTTCTGATTCACCGTCCAGACTTCACCTTCTCCTTCTCTTTCTTCTGCTTCTTCTGATTCACCCTCCAGACTTCACCTTCTCCTTCTCCTTCTTCTGATTCTTCTGATTCACCCTTCAGACTTCACCTTCTCCTTCTCCTTCTTCTGCTTCTTCTGATTCACCCTCCTGACTTCACCTTCTCCTTCTCCTTCTTCTACTTCTTCTGATTCACCCTCCTGACTTCACCTTCTCCTTCTCCTTCTTCTACTTCTTCTGCTTCACCCTCCAGACTTCACCTTCTCCTTCTCCTTCTTCTACTTCTTCTGATTCACCCTCCAGACTTGACCTTCTCCTTCTCCTTCTTCTACTTATTCTGATTCACCCTCCAGACTTCACCTTCTCCTTCTCCTTCTTCTGCTTCTTCTGCTTCACCGACCTGACGTCACCTTCTCCTTCTCCTTCTTCTACTTCTTCTGCTTCATCCCGCTGACATCACCTGCTCCTTCTTCTTCTTCTGCTTCTTCTGATTCACCCTCCTAACTTCACCTTCTCCTTCTCCTTCTTCTGCTTCTTCTGATTCACCCTCCTGACTTCACCTTCTCCTTCTCCTTCTTCTGCTTCTTCTGATTCACCCTCCAGACTTCACCTTCTCCTTCTCCTTCTTCTGCTTCTTCTGATTCACCCTCCAGACTTCACCTTCTCCTTCTCCTTCTTCTGATTCTTCTGATTCACCCTCCAGACTTCACCTTCTCCTTCTCCTTCTTCTGCTTCTTCTGATTCACCCTCCTGACCTCACCTTCTCCTTCTCCTTCTTCTACTTCTTCTGATTCACCCTCCTGACTTCACCTTCTCCTTCTCCTTCTTCTACTTCTTCTGCTTCACCCTCCAGACTTCACCTTCTCCTTCTCCTTCTTCTGCTTCTTCTGATTCACCCTCCAGACTTCTCCTTCTCCTTCTCCTTCTTCTGCTTCTTCTGATTCACCCTCCAGACTTCACCTTCTCCTTCTCCTTCTTCTGCTTCTTCTGATTCACCCTCCAGACTTCACCTTCTCCTTCTCCTTCTTCTACTTCTTCTGATTCACCCTCCAGACTTCACCTTCTCCATTTCCTTCTTCTGCTTCTTCTGATTCACCCAACAGACTTCACCTTCTCCTTCTCCTTCGTGTACTTCTTCTGATTGACCCTCCAGACTACACCTTCTCCTTCTCCTTCTTCTACTTCTTCTGATTCACCCTCCTGACTTCACCTTCTCCTTCTCCTTCTTCTACTTCTTCTGCTTCACCCTCCAGACTTCACCTTCTCCTTCTCCTTCTTCTGCTTCTTCTGATTCACCCTCCAGACTTCACCTTCTCCTTCTCCTTCTTCTGCTTCTTCTGATTCACCCTCCAGACTTCACCTTCTCCTTCTCCTTCTTCTGATTCTTCTGATTCACCCTCCAGACTTCACCTTCTCCTTCTCCTTCTTCTGCTTCTTCTGATTCACCCTCCAGACTTCACCTTCTTCTTCTCCTTATTCTGCTTCTTCTGATTCACCCTCCAGACTTCTCCTTCTCCTTCTCCTTCTTCTGCTTCTTCTGATTCACCCTCCAGACTTCACCTTCTCCTTCTCCTTCGTCTACTTCTTCTGATTCACCCTCCAGACAACACCTTCTCCTTCTCCTTCTTCTACTTCTTCTGATTCACCCTCCAGACTTCACCTTCTCCTTCTCCTTCTTATGCTTCTTCTGATTCACCCTCCTGACTTCACCTTCTCCTTCTCCTTCTTCTACTTCTTCTGATTCACCCCCCAGACTTCATCTTCTCCTTCTCCTTCTTCTGCTTCTTCTGATTCACCCTCCAGACTTCACCTTCTTCTTCTCCTTATTCTGCTTCTTCTGATTCACCCTCCAGACTTCACCTTCTCCTTCTCCTTATTCTGCTTCTTCTGATTCACCCTCCAGACTTCACCTTCTCCTTCTCCTGATTCTGCTTCTTCTGATTCACCCTCCAGACTTCACCTTCTCCTTCTCCTTCTTCTACTTCTTCTGCTTCACCCTCCAGACTTCACCTTCTCCTTCTCCTTCTTCTGCTTCTTCTGATTCACCCTCCAGACTTCACCTTCTCCTTCTCCTTCTTCTGCTTCTTCTGATTCACCCTCCAGACTTCACCTTCTCCTTCTCCTTCTTCTGCTTCTTCTGATTCACCCTTCAGACTTCACCTTCTCCTTCTCCTTCTTCTACTTCTTCTGATTCACCCTCCAGACTTCACCTTCTCCTTCTCCTTCTTCTACTTCTTCTGATTCACCCTCCAGTCTTCACCTTCTCCTTCTCCTTCTTCTGTTTCTTCTGCTTCACCCTCCAGACTTCACCTTCTCCTTCTCTTTCTTCTGCTTCTTCTGATTCACCCTCCAGACTTCACCTTCTCCTTCTCCTTCTTCTGATTCTTCTGATTCACCCTCCAGACGTCACCTTCTCCTTCTCCTTCTTCTGCTTCTTCTGATTCACCCTCCTGACTTCACCTTCTCCTTCTCCTTCTTCTACTTCTTCTGATTCACCCTCCTGACTTCACCTTCTCCTTCTCCTTCTTCTACTTCTTCTGCTTCACCCTCCAGACTTCACCTTCTCCTTCTCCTTCTTCTACTTCTTCTGATTCACCCTTCAGACTTCACCTTCTCCTTCTCCTTTTTCTGCTTCTTCTGATTCACCCTCCAGACTTCACCTTCTCCTTCTCCTTATTCTGCTTCTTCTGATTCACCCTCCAGACTTCACCTTCTCCTTCTCCTTCTTCTTCTTCTTCTGATTCACCCTCCAGACTTCACCTTCTCCTTCTCCTTCGTCTACTTCTTCTGATTCACCCTCGAGACAACACCTTCTCCTTCTCCTTCTTCTACTTCTTCTGATTCACCCTCCAGACTTCACCTTCTCCTTCTCCTTCTTCTGCTTCTTCTGATTCACCCTCCTGACTTCACCTTCTCCTTCTCCTTCGTCTACTTCTTCTGATTCACCCTCCAGACTACACCTTCTCCTTCTCCTTCTTCTGCTTCTTCTGATTCACCCTCCAGACTTCACCTTCTCCTTCTCCTTCTTCTGATTCTTCTGATTCACCCTTCAGACTTCACCTTCTCCTTCTCCTTCTTCTGCTTCTTCTGATTCACCCTCCTGACTTCACCTTCTCCTTCTCCTTCTTCTACTTCTTCTGATTCACCCTCCTGACTTCACCTTCTCCTTCTCCTTCTTCTACTTCTTCTGCTTCACCCTCCAGACTTCACCTTCTCCTTCTCCTTCTTCTACTTCTTCTGATTCACCCTCCAGACTTGACCTTCTCCTTCTCCTTCTTCTACTTATTCTGATTCACCCTCCAGACTTCACCTTCTCCTTCTCCTTCTTCTGCTTCTTCTGATTCACCCTCCAGACTTCACCTTCTCCTTCACCTTCTTCTACTTCTTCTGATTCACATCCAGACTTCACCTTCTCCTTCTCCTTCTTCTGCTTCTTCTGATTCACCCTCCTGACCTCACCTTCTCCTTCTCCTTCTTCTACTTCTTCTGATTCACCCTCCTGACTTCACCTTCTCCTTCTCCTTCTTCTACTTCTTCTGCTTCACCCTCCAGACTTCACCTTCTCCTTCTCCTTCTTCTGCTTCTTCTGATTCACCCTCCAGACTTCACCTTCTCCTTCTCCTTCTTCTGCTTCTTCTGATTCACCCTCCAGACTTCACCTTCTCCTTCTCCTTCTTCTACTTCTTCTGATTCACCCTCCAGACTTCACCTTCTCCATTTCCTTCTTCTGCTTCTTCTGATTCACCCTCCAGACTTCACCTTCTCCTTCTCCTTCGTCTACTTCTTCTGATTGACCCTCCAGACTACACCTTCTCCTTCTCCTTCTTCTACTTCTTCTGATTCACCCTCCAGACTTCACCTTCTCCTTCTCCTTCTTCTGTTTCTTCTGATTCACCGTCCAGACTTCACCTTCTCCTTCTCCTTCTTCTACTACTTCTGATTCACCCTCCAGACTTCACCTTCTCCTTCTCCTTCTTCTACTTCTTCTGATTCACCCTCCAGACTTCATCTTCTCCTTCTCCTTCTTCTGCTTCTTCTGATTCACCCTCCAGACTTCACCTTCTCCTTCTCCTTCTTCTGCTTCTTCTGATTCACCCTCCAGACTTCACCTTCTCCTTCTCCTTCTTCTACTTCTTCTGATTCACCCTCCAGACTTCACCTTCTCCTTCTCCTTCTTCTACTTCTTCTGATTCACCCTCCAGTCTTCACCTTCTCCTTCTCCTTCTTCTGTTTCTTCTGCTTCACCCTCCAAACTTCACCTTCTCCTTCTCTTTCTTCTGCTTCTTCTGATTCACCCTCCAGACTTCACCTTCTCCTTCTCCTTCTTCTGATTCTTCTGATTCACCCTCCAGACTTCACCTTCTCCTTCTCCTTCTTCTGCTTCTTCTGATTCACCCTCCTGACTTCAACTTCTCCTTCTCCTTCTTCTACTTCTTCTGCTTCACCCTCCAGACTTCACCTTCTCCTTCTCCTTCTTCTACTTCTTATGATTCGCCCTCCAGACTTCATCTTCTCCTTCTCCTTCTTCTGCTTCTTCTGATTCACCCTCCAGACTTCACCTTCTCCTTCTCCTTATTCTGCTTCTTCTGATTCACCCTCCAGACTTCACCTTCTCCTTCTCCTTATTCTGCTTCTTCTGATTCACCCTCCAGACTTCACCTTCTCCTTCTCCTTCCTCTGCTTCTTCTGATTCACCCTCCAGACTTCACCTTCTCCTTCTCCTTCTTCTGATTCTTCTGATTCACCCTCCAGACTTCACCTTCTCCTTCTCCTTCTTCTGCTTCTTCTGATTCACCCTCCTGACTTCACCTTCTCCTTCTCCTTCTACTTCTTCTGATTCACCCTCCTGACTTCACCTTCTCCTTCTCCTTCTTCTACTTCTTCTGCTTCACCCTCCAGACTTCACCTTCTCCTTCTCCTTCTTCTACTTCTTCTGATTCACCCTCCAGACTTCACCTTCTCCTTCTCCTTCTTCTGCTTCTTCTGATTCACCCTCCAGACTTCACCTTCTCCTTCTCCTTATTCTGCTTCTTTTATTCACTCTCCAGACTTCACCTTCTCCTTCTCCTTCTTCTGCTTCTTCTGATTCACACTCCAGACTTCACCTTCTCCTTCTCCTTCTTCTACTTCTTCTGATTCACCCTCCAGACTTCACCTTCTCCTTCTCCTTCTTCTGATTCTTCTGATTCACCCTCCAGACTTCACCTTCTTCTTCTCCTTCTTCTGCTTCTTCCGATACACCCTCCTGACTTCACCTTCTCCTTCTCCTTCTTCTACTTCTTCTGATTCACCCTCCTGACTTCACCTTCTCCTTCTCCTTCTTCTACTTCTTCTGCTTCACCCTCCAGACTTCACCTTCTCCTTCTCCTTCTTCTACTTCTTCTGATTCACCCTCCAGACTTGAGCTTCACATTCTCCTTCTTCTACTTCTTCTGATTCACCCTCCAGACTTCACCTTCTCCTTCTCCTTCTTCTGCTTCTTCTGCATGACCGTCCTGACTTCACCTTCTCCTTCTCCTTCTTCTACTTCTTCTGCTTCATCCCCCTGACATCACCTGCTCCTTCTCCTTCTTCTGCTTCTTCTGATTCACCCTCCTAACTTCACCTTCTCCTTCTCCTTCTTCTGCTTCTTCTGATTCACCCTCCTGACTTCACCTTCTCCTTCTCCTTCTTCTGCTTCTTCTGATTCACCCTCCAGACTTCACCTTCTCCTTCTCCTTCTTCTGCTTCTTCTGATTCACCCTCCAGACTTCACCTTCTCCTTCTCCTTCTGCTTCTTCTGATTCACCCTCCAGACCTCACCTTCTCCTTCTCCTTCTTCTACTTCTTCTGATTCACCCTCCAGACTTCATCTGTTCCTTCTCCTTCTTCTGCTTCTTCTGATTCACCCTCCAGACTTCACCTTCTCCTTCTCCTTCTTCTGCTTCTTCTGATTCACCCTCCAGACTTCACCTTCTCCTTCTCCTTCTTCTACTTCTTCTGATTCACCCTCCAGACTTCACCTTCTCCTTCTCCTTCTTCTACTTCTTCTGATTCACCCTCCAGTCTTCACCTTCTCCTTCTCCTTCTTCTGTTTCTTCTGCTTCACCCTCCAGACTTCACCTTCTCCTTCTCTTTCTTCTGCTTCTTCTGATTCACCCTCCAGACTTCACCTTCTCCTTCTCCTTCTTCTGATTCTTCTGATTCACCCTCCAGACGTCACCTTCTCCTTCTCCTTCTTCTGCTTCTTCTGATTCACCCTCCTGACTTCACCTTCTCCTTCTCCTTCTTCTACTTCTTCTGATTCACCCTCCTGACTTCACCTTCTCCTTCTCCTTCTTCTACTTCTGCTGCTTCACCCTCCAGACTTCACCTTCTCCTTCTCCTTCTTCTACTTCTTCTGATTCACCCTTCAGACTTCACCTTCTCCTTCTCCTTTTTCTGCTTCTTCTGATTCACCCTCCAGACTTCACCTTCTCCTTCTCCTTAATCTGCTTCTTCTGATTCACCCTCCAGACTTCACCTTCTCCTTCTCCTTCTTCTGCTTCTTCTGATTCACCCTCCAGACTTCACCTTCTCCTTCTCCTTCGTCTACTTCTTCTGATTCACCCTCCAGACTTCACATTCTCCTTCTCCTTCTTCTGCTTCTTCTGCTTCACCGTCCTGACTTCACCTTCTCCTTCTCCTTCTTCTACTTCTTCTGCTTCATCCCGCTGACATCACCTGCTCCTTCTCCTTCTTCTGCTTCTTCTGATTCACCCTCCTAACTTCACCTTCTCCTTCTCCGTCTTCTGCTTCTTCTGATTCACCCTCCTGACTTCACCTTCTCCTTCTCCTTCTTCTGCTTCTTCTGATTCACCCTCCAGACTTCACCTTCTCCTTCTCCTTCTTCTGCTTCTTCTGATTCACCCTCCAGACTTCACCTTCTCCTTCTCCTTCTTCTGATTCTTCTGATTCACCCTCCAGACTTCACCTTCTCCTTCTCCTTCTTCTGCTTCTTCTGATTCACCCTCCTGACTTCACCTTCTCCTTCTCCTTCTTCTACTTCTTCTGATTCACCCTCCAGACTTCACCTTCTCCTTCTCCTTCTTCTGCTTCTTCTGATTCACCCTCCAGACTTCTCCTTCTCCTTCTCCTTCTTCTGCTTCTTCTGATTCACCCTCCAGACTTCACCTTCTCCTTCTCCTTCTTCTGCTTCTTCTGATTCACCCTCCAGACTTCACCTTCTCCTTTTCCTTCTTCTCCTTCTTCTGATTCACCCTCCAGACTTCACCTTCTCCTTCTCCTTCGTCTACTTCTTCTGATTCACCCTCCAGACTACACCTTCTCCTTCTCCTTCTTCTACTTCTTCTGATTCACCCTCCAGACTTCACCTTCTCCTTCTCCTTCTTCTGTTTCTTCTGATTCACCGTCCAGACTTCACCTTCTCCTTCTCTTTCTTCTACTACTTCTGATTCACCCTCCAGACTTCACCTTCTCCTTCTCCTTCTTCTACTTCTTCTGGTTCACCCTCCATACTTCATCTTCTCCTTCTCCTTCTTCTGCTTCTTCTGATTCTCCCTCCAGACTTCACCTTCTCCTTCTCCTTCTTCTGCTTCTTCTGATTCACCCTCCAGACTTCACCTTCTCCTTCTCCTTCTTCTCCTTCTTCTGATTCACCCTCCAGACTTCACCTTCTCCTTCTCCTTCTTCTACTTCTTCTGATTCACCCTCCAGTCTTCACCTTCTCCTTCTCCTTCTTCTGTTCCTTCTGCTTCACCCTCCAGACTTCACCTTCTCCTTCTCTTTCTTCTGCTTCTTCTGATTCACCCTCCAGACTTCACCTTCTGCTTCTCCTTCTTCTGATTCTTGTGATTCACCCTCCAGACTTCACCTTCTCCTTCTCCTTCTTCTGCTTCTTCTGATTCACCCTCCTGACTTCACCTTCTCCTTCTCCTTCTTCTATTTCTTCTGATTCACCCTCCTGACTTCACCTTCTCCTTCTCCTTCTTCTACTTCTTCTGCTTCACCCTCCAGACTTCACCTTCTCCTTCTCCTTCTTCTACTTCTTCTGCTTCACCCTCCAGACTTCATCTTCTCCTTCTCCTTCTTCTGCTTCTTCTGATTCACCCTCCAGACTTCACCTTCTCCTTCTCCTTATTCTGCTTCTTCTGATTCACCCTCCAGACTTCACCTTCTCCTTCTCCTTATTCTGCTTCTTCTGATTCACCCTCCAGACTTCACCTTCTCCTTCTCCTTCCTCTGCTTCTTCTGATTCACCCTCCAGACTTCACCTTCTCCTTCTTCTGATTCTTCTGATTCACCCTCCAGACTTCACCTTCTCCTTCTCCTTCTTCTGCTTCTTCTGATTCACCCTCCTGACTTCACCTTCTCCTTCTCCTTCTTCTACTTCTTCTGATTCACCCTCCTGACTTCACCTTCTCCTTCTCCTTCTTCTACTTCTTCTGCTTCACCCTCCAGACTTCACCTTCTCCTTCTCCTTCTTCTACTTCTTCTGATTCACCCTCCAGACTTCACCTTCTCCTTCTCCTTCTTCTGCTTCTTCTGATTCACCCTCCAGACTTCACCTTCTCCTTCTCCTTATTCTGCTTCTTCTGATTCACCCTCCAGACTTCACCTTCTCCTTCTCCTTCTTCTGCTTCTTCTGATTCACACTCCAGACTTCACCTTCTCCTTCTCCTTCTTCTACTTCTTCTGAATCACCCTCCAGACATCACCTTCTCCTTCTCTTTCTTCTGCTTCTTCTGATTCACCCTCCAGACTTCACCTTCTCCTTCTCCTTCTTCTGATTCTTCTGATTCACCCTCCAGACTTCACCTTCTTCTTCTCCTTCTTCTGCTTCTTCTGATTCACCCTCCTGACTTCACCTTCTCCTTCTCCTTCTTCTACTTCTTCTGATTCACCCTCCTGACTTCACCTTCTCCTTCTCCTTCTTCTACTTCTTCTGCTTCACCCTCCAGACTTCACCTTCTCCTTCTCCTTCTTCTACTTCTTCTGATTCACCCTCCAGACTTGACCTTCTCCTTCTCCTTCTTCTACTTCTTCTGATTCACCCTCCAGACTTCACCTTCTCCTTCTCCTTCTTCTGCTTCTTCTGCTTCACCGTCCTGACTTCACCTTCTCCTTCTCCTTCTTCTACTTCTTCTGCTTCATCCCCCTGACATCACCTGCTCCTTCTCCTTCTTCTGCTTCTTCTGATTCACCCTCCTAACTTCACCTTCTCCTTCTCCTTCTTCTGCTTCTTCTGATTCACCCTCCTGACTTCACCTTCTCCTTCTCCTTCTTCTGCTTCTTCTGATTCACCCTCCAGACTTCACCTTCTCCTTCTCCTTCTTCTGCTTCTCCTGATTCACCCTCCAGACTTCACCTTCTCCTTCTCCTTCTTCTGCTTCTTCTGATTCACCCTCCAGACCTCACCTTCTCCTTCTCCTTCTTCTACTTCTTCTGATTCACCCTCCAGACTTCATCTTCTCCTTCTCCTTCTTCTGCTTCTTCTGATTCACCCTCCAGACTTCACCTTCTCCTTCTCCTTCTTCTGCTTCTTCTGATTCACCCTCCAGACTTCACCTTCTCCTTCTCCTTCTTCTACTTCTTCTGATTCACCCTCCAGACTTCACCTTCTCCTTCTCCTTCTTCTACTTCTTCTGATTCACCCTCCAGTCTTCACCTTCTCCTTCTCCTTCTTCTGTTTCTTCTGCTTCACCCTCCAGACTTCACCTTCTCCTTCTCTTTCTTCTGCTTCTTCTGATTCACCCTCCAGACTTCACCTTCTCCTTCTCCTTCTTCTTATTCTTCTGATTCACCCTCCAGACTTCACCTTCTCCTTCTCCTTCTTCTGCTTCTTATGATTCACCCTCCTGACTTCACCATCTCCTTCTCCTTCTTCTACTTCTTCTGATTCACCCTCCTGACTTCACCTTCTCCTTCTCCTTCTTCTACTTCTTCTGCTTCACCCTCCAGACTTCACCTTCTCCTTCTCCTTCTTCTACTTCTTCTGATTCACCCTTCAGACTTCACCTTCTCCTTCTCCTTTTTCTGCTTCTTCTGATTCACCCTCCAGACTTCACCTTCTCCTTCTCCTTATTCTGCTTCTTCTGATTCATCCTCCAGACTTCACCTTCTCCTTCTCCTTCTTCTGCTTCTTCTGATTCACCCTCCAGACTTCACCTTCTCCTTCTCCTTCTTCTGCTTCTTCTGATTCACCCTCCAGACTTCACCTTCTCCTTCTCCTTCTTCTACTTCTTCTGATTCACCCTCCAGACTACACCTTCTCCTTCTCCTTCTTCTACTTCTTCTGATTCACCCTCCAGACTTCACCTTCTCCTTCTCCTTCTTCTGTTTCTTCTGATTCACCGTCCAGACTTCACCTTCTCCTTCTCCTTCTTCTACTACTTCTGATTCACCCTCCAGAATTCACCTTCTCCTTCTCCTTCTTCTACTTCTTCTGATTCACCCTCCAGACTTCATCTTCTCCTTCTCCTTCTTCTGCTTCTTCTGATTCACCCTCCAGACTTCACCTTCTCCTTCTCCTTCTTCTGGTTCTTCTGATTCACCCTCCAGACTTCACCTTCTCCTTCTCCTTCTTCTACTTCTTCTGATTCACCCTCCAGACTTCACCTTCTCCTTCTCCTTCTTCTACTTCTTCTGATTCACCCTCCAGTCTTCACCTTCTCCTTCTCCTTCTTCTGTTTCTTCTGCTTCACCCTCCAGACTTCACCTTCTCCTTCTCTTTCTTCTGCTTCTTCTGATTCACCCTCCAGACTTCACCTTCTCCTTCTCCTTCTTCTGATTCTTCTGATTCACCCTCCAGACTTCACCTTCTCCTTCTCCTTCTTCTGCTTCTTCTGATTCACCCTCCTGACTTCACCTTCTCCTTCTTCTTCTTCTACTTCTTCTGATTCACCCTCCTGACTTCACCTTCTCCTTCTCCTTCTTCTACTTCTTCTGCTTCACCCTCCAGACTTCACCTTCTCCTTCTCCTTCTTCTACTTCTTCTGATTCACCCTCCAGACTTCATCTTCTCCTTCTCCTTCTTCTGCTTCTTCTGATTCACCCTCCAGACTACACCTTCTCCTTCTCCTTCTTCTACTTCTTCTGATTCACCCTCCAGACTTCACCTTCTCCTTCTCCTTCTTCTGTTTCTTCTGATTCACCGTCCAGACTTCACCTTCTCCTTCTCCTTCTTCTACTACTTCTGATTCACCCTCCAGAATTCACCTTCTCCTTCTCCTTCTTCTACTTCTTCTGATTCACACTCCAGACTTCATCTTCTCCTTCTCCTTCTTCTGCTTCTTCTGATTCACCCTCCAGACTTCACCTTCTCCTTCTCCTTCTTCTGGTTCTTCTGACTCACCCTCCAGACTTCACCTTCTCCTTCTCCTTCTTCTACTTCTTCTGATTCACCCTCCAGACTTCACCTTCTCCTTCTCCTTCTTCTACTTCTTCTGATTCACCCTCCAGTCTTCACCTTCTCCTTCTCCTTCTTCTGTTTCTTCTGCTTCACCCTCCAGACTTCACCTTCTCCTTCTCTTTCTTCTGCTTCTTCTGATTCACCCTCCAGACTTCATCTTCTCCTTCTCCTTCTTCTGATTCTTCTGATTCACCCTCCAGACTTCACCTTCTCCTTCTCCTTCTTCTGCTTCTTCTGATTCACCCTCCTGACTTCACCTTCTCCTTCTTCTTCTTCTACTTCTTCTGATTCACCCTCCTGACTTCACCTTCTCCTTCTCCTTCTTCTACTTCTTCTGCTTCACCCTCCAGACTTCACCTTCTCCTTCTCCTTCTTCTACTTCTTCTGATTCACCCTCCAGACTTCATCTTCTCCTTCTCCTTCTTCTGCTTCTTCTGATTCACCCTCCAGACTTCACCTTCTCCTTCTCCTTATTCTGCTTCTTCTGATTCACCCTCCAGACTTCACCTTCTCCTTCTCCTTATTCTGCTTCTTCTGATTCACCCTCCAGACTTCACCTTCTCCTTCTCCTTCCTCTGCTTCTTCTGATTCACCCTCCAGACTTCACCTTCTCCTTCTTCATCCTCTGATTCTTCTGATTCACCCTCCAGACTTCACCTTCTCTTTCTCCTTCTTCTGCTTCTTCTGATTCACCCTCCTGACTTCACCTTCTCCTTCTTCTTCTTCTACTTCTTCTGATTCACCCTCCTGACTTCACCTTCTCCTTCTCCTTCTTCTACTTCTTCTGATTCACCCTCCAGACTTCATCTTCTCCTTCTCCTTCTTCTACTTCTTCTGCTTCACCCTCCAGTCTTCACCTTCTCCTTCTCCTTCTTCTACTTCTTCTGATTCACCCTCCAGACTTCACCTTCTCCTTCTCCTTCTTCTGCTTCTTCTGATTCACCCTCCAGACTTCACCTTCTCCTTCTCCTTATTCTGCTTCTTCTGATTCACCCTCCAGACTTCACCTTCTCCTTCTCCTTCTTCTGCTTCTTCTGATTCACACTCCAGACTTCACCTTCTCCTTCTCCTTCTTCTACTTCTTCTGATTCACCCTCCAGACTTCACCTTCTCCTTCTCTTTCTTCTGCTTCTTCTGATTCACCCTCCAGACTTCACCTTCTCCTTCTCCTTCTTCTGATTCTTCTGATTCACCCTCCAGACTTCACCTTCTCCTTCTCCTTCTTCTGCTTCTTCTGATTCACCCTCCTGACTTCACCTTCTCCTTCTCCTTCTTCTACTTCTTCTGATTCACCCTCCTGACTTCACCTTCTCCTTCTCCTTCTTCTACTTCTTCTGCTTCACCCTCCAGACTTCACCTTCTCCTTCTCCTTATTCTACTTCTTCTGATTCACCCTCCAGACTTGACCTTCTCCTTCTCCTTCTTCTACTTCTTCTGATTCACCCTCCAGACTTCACCTTCTCCTTCTCCTTCTTCTGCTTCTTCTGCTTCACCGTCCTGACTTCACCTTCTCCTTCTCCTTCTTCTACTTCTTCTGCTTCATCCCCCTGACATCACCTGCTCCTTCTCCTTCTTCTGCTTCTTCTGATTCACCCTCCTAACTTCACCTTCTCCTTCTCCTTCTTCTGCTTCTTCTGATTCACCCTCCTGACTTCACCTTCTCCTTCTCCTTCTTCTGCTTCTTCTGATTCACCCTCCAGACTTCACCTTCTCCTTCTCCTTCTTCTGCTTCTTCTGATTCACCCTCCAGACTTCACCTTCTCCTTCTCCTTCTTCTGCTTCTTCTGATTCGCCCTCCAGACCTCACCTTCTCCTTCTCCTTCTTCTACTTCTTCTGATTCACCCTCCAGACTTCATCTTCTCCTTCTCCTTCTTCTGCTTCTTCTGATTCACCCTCCAGACTTCACCTTCTCCTTCTCCTTCTTCTGCTTCTTCTGATTCACCCTCCAGACTTCACCTTCTCCTTCTCCTTCTTCTACTTCTTCTGATTCACCCTCCAGACTTCACCTTCTCCTTCTCCTTCTTCTACT